>NC_058408.1:127127381-127446431 GCF_002201575.2 Neomonachus schauinslandi | reverse complement strand
AAAAAAAAAGAGTTGATAAGCAAATTGAGATCTATCTGTAAAATTGAATAGTATTCAGCAATAAAAGGAATGAACCACAGATACACAAAATCACACGTATGAATCTCAAACACATGCTGAACAAAAGAAGTCAGGTACCAAAAACTCATACTTTACAACTCTACTTATATGAAACTCTAGGAACAACAAATCTAATTTATAATGATAAAAACAGATCAGTGACTGACTGGGACTGGATGTGGGGATCAGACTGACTGAGTAAGGGTGCAAGGGAAGTTTCTGGGGCAATAAACATGTTCTATAGCTTGACTGTTACACAGCTGTATGTATACATTTGCCAAAACTCATCAAACTGTATACTTAAAATGGGTGTAATTTTATTGTATGTAAATTATATTTTAATAAAATTGAAACTTCTAAGGATAGAGTATTCCTAAGGATAAATGTCACTGCAATATTAATTTCATTTGTAACTAAGATATTACATTTATAGAGAGCTCAGGAGATAAAGGTCTTTGTTATCAAGCCTCTTCCCTCAATCATTCTCCCATACAGATTTTTCTACTAATGGCTAAAGTAAAAGTAGCAAAATTTCAATTTGAGAACCTTTGAAAATCCACAAGGGCACAGTGAAAAGTTCCATTATTAAAAAATCAAAAGGTTGTATATTAGAGTGTATGGGAGAAAGGGTAATGGTTACTGGTGGCAATAGAATTGATTTGGTTTTCCCAACAAAAGCTTGATGACTCAACCACTACGGTTCAAATGTCTAGGAAAGCGGACAAACCACCTCAGTTTAATGGTAACACTAACTTTCTGCCACCCCTGCACAGCTCTTCTGCTTTTCTGTTTACAATGAACAGTTAGCTCCAAAGGAAAGAAAAGAAGAAGCTGTCAGGTGACAGGTACATAAAACGAAAGGACTTAAGTATTTATACGGCTGTCCTCAGCTTAGTCCTCAAAGGCTAAAGGCTAACATTTCCCACCCCCCACCCCTGAAAAGTATTACAAGCACCACTTTCAAAATTACCATGAATTTCTTTGAAGCTGGGCCAGGAGGGGAAAATACAGACTTCAACTAGCCTAACCACCACCACTGCAATATCAAGTGTGCTCACTTTGCTAACTGTATTGTGTATAGGTTGGAAGATGCAGCATGGACTGGCTGAACCTGATTGTGAATTGACAGATGTTTCCAGTTGGCAATCAAACCCTGCTTTAACCAGAGGGAAGGGTGTGGTAAGTAGAGAAAGAAAAATGTTCCAGACACAGGACACCATTTGGAACTGGGGATGTAAGGGCTAGATAGAGTAATACTTATGACTAGAGAGAGGCAAATGATATTTAAGGATTCTGTTTGGCCATAAGAAGGGCTTTGAGAAGGGGGCTTGAAATAGTAAATGGGGATTAAGGAGTGCACCTGCTGTGATGAACACTGGATGATCAAAATAAAAACTTTTAAAAAAGGGCTTTGAGGAAAGACTCAGGCATTGAAACACATAGTAGGGGAAAGGGGATATAATGCTTAAGATGATGAATGAGTCTAAGAATAAAATGGGCAAGCGTTGTACTGGGGATAAGGCTGTAGCCTAGGCGGGATAGCATAAGAACTTCGACTAAGGCTGGAACCTTAGAGTTATCGATCAACCAACATCCATTTATTGAGTTACTCCTCTGTCTGGGTACTTTTCTAGGTGCTATTGAAATTGTAGCACCACAGTTTCTTTACCTTCTCTAGAGAGGAGTGGAGGGAGAATAAATGCGTTAACTTCAGAAACCAATAAACATTGTCAAGAAAATGAAATGAGGTAACATAAAAAAGGGAGGGAATAGTACAGCCTACTGTAACTGAGGTGGTCATGAAATGACACAGAAGGAGTTAACACTGGAGCTGAGATCTGAATAATAAGGGTCAGTCTCCTGAAGATCTGGGAATAGGCCCCCAGACATGAAGGAGTCAAAGGTGTGTTCAAGTGAAAGACAGAAAGAATGCTAGTATGGCTGGGGCAGAGTGAATGTCGGGAAATGAGGTTAGTGAGGTGGCCTAGAGCCAGATCACAAAGGCTTTCTGGGCCACAGTAAGGAGTCCGGATTTCATCCTAAGTGTAAAGGAGAACCCCTGGAGGTTCTGAAGGAGTCAAGTATGACATCATCTGATTTATCCTTTAGAAATATTTATACTAGCTGCCATATAGAGAATGCTGAGGGGATAACAAGAGCAGGGGGCATGAACACAGGAAGACCAATTAGCAGGGCGATAAAATAATCCAGGCAAGAGGTGATCATGGCCATGATTAGAAGAGGCAGATTAGGAAGTATTTGGAAGAAAGATATTTTATCCTCAAGAGAGGAAGGAGGACCTGTTGAGAATTCTAAGTTTGGGTTATAATACACATTTATTTCAGTATAATAATTTACTTCTTCAATAGGGCTGATCCTTCAAATATTTAATCTGGTTATTAACCTGGAAGGGGAGAGAACCAGGGTTCTTGTTCCTATGGCCGGAAGAAACAAGATAAAACACTCAAGAGCTTTGAGGGGGGGTAAAGGGAGGATTTTTAAAAAGTCTATACTATACCCTCTATTGGCTGTTGCCAGGTTTTAGTTAAATAAGAATCTAAAAGCACTGATTACATTTTTTCTTACTGTTTTTCCTTGATTTCTTTGTAAAATCTCTCTTCCGGAAGTTCAACATTGTCTTGGCTAAATTAAAAAGAGATGGTATTGTCTGCATTTTGATTAGGACCCAAAGAGGTAAGTAAGCACACAGAGGGATGGGGCCATGGTGATGGCAGAGAGATCTACAACAGCTCTAGAGCTCCCAAAGAGCTAGGACAGAAACAAAAAAGGAACCCAGAAAGGTTAAGGCCCACTGGCATTTGGGTATCTTTTATTTAACAGGGGTTTTCAAGAAAAACTGAAAGGATCTGGCCATAAATTGAACGTGCAGAATGAGAGGAAATGAGTGCTCAAAAGTGGGATCACAGCTTTTACTGTTCTAATTTTCAGTTAAAAAACCTTTATAACTTGCAGCGACCAAAGAAGTAGTCCATTATCCCATTCTCTTTTGGGGGGCGTGGGGAGGGTGGAGTGAGAGTGCAAATGAAAAGAAAATGGTGGCTCTACATATAGAATGGGACATATGTTTCAACAGAAGTAAACATCACATTTCTCGGTGGGATTATTATATTAATATTTTAACAGCTTCTACTAAATATGATTACATATTAGGTGAACTCATAAATATGTCAGATCTGATTAGTGAACATGGAAGACAGGAAGGGGCAGATTTGTCAGCAGAAGGAAAGTTCACATTATGAATCTGACTGATTTCTAATAACCAACAAGAAAAAGCCTGCAATCACTTCAATTCTTTCAACTAAAACTCACTAGAAACAAGCTCACAAATAACCCAGTAAATATGGTTATTTTAGACTGGACACTTGCCTTTTTTTTTTTTTTTTTTACTAATTATAGAAAAAGCCATATAAAAAATTCACCAAAATCAAAACAAAGCCATTTTGATTATTTCCAGGTTTCTGGGGCAGTTAAAGAGATAAGATAGTCACTTAACACTGTTAGGTTTCAAAACTGGGGCTCTCGTTTCTGTAGTGGGTTCCCTCATGCAACTTCATAGCTTCCAGGGCAATAGGTTCTTTTGTTCTAAACCAAGAAACTCACAGCAGTTTAATTTACTGCTGTATTACTATAGCTACTAACTACACACACCTCCAAGGCTGGTAAACCCACTGATGTAGGCAGTGCCACCTTAAAAGGATTTTTGGATGGGTCTTAGTGATGGGGGGAAAGAAAGGACATGTTTAATTATAAGAAATGATTGAAATAGGCACAGACATACCCCGGGTGCCTCTGCACTGCAGCAAGCTCTAAACTTGTTATCGTTAATGGTTTAAATTTCACTGTGCTAATCATTTCAGGACACAAGCCTTTCTTGATAATCTAATGAATTATTCCAACATCCTTCAGCAAAAAAAAAAATCCTCCATGACAGCACTAATTACAAGACGTTTTCCCAGAGCTTATGTAAAATATGACAGAGCAGCAGCTTAGGGAATTGCAGAAAACTGCTTCTAATTTCCACTGAGAAACTGACAAACACCTCTCTTTCATCTCTCCCAGCTCTCAAGTAAGATTTAACTTTCTCATTTAGTTAATTACCGAGTGAGGATCATCATTTCCCCGGATCGGAGCGGCACAGAGCCTTTATCGTGTTAACTTGTGAACTTGATCGATGGCTGCTGCTAAAACTTAATAACTTCACCCTCTGGCAAATTGTAAGATAAATATAATAGGAGAAACTCTGACAGTAAAAACCTGCCAGAAATGAGCGCTGTGTTTATGTTTCTTTGCAGGCAGCAAAAAAACAACCGACAGCTTATTACTGGTTGCGTGTTACTTATATTTAAAAGACTCCAGGCAGTTAACTTCCTACATACTGTTAAAACTTTGCTCACAAGATGAGGAAAAATGGGAAAAAGCACCAGTAATGCAGACTTGGGGAAGTGAGGAAAAAAGAAGAAAAGGGAAAAACAAAATAACAAGCCAAACGAACAGGGAGAACGGCAAGACAAGAGAACAAATATACTGTGTAAACTCTTTTAAAATGTTATGTTTATCATATAAAATGTCCAACCTGCATAAATAGGCATAAAATTCTTAAAAAGAAAAAAGAATTCAGGACTTCTAAGACAATGTATGAACTATATCTAGGAGCAAAGCAAGAGAATTTTGCTCACTCACATGTTTTCAATGACCGTAAGTCCATGCCTGAAGAATTCAATTAACTGCATAATTTCTAGATCTCTTTTCAAAAACCCCTGCAGCTAGAAAACCATTCACGAACTACACCATTTAACCCTTTCTTAAATGAGCACACTATAGCTAGGAAATGCGTAACTTTGTCTCAAATAGTCCATCTAATCTTATGTTCACCTGCCACACTTCAGCTAGCCAATGAGAAGGAAATAGTCTGGAAGTTTTTCTTTTGGTCAAGCTTGAATCTGAACTTGGAATTGTAACACTTAACTATAACAGAGTTGATATCACAGCCTAGTACAGCATGAATTTTATGCCTTTTATAACCAACAGCACCACGGGCAGTAAACAAGGTCCAATAATGAGGCATAACAAAAATAGAATGGCTGCTCACTAATACCAGTTCCCTCTAACCCCTAAAACTGGTAACAGTGCTGAAAACAAATCCATGTACAAATCACCAAGTCTGTCACACTGACCACCCTCACAGTATAGAAGATTGCAAAAAAAAAAAAAAAAAAAAAAAAGAACTAAAATTTTGGGGAGGGCAGAGAAAGGCAGAAAAGGTCTTGTAGGACTTTGAGTTAAGTCTAACTTGTGAGATTGTATTTAACATCCATCATGTGCTATGATAGCGCCAATAGCTGAAGGCTTCATGCTGCAGTCCAAGGGGCCACAGTTTTGAAAGTTAAAAGGATTTGGAAAACTGAACTTTAAAATAGCAAACCAAATTCATACTCGCTAGAAGGTCAAATCTGATTCTTCATTTTGTTTTGTTTTTCTTTTCATTAAATAAGGATGTAGTGGGGTCAAGCAGAGAAAGACTGATTTGTTTTTAAAAAACAGCATTTATAATAGACACACTTGCAACAATATGAAAACCATAGAAGCACAAAAAACATAAAAATTGCCCATTATTTCTACAATCAACAAATTAAGAACTTACATTTTGGTGGGTATATATCTTTCTAGTCTTAAATATATATATACCAGTCAATTATTTGATGTATAGGGGAGGAGGATGTTTCTGTGCCATCTAGAGGACTTTTTTTGGTCTATAACATCAAATTAATCAGAGCAGGCAAAATTTATCTCCTTTGCTTCAGAGAAGTCAAGATCTGATCCTGGAGGATATAGAATTACAGATCACTGTGACTGTGGAGAGGAGGAGAGAGAAAAGGAGGAAGAAGAGGAGAAAGGAGACAGGAGGGGGGGAACGCTGGAGGAAAGGGAAGGGGGGAAAGAGAAGTATCGTGAGAGAAGGGGGAGAGGGAGGAGGAGAGGAGAGAAGGAAAAGGAATGACAAAAGTGCCTGGGGATAGGGGAAAGGAGAAGAATTGGGCGCTTGGGAGGGATGGGGGAGGGACCTGAAAGAGCTGGGAGAGATAAGCAGGGGTAGGGAGAGATGGGAAGGGGGAGAACAATGAGGGGCTAGGGAAGAGATGGGGAGGTATGTAGAGAGGGAGAGAGATGAGAGGGACAAGAATAACAAAGGACCTAGCATTGCCAAGTTCACCTGCAATATGCTCATTGGACAAACAGGTCCTCTCCCACACAATAAACAATGAACATCAAGAGGGAGAGGAGATGAAAAACCATTTTCCTAAACCACTACTTAATGTTTCAGGCAGAGTAATAAAGTTTAATTGTCTGGAATCTGGTTGCTCTTTCTGTAAACTTTCTCAGATAGAGGTTGCTCATCTGGATGTTAAATAATGTTAATATTACCAAAATAAAATTTCCGTGATGGAGAAAGTTTAAACTAAGAGTCTTCTCCCCAACTTCCCCCTCACATCCTCCCTTTATTTTAGCATTAGAAAGTTAAGTCCTACCATAAATAATGGGGAATGGATGGAAGCATTGGCTGCCAGAGGAAAACAGACACACACACAGCACAATTAAAAAGTGTACATGGGAAAAATATAGCCAGTTTTAAATAAGGAAAGAAAAAAGCTGCCCTCCACCTCTTTGTGCTCTAATCCTTACATTTTTGTGTCCAATAAAAAGGTCTCAATGACTTGGTAAAACTTGCTCCTGAAGAAAGCCTTTGAGAAGGTATATCTAAAACCTGGATTAGGAAAATACAAGGGTTTTTTTTTTGGATAGGATCTTAAGAAGCCAACTCAGCTTTCCAGAAGAAATTCAACTCTTTCCAAATGCTTGTTAATGCATGTTAAATGCAGCAAGAAATAATCCTATGAGGCAGCAGCACAGCCTCTCTTAGCTGCAGTGAATGAAGTAAATGACTTGTAACTTCTGGAAGTCTTGGTTATCTGCAGGTAAAACTTTAATAACCCTTGGAGCATCAAGGGACTAAAGACATTTCTCTCTGGAATACGTGGGTAATTGTTTTCTTAATTTATCCAGGAGAAGCTTAGTTTGGATGCAGCATCTGTTTTTTTAGCAGAGCTGATCAAAATAACTTGCTCAGATGCACATAAGTTAGTTGAGTTCAGACTAAATTTCAAAATGCAGTTGTTATGTAAAGTGAACAGTTTTTCTAAAATGAACTTTTGGCCTTTCCTCTTTTTAATGACAATAACGTTCCAGGTCAATGACTAAGACTAAATGTAAAAGACCAGGACTGCTTTGTACAGATGGATAAATACATTTTCTACAGCCAAAAGTGTTTTACATGAGCACCAAGACCACAAGTGCCACACTGAAGCTAGTTCAAATGTCATTTTGAAGGAATTTATGTTTATGTAATGGAATATCCTAAAAAATGACACCATAATTTGGCACTGCTTCTATCCCAGCTCTACCATATACTCAGTGTGTGTCTTGGGTAAATTACTTAACAGATCTATCTGTGCCTCAATTTCCTCATTTGTAAAAAGGTGATTCTTATAGTACTTACCTGGAGGGGTTAATGTTAGGATTAAAAATAATACATGTAAAGACATTCAGGAGAGTACCTGGCACATAGTAAGGACATGGGCTGTCATTATGCTTTTAATAACTAGAGAGGACTGTAATACACTTAGTTGCTGATTATAATTAGCATTTAATGCTTTATCAAATACAATTTTCTTTGCTTTTATAATTATTTCCAGAAACCTTCACTTTCACATTAGATTTTAAACTCTGAAGGTTACAAATTATGACATAAGCCCTTTATATCTATGTAACAGCAGTTCAAAAATATTTGGTAAACTGAATTTTTAATCCAAACTAATTCAAAGAGTAGATACTGCTTTTTGAGAGTACAACAGTAAAACATATTTGGAGTCCCCTTGTCTCACCAACAAGGATGCGACTATCAGTACACTGACGCTTTGTCTATAAGTTAGCTAACGTGGCAATCTTTAATCCACTGTTTTCTAAGTTTCATTTCAATGTTTCTGTGTAGTAAAATATGTAAAATATTACTATGCAGAAACCGAAGACTCAAAGTAAGACTGAAGTTCCAAAAGGAATGATGATTATCATTGATTGATTTTTCCATTAAATTTAACACTTGGGAGAGAAAGAGAAGAGCAAAAGGAAGACATCGAAATAAGTTCTACAATATGGAATAAAAGACACGTGCACATTTTTTTTTTTCATTTTCAATCTTTCAGAGCAATTGCCAAAACATTCCCGTAACGCTCCAATTTAGTGAGGGAAGAGCAATACGGAAATCATTAGAATGGTAAGAAGACTTTCAATACATTATTCTAATTTCTAAAATCCACTTTACTGGTTTCTACCAAAGAGCTAACACCCTGTGTACCGAGCACATTTTGCTTCCTTCAGACTTTGTACTTTGTTTTAGTGATCAGCAAAGACAGAGCTGCGCTGAAACCAGACTGAAATTCCAGCTGTCATCAGCACCCACCTTCCTCTCTCTCAAAAACTGGCAGAAAGGGGCGCCTGGATGGTTCAGTCGCTTAAGCGACCAACTCTTAATTTTGGCTGAGGTCATGATCTCAGGGTCGTGAGACTGAGCCCAGTATTGGGCTCTGCGCTGGGCGTGGAGCCTGCTTAGGATTCTCTCTCTCCCCTTCCCTCTGCCCCTCTCTTCTCCCCCTCAAAAAAAAACCAACCAACCAAACAACAACAACAAAAAAACTGGCAGAAAAACTATTCCCATGTGATTTTGTTTCAAGGTTATTTAACTTCCCCACCAAGGGCAATATTTGTGGGCCAGAGACTGTAGATTTTTGATGTTTCTGAAGAAAGAGGGTCACAAATTTTTTTTTTTTCAGAATAGGACAAACTTCCACCGGGGATTTTGTGTGTGTATTTGTTTGGGGTGGAGGTGGGAGATGAAATCAGTAAGAAATGAAAATCAAGAAGACAGTTACTTCATAATGTCTATGCACTTGATTTAGAAATAGAAATCATATCCTTTCTTTGCAGAACTTGGCCTTTCTTAAAGCATGAAATGGTTTCTATAAAGATATTTCCTGGTTTACTACCCAACTTTTTAACTTCACCTGGGTGTAGCTTAAGCTCACATGGAACACTATAAATATGAACCTCAAGGGTACCAACTTTTTCTCATGAAATTTTTCTGTGTCAAATGTTCTGAAGTTACTCTATGTTTAGTTTCTGTTTAAGGAATACATACTGAATGTTGGTACTCTGGAAACAAACCATCATGAAAAGTTTTCTTATAGTAGACAGACATAAACAGGCCCACAGCAATAGTGAAGCAACATGATGCACCAGCCTTATCACTTAGTAGCTATGTGATCATGGGCACATTTCTACTGTCCTGGGACCACATCTGTAAAATGAGTGGGTGGATGGGATAATCTGAGGCTCAGTCTGGCTTTTATATTTTGAGTCTATATGATTCAGTTCCATGGTAAATAGAGCTGAGTAAGTAAATTTAAAAATAAAGATTCATTTCTCATATTTTTTTAAAAAGATTTTATTTATTTATTTGACAGAGAGAGAGACAGTGAGAGGGAACACAAGCAGGGGTAGTGGGAGAGGGAGAAGCAGGCTTCCTGCTGAGCAGGGAGCCCGATACGGGGCTCGATCCCAGGACCCTGGGATCATGACCTGAGCCGAAGGCAGACGCTTAATGCCTGAGCCACCCAGGCGCCCCATTCCTCATATTTTCTTACTCGAAAACTAAATTTAGAATTTAAGTATGCCCCTCAAGTGAAAAGAAATATTTTCCTAATATTATTTGGACAAGCAATATATTCCAGAACTCGAAGAATAAGTCAACCTTTTCTAAAATGATTGAATTTTTAATGTAAAGAAATGCTATCATTCTGAGTGACAGGTACACAGGTAACATTATTATTCTATCACTTTTCTACATGCTAAAATATTCCACAATTAAGAAATTAACACTTTAAAAGTGATTAACCTTTCTTAGGGCTGACACTAAAGACTGACCTAATAATGTCATCTTGAAGTTTTCTGTGTCTTAATATTAACTTATTTCTTTCATATTTACTCTCATTTCTTCCATCCACCTCTCTTCATAGTTCCCAGTATTTAAGGTTTTCTAGAAAAATGTCCATAAATGAAAGTACCTCTCTATCAAAAACTCCTTCATGGGTTAGCAAAAAATTGTATCAATTTAATACACCAACTTGTCTTATTTAGGGCCAAATCAAAATAGTAGGGCTACATGAAGAGTCTACCAATAGATATGAAAAACCTACTGGGATCTTCTTAATGCCTTATCAAGGTTATAGTGCTCATGATCAGATGGCTGTTGTTCTCTACCAGTTTAATTTTCAGCATTATAGCCCATAGCTCGCTGTATCTTAGAGATCTTTTTCTTTCAGATTCCAAAGGCCATCAAGTGTCCTCAAGGTCAAGGTGGCATATTTAGCTACTGTAACAAAAAAATGAATATGGAAAAGAACTGAGCCTTAATTCCCATGTGAAAGATTAAGTTTCACTGGAAATTACGAACAGAATTTGTAGCACATCTTCCATGGTGATAGTATTTTTCGATGGTGATCAATCTAACAGGCCTACACTGTATATTAAGTAAGGCTGCAAGAGTGGGCTGGTATCAGAGTGGACATGGACCAAGAGAGTAGCGGTGACAATGTGGGGTGAAGCTGGGATAAAGACAAATTCAAGACATTTTGGTGAATACATTCTTAGGGATAACAGCAAGGAGCCTGGGTATTACTTAAGGACTGAGTAAAACAAACTTACTATTTTAAAGGTAGTGTTAGACAAGCCTTGTGTCAGCAATGTACAAACTATGTACATAGGCTTGAATGAGCTGGTTACCCAGCTTGAGGTGAAAGCCTCAAGTTTTTTCACCTGCAAAGGGGAACAAATACTACCACCTATTTCCCAGGGTTGTTAAAAGAAATAACAGGAGATTATGTATAAACTGCTAAGCATATACAGTGTGGCACACAAACACTCAATAAAGGTAGCTGTTATTGTTTGCTAGTACATAAAAGCCATCTAGGCAATGCAGGCTGCATCAGGATCTGCCCACCAAACTCTGAAGCTAAAGTTTTGGGTTTTTTTTCCCAAAGATTTTCAAAAATTTATTTATTTGACAGAGAGAGACACAGCGAGAGAGGGAACACAAACAGGGGGAGTGGGAGAGGGAGAAGCAGGCTTCCCACAAAGCAGGGAGCCCGGTGCGGGGCTGGATCCCAGGACCCTGGGATCATGACCTGAGCCGAAGGCAGACGCTTAACGACTGAGCCACCCAGGCACCCCTGAAGCTAAAGTTTTAACTGAAACTCCATATCACATTCCTTAGGAAAAGAAATTATGAATTGGAATATTTTAAACTATGCTAACTTGTCTGGCCACCATTAGTTGATATGATCAGGGACAGAACTGTGAGGAAAGAATGAAAGTTTAAGATGTGATTAGACTGTAAGTGCAGCCCAGTAGAGCCAGGCTCAAAGGCTCTGGGTGAAATCAGAGGAAACTACAACTTCAGGAATTTTTGTGTGCACTGAGTTATCTCATTTAAACAAATATATTAAAGACTTTCTGTGTGTGTTATACTAGGTGATGCAAACAGAGGGTAAACACTGACAAGCTGATTCTAAAATGTATATGGAAATGCAAATGGCCCATAAACATCAAGGTCATACTGAAGAATAACAACAAAGCTGGAGGGCTTACTCTCAGAGTTCAAGAACTGACAAAGACCTATAACATAGGAACACCTGGGTGGCTCAGTCGTTAAGCATCTGCCTTTGGCTCAGGTCATGATCCCAGGGTCCTGGGATCGAGTCCCACGTCGGGCTCCTTACTCAGCGGGGAGCCTGCTTCTCCCTCTGCCTGCCTCTCTCTCTCTCTCTCTGGCAAATAAAATCTTTTTTTTTTTTAAACACTTTATTTATTTTGACAGAGAGAAAGAGATAGTGAAGAGAGGGAACACAAGCAGGGGGAGGGGGAGGGGGAGAGGGAGAGGGAGAAGCACGCCTCCGGTGGAGCAAGGAGCCCGACGCGGGGCTTGATCCCAGGACCCCGGGATCATGACCTGAGCTGAAGGCAATAAAATCTTTTTTTTTTTAAAGGACCTATACATATATGGTCATGTAATTTATGACAAAGGAAACAGTGCAGTACAGAGGGAAATACACATTTTAATAAATAGTGCTGGATCAACTGATTATCACATAACAACAAAAAAGAACTCTTACCTCTACCTAATACCAAAACACACAAAAATCAAATGGATTGTACATCCAAATGTAAAAGGTAAAACAATAAAAATTTTAGAAGAAAACAATATCTTTATGACAGTGGGGTAGGCACAGATTTAAGTAGATTGTAAAAATTCTAACTATATATGGCAAAGACTGATAAAGTGGACTATACTAAAATTAAGAATCTCTGTTCATCATAGACAACATTAACGAAAGTGCAAAGACAAAGCACAGAATAGGAGAAAAAATTTGCAACACATATATCATATCAAAGGATTTTGTATCCAGAATTTACATAAATCATTAAGAAAAATACATAAAACTCAATAGAAAAATGGGCTGAAAACCTGAACAGGCACTTCACATCTAAGTGGGTCAATCAACATATAAAGAGGCTCAATTTTAACTTTTAAGGGAAATTTAAATTTAAAAACACAATATGACAGTGTGTATATACTTAACACTACAGAACTGTACACCTAAAAATGGTTAAGATGGTTGGGGTGCCTGGGTGGCTCTGTCGGTTAAGCGTCTGCCTTCGGCTCAGGTCGATCCCAGGATCCTGCAATTGAGTACTGCGTTGGGAATCCCTGCTCAGCAGGGAGCCTGCTTCTCCCTTTCCTCCCCGCTTATGCTCTCTCTTGCTATCTGTCTCTCTCCCTCAAATAAATAAATAAAATCTTTTTTTAAAAAAGGGTTAAGATGGTAAATTTTATGTTTTTTAACCACGATTAAAAAAAGAAAAAAAAAAGAAAGAAACCCGCAGCGTGATTCTGCTATACACCGTCAGAATGCTACGATGAAAAAGCAAAATACCAAGTGTTGGCTAGTGAGGAAACGGAACAATGGAACTTTCATTCACTACTGTCAGGAGTATAAATTGGTACACCAGTTTAGAAATTCCAATTCCCCTCCTAGATACATACCCAATAGGATGCATGTATTCATTGTACATGTTTACCAACAAATATACACAAATTTTTTTTGTAGTTATCAAAATCTGAAGGCAACCCAAATGTTCATCTACAGCAAAATGGATAAATTTGGTATATTTATATAAGGAAACACGACACATCAATGAAATTTTAAAAATTAGAACTATATGCAATGTGACTCTTAAAAAACATTATGTTGGGTGAAATAAGTCAGACAGTAAAGAATATGTGTTGTATGATTCCATTTATACGAGGTTTAAAAACAGGCAAAAATAATGGAATGATGTTAGAAGTGAGGATAATGTTACCCTTGGGAGGGGAGTGACAAAGAGGACAGGAATGGGCTTCTGGTAAGGTTCTTTTTCTTTCCTTCTTTTTCTTAAAAAACAAACAAAAACTCCGTGATTACCCAGGTGTGTTCACTTTATGAAAATTCACAGAGCCAAATTCAGGGTCTCCTGAATACTGTGTTAGAAGGAGATGATTATATTCATAGAAAGAGGGATAAGGGTGAATTAAGTCCTGTTTGATTGCATACAGACAGTCCTAACCCTTATTTTCTAATATAAAGGAAACAGGGAGTTCTAATAAAGATTTAAATTTCTGCCACGTAACAGCCTTAGCCTCTATCTTCACTTGCGACCCTATGGCCACATACAGACAATTGTTCCCATATGCCACAACTCTGAACAAGGTTAGAGCTCCCTCTAGCACTTTTAACTTAGGAAACACCACAGGCCCTTCCAGAGCTGACACAGTTTGGCGCTGCCCACGGTTAAATGCAATATGGCGATTTTTATTTTTAATTTGCTTTAATTGTTGCTATGATATGAATAATTAATAGGCTGCCTAAGCCAGTTTTGTAAAGTTCACAATACAGAAAGCCAGGAGAGAAATATCTACTTAGAAAGGAGGCTTAAAAATGGTTATAACTGCTATAATATTAGGGAATTCAGAATATTTATTCATGATTTGTGGCAACATTATGTCTTACCAACAAAGAAACATGCTACCAAGCACTTCCTACTAAAAAATTCTTCTGGTCTTCACTTATCTTTCCCTCCATGGCTGCATAACCGTTGTATCTATAGTACCATATAAGAGCAAAGTAGGTCAGTGGTAGGTGAAACTTGCTCTTCAATGGAGAAGAGAAAGGTTTGGCTGTAAACACTTAACCTAGTTCCATCTATTCTAAAACCAGTATTTATTAGCATTAAATAACTCCCTGGCCAATAGAGACCTATTCAAATTGAAGCCTGTACTCTTTTCCCATGCTTGTAAACTCCCTTCTTCACTGACACCTTAACCACCGGAAATTATGATATCAGTGCTTCCACTCAGCAATGTCTATTTCACTTTTAAATATTGCCAGAAAGTATAATTTAGATATGATGTTGTAATTCTACGCAATCCAGACAGAATGTGAGCAGGCTCTAAAAGTTCAATGATTATGATACACACAACCATCTGGGAATGCAGCCAGAAATGAAAGGGACTTCATTTGTCATTATTGGATTTCAAATCTTCCCCACCCTGAAAGAAACACTGCTTTCCAGCACTCTTGTTAAAATACAAATATAAGGGCGTCTGGGTGGCTCAGTTGGTTAAGCGACTGCCTTAGGCTCAGGTCATGATCCTGGAGTCCCGGGATCGAGTCCCGCATCGGGCTCCCTGCTCAGTGGGGAGCCTGCTTCTGCCTCTGACCCTCCCCCCTCTCATGTGCTCTCTCTCTCTCGTTCTCTCTGTCTCAAATAAAAAAAAAAAATACAAATATAAAACCAGCTAATAAAAAGTTCCTTGAATCAAGGAGGGAGGATGAAAGAATGAAAAAAGAAGAGAATGTAAAGAGTCACCTTAAAAGTAAATTCATTTTAGTGAAGACTGTTAGTGTTATTCATTACTCTGCATTCTAAAATTAAGAAACAAATTTTTTTAGTGATAATATGAACAAACATTTCTTATCAACCTTTTTTTTTTCTTTTCAAGCTTACGGATTCCTAAAAAAGTGTGTCCATAAATAAAGGAGACTTTACCAATTTCCAAGGAAATTTTTACCATTTTGTTTTTCAGCATTCTGAATAGAAATTAATACAAGTCAGTAGGATGTTCTCTCTCACGCTCTGGTTACACACAAGCACCTTTCTGCAATGATAGTACACAATGGACATCAGCAGTCCTGGATCTTTCCTGCACATACCACAAAGCCATGATGCCACATCACCAATTAGTTTGGTTTTGCATCACATCTGCTGGTCACATGAATACAGCCACATGCATTCCAAGGGCAGCTCAAACTAGGGGTGAAATATTGTCTGAAAACAGTTCTTCATTAACCTACGGAGAGCCTCAGTCATGACTTGTGTTTTTCCTAAGACAGGATTCACTATTGCTTCTCTTTCAATTCATCCAGTCTCTGTTGGGAGCTGTATATCATGAACTGGGACAAGAATGACAGATCTAAATTAACATGACAGAAAAGCTATTTGATGCTGCCTCTTGGTTTCTCCACTTTCTTTTGTGGCATCCAAAGGCTTCAGAACCCTGGCATTCATTAAGCAACAGTTTTATTACACACAATCAAAGCCTGCAAAGAAAAACCTAACAGACAGCAAGAGGAGATTACAAGGTTCAATTAACAGTTTTACTTTTTTGCGGTTGCTAATTGAGGTATTTTTAATTTTTATCATCTCACTGGAATGCTGAAAAGGAAAAACACTGTTAAGTGCAAGAGAAGATTACAAACTAAAATGTATTACTATATCTTAATTTTATACAGCCAATTTTCATACTTCTGTGTTTTCCAAATCCTGGCTACTTGTTAGTAAATTGTTAACATTTAACAGGCACCACAGAGAACTTTATTTAGATTAACCCCCTACCCCAACACACACACACATACACACACACACACACCCTAATTTCTATGTACTAAAATTCACAAACCACAGTGGTTGAAAGTACATGGCTATGGGGCCGGTATGGGTTCAAATTCCAGTTCTGCAACATAACTTGGGCAAGTTGCTTGATCTCTCTAATTTATTTGTATGCAAAACGGGGTTGAATGCTTCATGAGACTGTTGCGAGGATTTAAGTTAAGAGTGTAATACCCTTAACCCAGCGTTTGGCACATTGTAAATATTCAGTAAATAATGGTGCAAAAGGCTATCAAATTTGATAACACAATCTTAATACTTCAAAAAATATATTTTACAATTTTTTTTGTTTGGAAGTCAATTAGACTCACCAAATAGAATTTGAGAATGGACCTTCTGCAAGTGAACATTAGTTCCATTCAAACTCTTTTGAATTTACTTTTGCATACCATTTGCCTTTTATAAAGAACCTGTTTTACACATTTTCAACTGAGGGGAAGCAGGAAGTAAATAACAATCTAAGTCTCACACTTCTGAAGTTTCAAGAGCACTAAATAATAGTATTAATTGGCAATCCACAGCAACCTAAAGAGTATACCAAAAAGTTAGTTATAAAAAGCTCTCACTTAGAATTTACCCTTATTGCATGTTCTCATGTTATAATGCTGAGATAATGGCTCCTACGTAAGTGTCCCAGTCTAGATGTAATCGTTTACATGACTCAGTACCCAAACCTTTCAAAAACATCCTATATTCACAAAACTGTTATCACCTCAAATGGAATCTATTGCAATGTGGATACATGTGGTGCCTGTTACCTGCTCCTTAATGTTCATAACAAAATATAAAGGATAGCTATATTTCTTGGACTTAATTTCAGAACCCACCTCTTCCTTAAATATCACCCAGAGAAAAAGTTAATAAAAACTCCACCAACCTATCAATTTTAAGGTCAAAAATGACACTATACTAATCCTACAAAAAACACATAAAGCAAGATTCAAGGAAACTGATTTTTTTTTTTTTTTCAAAAGTTCCCTAATAAAACTGTCAGGTTCTAAGCATTCCAATCACAAGAATAACAGAAAACAGACAAAATGAAAAAGAACCTCACACATAGATGTAAATAAAGCCACTCTTTAGGTTGCCCATTAATCCACAAGTGGCATATTCATCTTATTTACAGTATTATACCCCCTACCATGATATTCCATTACAGAGTCACGCTACACACTCCATAGTTAACACTGTAGGAACCATCTCTTTTTAAACACGTTTTTCTCTGTATATTTCCCTTCTGGCTTGCTCTTAGGTTTAAAAAACAAAACAAAACTTTACAATTAAATTCCTTATGCTATTAGATATTCCAAGAAAATGTCTATAAAGAAATGATGTCTGACATATAAAATATAATTACATTTAGTTCACTCTTCTAGAAATATTTCAACATTCCTGTTTGTCATAGTCTTAGTGCTCCATGTGAGCCAAGTATTTCTTATATATTTTTACAAGTCTGAGCATGAAATTTATGTCAACCATAACTATCAAAAACTTCTATTCTTTCCATTAGAGAATATGCAGGGAGATTCTATGTGTGTGTACGTGCTAATAGTCATGTCTGTTTGCTTTTTGTTTTCATTTGCTTTCAACGTTTCTTTATAATGACTCACTCCTCTCCCAAGCTGCTTCTCTCCTCTCTGAAACAGAGGATTTTAAGGTCCAACTATTAATTCTGATATCCTTACCATATCTTTGCAATCACCAATCTATCTAGATGCATGTAAACAAATATAAAAATATTTACTGAAGTGTAATCATGCTTGGAAGCCTTAAGGGAAACTTTTTTTTAATTGACAAAATTAATAACCAATCTTAATCAGGAAAAATAAAGTTTTGGTATAAAAGAACTGCCAATATATACTTACAATGTAAATCCTGACACAGACAATAGGATGAGATCTGTATTCCAAAACAACTTCTAAAACAATTAGGAAGGTGTGAGTCACCACCTTGAGCTGGCTGTATTGGACTCATACTGTCCCACTCATTTTATATGTAGAACATGGAGGATGGAGCCATGAGGTCATCTTAGATACTTAAAAGACCTATGTTGATAAGGTAGGTGATTATTATTGAGTAAGCATTTGAAGTTACATAGCAGAATTACTGACTAGGTAGCCTAGAATAGAGATAGTTAAGTTTTCTGAATACAGTATTTGGCTCAGTTCAGTCAGACCAACATATCTTACAAGCAATAAAGGAGAGATGAAGAAATAACAGTTGCTAGATGTCAAAAGTGTTACAGAAATCAAATGGAAAAAAGCTATAGGTGCTTTGTAGTGTGAAGCCAAGTATAATGGTAGGAGAGATCTATAGGGCCTCCAAATACTATTTGAAAGGCAACCTGGTGTAGTACAGAAAGGACCCTAAAGTCAGAGAGATTGGAGTTCAAAACTTGACACTACAACTTAGGGATGTGAAAACTTGGGAAAAGGCTTAACTTCTCTAAGTTTCAGATTCCTTATTTATAAAATAGGGGATATGCATCCATCTTATCAGGTTCACATAAGGTCTGAAATAGATAACACAGCTAGCACTATAGAGCCTAAACATCAGGCTTAATAAATATTAACATATTCTTGGAGCACCTGAGTGGCTCAGTCGGTTAAGCAAGCGTCTGCCTTCAGCTCAGGTCATGATCCCAGGGTCCTGGGATGGAGCCTTGTGTCAGGTTCCCTGCCGAACCAGGGCCTGCTTTTCCCTCTCCCTCTGCCGCTCCCCCTGCTTGTGCTCTCTTGCTCTCTGTCAAACAAACAAATAGAATCTTAAAAAAAAGAAAGAAAGAAAGAAAGAAATAGATAACACAGCCAGCACTGTAGTGCCTAAACATAGGGCTTAGTAAATATTAACATATTCTCTCTCCTCCTCAAACTCTTGAGGAGTACAAAGTGGAAGGGGGGAAAAAAAAAAAGGTCTTCTATCCTGAATATACAGGAGTAAAAAATGGCCATTTTCCAATTCTTTTTTTTTTTTTTTTAAGATTTTATTTATTTGAGAGAAAGTGAGACAGCATGAGTGGGGGAGGAGGTAGAGGGAGAAGCAGACTACCCACTGGGCAGGGAGCCCCAACATGGGGCTTGATCCCAGGATCATGACCTGAGCCAAAAGCTGATGCTTAATCTACTGAGCCACCCAGGCACCCCTTCCAATTTTTTATATAGGAACGTATCGCTAAACTAAAAATCAGGGGGATGGGGAACTTAGAAAGGACTGTAACAGCATCAGAGATTCAACTGGTCCTATACATAAGAACTTTAAATAAAGGTGTATTAGGTGAGCTCCAAAGGACTAGACTAATGAAAATTTCTCTAAAGTGAACCCTATTAATGAGATTTGGGATTAGTAGAATTTAAGGTGACTTGGTAATTCTAGCTCTGTTAGGAAACAAAAAGGAGTTTCTTGGTCATTCAGCTAGTTAGACATTCTGTAATTACTAATATATACAAAAAAAAAGATGCCCTCAAAAAAGAGACTTTTATTTAACACTGACCTTGAAGAGCAAATCTTACTGGAAAAGAACTCTAACAACAAGAACAAATATTGGCAAGATCACTAGGTCAGATGGAAATCCAGAATCATAGGAAAAAAAGGAAAAAGACTAATTTTATTTTATAGAAAGTTGGTATAGAGTAGAACAGTCATGTAAATTCATAGCTCATTTGCCTTACAAGCTGAAGTCATGACATAAGAGTAAGATTTTACATATATGGATCCTGAGCTCATGCGTACTGAAAGGCTCAAAAGGAGAGCTCAAGTTACACAAGCTTTGTAAGTGATCTATTTACACCATATGACTAAGAACACATCCATGGACAGCTTATGAGCCCAGGCTTCTGTCAAACTAGGAGAGAGGAAAATGAACAGGCACAAAAATTCATAAAAGCTGTAAGTATAAAAATCTCTCTTCCAGATTAAGCAATGTAGAAAAGTATCACCCAAAATTCTACAAGTGGGCTTTAAAATATTAATATGCACAGTAGCACCATTCTCTTAGAGTGTGTGTGTGTGGGCGGGGGGGGATGTCCTAGAGACTATTTAATATTAAGTCACTGATCCTAAAATACTGAAGATGATATTTTCAGGAAAAGCTTGCTATCAATCAAAAAACCAAACCAAACCAAAAATCAGGTTTCTGACAGAATTCCAAAATGTATACTAAAGATTTTGGGGGGGAAGGGGGTGGGAGATGGGTACTACAGGGAAGTGAAGTGCCTTTATTCTATAGGTTTTGCATAGGGGTATAATATCAAGGACTTACTTTCTATAAATATAGCATCTTAGGGCTGTAAGGCTAGAATCTCCATTAGTTATAAATAAAATGAAAAAAGTTCTATTAACTATTAACTATAACTATGACACCTAACCTCAATACTTCATACTATACTTTAGGCTCTTTACTGTTAATTCTGCACTCAGATGGGTACCTGATAACTGGTTTTTATGTGTTCGTACTTTATGTTTTTTAATTTTTTAAAAAAATATTTTATTTATTTGAGAGAGTGAGCAAACAAGAAAGCACAAGCGGGGGAGAGGGAGAAACAGACGTCCCTGCTGAGCAGGAAGCCCAACCTGAGGCTCGATCCCAGGACTCTGGGATCATGACCTGAGCAGAAGGCAGACACTTAACAGACTGAGGCGCCCAGGCGCCCCTATGTATTAGTACTTTAAATAAATGCCTAAGTCAATTAACTGTTAATATAAAAAAACCCACAAATTTATTTTATAGTCTTTGGAAGATAACTGGATTCATTTACATATCATACATTATATTCTTGCTTTTACACTAAGCAATTAAGCTTAAGGTATAAAGATTAAAATACTGAAAACTTCATACCTTTCCCAAAGCTAAAGCCTGTCAAAGTAGGCCTAGAAAACAGGCACTGATATGGCAGGGAAAATCTGGCTCATTAATATCTTCCATAGCTTTATACCACATTTTCCAATATTACAGGGATAATTAACAAGGTTTCAATTTTAGTATAACTGAGCTTTAAATGAATGAATCAGCCTTTAGTCTCAGTCACTGCATAGATTCCACCCCCCTTCCTCCTATAAACACCATACTTCATTGATATTAATTCTCAATTATATAAATTGAAATAGCACAGCCCTCAACACTGAGAAGTCAATGGCAGGGGGAAAAACAGTTATTTTCCTAACAAACAGAACCAGGAAAGGAACACAATTTAAATATGCCTTAGCTTACTGCCTGGACTTTGCACCTCTTGTAAATAACTCCAAGTGACAAAAGTGCTCCAAACCAGAAAACTCTCATGCTACTTGCAAGAAAAACTATAAACTGGAGGGATTGGGTGGTGGTGGGAGGTCGACCAGAAAGACCTTCTTAAAATTTGATTTCTTTGCTTCCTTGATTAGAAAAAAATAAAAAATTAAAACCCAATGTGCAATGCCAAAGAAAGTATACTGGTAATCAAAACCTAAATGACCCCTGACAGAATTACAGCCTATAGATCACTAATACATCAACTACATTTGTGACTAATTACTTTGGAAAGTAGGCAGTAAAGTATGTAAACCAGCTCTCTAGTGGAAACATAATGCCTGTATACAGCAACAAAAATATGATGTAAAACCCACAGATTTTTTTCTTTCTTCCCCCTTTCAGGAATTGTGCCTGGCACTGTGCAGCTGTGGTGCTGCCTTCATCACTCCCTGCGTTTCCAATCTTGCTAATTAAAAGGTTGATCACAGAACAATGCTCTTCTCATTAATTTCAGTGTTCCGAATGGGCAGGATCCCTACTTACCCCACCTGATCTTTTCACACTACTGAAGTTAATGTGACAGGAGCCCGAAGATGGATTACCTGCTGCCATATTGCCCATCGCCTCCAATCAGGAGCTATCTGTGTAAACTGATTGTTCTAATTTGCTCTCATTATTTTTACAATATCAGGAGAAAATAACGCACACAGCTCACTGTCAAAGCCATGAAAATCAGCCATTAGTTAAACCCAGACACTGAGTGGCTTTATTAGAGGCACTGCAGTTTATTGATGTAGCTCCAGTCAAACAAGGCAGCATTTGCTTCAGTAGAAGGAAGTGTTTATACTGAAAGTAAATATTTAGTGTAATAATACCCACAGCAACATGATATTTTGAATAATCCTGTTCTTATTTCAGAAGCTTTGTTTTGACACAAATTAACAACAATGAAGAGTTAGGTTGGCATAAGAAAGTAGGTAACATTTAATACACACTCAGTAGCATGAAAATCTGTCTATTAACACAAATCTAGGAGCACTCCTCACCTCCTATACCTTGTATAAATAAACTCTATACTGTGACTACAAACGCTAATCAATCAATCAATAATGGAGGTTCTATTCTGCTCCACACAACAAATATTTTTCCAAAACAGAAATTTTATGACTTAGGAATCAAAATTATTTCTATAATGATCATACAGGTATGGTTTTAAATAAGAAAAACTGTATTCTTGTACAATGTAAACATTCAACAAGAAAGATGACTAACCCTAGTATCACAGACATTCACAATATATTGTGGAATAGAAAATAAGCAATGTTGTGAAGCCAGCTAAGCAAACAAGCTAGGTTTTAAATCCTTCAGTAAGAGACGGTTTCTTAAAGCGGAAGGCAGAACTCTACAGAAAGGTTTGATAGTCAATGAGATAATTAAAAGATTTATTCTGTGCACAAAGAAAATATATTTTCCTGTTGTAAAGAAAATGCTAAACGCTAGAAGAAAACAGATTTAAACTTGGCATTTCTAGTCTTGTCTGGCTATGAGTATTTTTTAAAAATGTTAGCTGAATGCTGCCTGAACAGCATTTTGGGGGACTGGAGAAGGGGGGTATAAATAATATAAACTGATGCTTTTTAAAAAAGAAATTTAGTCCGCATACTCTTCCCCCTTCTCCCCCTTTAGTATTGAAGGAAACATGGCTTCCTCCTGTTTTCTTTCTACACTAACACTCCTAGGTAACGTGAAGGCAAGAGTATGCCCTTCTTGCTGCTCCCCTTTTAATGGCCACTTTTCTTTTTCTAAGAAACATGTGCCATGCTTTTCTCCTTAAAATTCCTGCACTAAAAGACTGCACCATACTGCACTCCACAAAACGTGCTGATGGCGCCAATTACAAGCCCCCAGCCGAACGCTCCAGCCCCCACCATTCGGGCAGATTTATGCGGACTCTTGCCGACGTTATTACAAGTCAGAGTTTATTGGGAAATTGTTACATTATGCGGAGTGTCTAACAAATTGCTTATGCTGCTATAATTGGATTACAACAGCCGCTTGCTCCCACCGGTAAGATTAGGCAAGTAGGACTCCTGCCGATCTCTGAGCGTTAGCAGTAATTTTATTTGCCTTGCCTCTCTCTTTCCTAACAACATGCCTCTCTCCCTGCCAGCTGTCTGCTGAAAAGGCACAGGCTTGTTCCTTGGCCCTAACAATGCAATTACAGCCCCGCAGATCGCACTGTTTGTGCATTAAGTACAGAGCCAAAACGAGGCGAATTGATCGTTTGACTTTTGGAGAAGCCATGTGATCTCTCGATGCGGGTGATCCGACATGCATCAGCAGGCAATACTGCAGTCAATTCTTGATGAAGAACTTTCTTCCTTCACCCCTCTCTCTCCCAACCTTTCCTTTTTCACTGAGGAAAACACTGACTGGGCTCATCTCCTGCTAATCTGGACCAATCCACAAAGACAAACTTAATCTTATTAGCTCCCTGGCTAGAGAGAAATGTGAATAGGTCCTAGCGTCTTGAAGTGCCTCAGTCAGATGTATCAGTGGTTCCCAGCAGTTGAACCACTGCTGCTATCTTAAAAAAAAAGGTTCATAAAGAGTTCACTGAGGAAAAAAAGTTTACAGAAACATTGCAGTTCAAAAGAACACAGAAAGTTTCAGGTTCTGGCAAATAAAACTGCCTTGGAAAGGCTTTGTTTGAAGCTCTGTCTATATTCAAGGGCCCATCAAGAATCAGCATGGAAACCCGTGTCTGCCTTTCTCTGAAGGTCTGCTCTGCCGGAAGATGCTGGCGGCCAACATGTAGAATCAACGCAGCTGGCTTCAGGCTTAACACAGCCAGTCTGATCCCCACTTGTGGCAAAGTTTTACACATATTTTGTTGACAGCTTTCTGCTTCTTGTTTCTTTCTCCAGTATGTTTAGCAATGAGTGCAGGTAGTAAGGAGACTGTGTAAGCAGTTCTCTCACTCAAGGGCATAATTCATGAAGATGCTCACTGGGGTCTGGACTTCTCTTTTTTTCTTTTGCAATTAACTCTCTTGAAATGGTTGAAAATGATCTTAAATTTTACCAAATTAATTCAGACCAGGATTCCTGTTCACACTTTCCTCTCCAACGGCATATGCTACTTAGGGTTCCTGAAGATGATTATACAACAAATGTGCAGTCGATCTGCTGATCCACTTTGGTGTCCCAGTCTGTATTCCTAAATATCATGCACATCTAGAAGGTTTTATGTTCCTGCATCCTTAACCTGACAAACACATAAACTCTTGTTTATAACAATGGTCCCTGAGTATTACCTCAAAGTGAGCTGGGAAAAGTCACTTTACTAGTATTTCTCAGAACCTCTCTATAACTCCCATTAACACTCATTAAAATCATATGACCCATTTGAAAATGAAAGAAAAAAAATAGTACTATCTGAACTTTATTCCTGCCTTTTTGAAATAGCAATATGGTAATGTGTAACATGTTATATTCCAGAGTTTTTCCAACCTCGCTGGCCTCGACGATATGGTTAAATCTTAACATATTCTCCACAAAGCTAATGTTTAGACCCGAAAGAGAGGCCTGTGCAAAGAATGGCCCATTTGACATGCTACTTGTGGAACAGTGTATTAAAGAAGCCTGTTAACATGTAGTTTAAAACTCAAAAGAAACTCTGAACAGCTGAAATGCCTTATAAATAGCGCAGACCCAGAGGAAGTGCAAACGTCTGCATTGTGAATTGTAGATCTTAATTACCGACAATGGCTGGTACAGCAAGTAGCACGAAAAAAAAGTGAAACAGTTGCACTGTTCATGGTTGGCAATAATTCTTCAGGAAAATATTTACTATCAATCAGTTATGAGAAAAGGGACTCTGTGCTCGTAAAACAGCACGTTGCTTCTCATACCAGGACCATTTTGCTTCAGCATAATCTGAATTTAAACAGCTTGTTTCCTGCGGATATAATTTTGGAAATAAATAAAACAAGTCTTCTATCAAAATCTGGAGTGAGTGGAAAGGAACATCACATTTTTCTGTCTCAGTCAGTTGCAAACAGATTATTAGTCTCAAGTAAAAAACAATCATAACAAACAACCACAATACAGAACATCTACAAAGGACTACTGAAGAGGTTTATTTTCCAAACATAAAGAGGCAGAACTTCTCCCACCTGGGCAGGAATCTAGGTGGATGTGTTCAAACAACTTAATTTTAATTCTGTGCATGCATGTGTAAAAAGTAAATTAGGAAAAACCTGAAACCAAAATTTTCGGTAATATTTAAATAAAGTCAGCAAATAGATAACATAAAAAAATTAATGCTCTTCATTTTTCTAGTTAGTTTTCTTCACCAATTAAAAAAGATCATGAAGGTTGACAATTAGGTGCAATGTGATTATTGATTTTAAAGACTAAGTTGGCAGTCAATAATGACTGTCCATTTAAAGCTACAATAAATACAGAGCTCATCATGTTCCAAACAAATCTCATGAACTACAGGGCTATAATTAGTAAGAAGGAAGGCTTTGGACAAAAATAAAAGACATTTCAATGCCTCCAAATATTAGTTGGACTAAGTTACACTGATAAAACGACCCATCCTTCATTTTTATTTTTAAATCCTTTCTTAGGTCTCGTTCTTCAAGTTAGAGATTCAGAAGATTATTATTAACCTAGAGTGGCTGTAGTTTGTTTTACCACTTTGTTTTCTTATATTCTTTTTTTTTTTTAAGATTTTATTTATTTATTTGAGAGAGAGAGAATGAGAGAGAGCGAGTACATGAGAGGGGGGAGGGTCAGAGGGAGAAGCAGACCCCCTGCCGAGCAGGGAGCCCGATGCGGGACTCGATCCCGGGACTCCAGGATCATGACCTGAGCCGAAGGCAGTCGCTTAACCAACTGAGCCACCCAGGCGCCCGTTTTCTTATATTCTAAAGAGTACAAATGGGCCCCTCTTCATAGACCTATTATAAAACATTTATGGAAGGTATTTCTGGCAAAGAAGAGTCACATACTACATACTACAAGGTCTGAACGTAACAACTTTGCTGTTTTTCAGGGAATGACTGGTATTAATGTCTTCTCTAAACCTCATAATAAACAATATTCAATAATTATAATGACTATCTCCACCAAATCAAAGTCACTCTGAATTAGCTCCTTTGAACTAGGGGACAAAAATGTTGTTATCACTATATTATAGTTGCTCTCACATGGAGATGGTTGGATATTCAAGGCCACTTTGGAGCACAATCTGAATCAACAACACTTGTATCAAGTGAAAAGCTACTGCAGCCATATCAAGTGTAGCAGATGAAACTATTCAGTTAAGGGCTAAAGGTGAAGAGCAGGAAACAGGGACAAGCTTGCAGACCTACAAAAATAATGGCAAGTCATTACCTTTCAAAGGTCAAGCAATAAATGAGGCAAGGAGAAACAGCACAGAATCATGAGATACATATAACACATGTAAATAGAAAAGGGAAAACTTGTTCTCTATTCTCATGTTATTGATACCTCACTGGAGGCTGTTAAAAGAAAGAAATTTTTTTTAAGATTTTTTTTTTTTTTATTTATTTATCTGAGAGAGAGAATGGGAGACAGAGAGCATGAGAGGGGAAGGGTGAGAGGGAGAAGCAGACTCCCTGCCGATCAGGGAGCCCGATGCGGGACTCGATCCCGGGACTCCAGGATCATGACCTGAGCTGAAGGCAGTCGCTTAACCAACTGAGCCACCCAGGCGCCCAAAAGAAAGAAATTTTTTTAGCTACATGTTTTTATTTGCCATTGACCAATGGCAAATACACTACAGCTCAAATCTGAAGCAATGAACCAGAAGCCAGGATGTGGGCCAATAAAAGGAACCAGAAAGTTAGGTGGGTTCCAATAGGAAAGGATAGAAATCATTATTAAATTAGGGTATTGAAGGAGATGATGAAAGGATATAGGTGTCAGAATAATGTTAAAATAAGCAAGAATGGGATGAGAGGGTCACCATCTGGGAGCAAAAGAAACAGACAGATGAGCAGCAATGAACAAACTTATTTCCTCACCCAAGAGCACAGAAGAAATTATGCCATTGTGCCAGATGCCAGAAGATTTCTAACCATGCACCACTGAAGTAGAGGGTGGGAGAAAAACAAAACAAAACACATCATACAGACACACACCAACATGACTATAGCTTAGAGATCCTGGCTTACAAAGTATGGAGAAAACAAAAGGAACAGATGCTCACTTGGCCAGCTCTCAATGAAACTCATTAAAATTGTCACCCTGTCCTTGGATCGGTGCTCATGCTAAGATTTTACCTTGTTTAGCCAGAAGTCACCCACTTGTGATGAAACTGAGCAACGTGGCGAAAAAGGAGAAAGATTATTTTTAAAGGCCGAAATAACTGATTCCCCCATTTCAATGTACAAATGCTGGATACAAAATTGGGTCAATTAGCACTTGCTGGTTGTGACTTAATGACTGAAAAAATAAATATATGTAATTTATTATTTTCATATTTTACAGCAAACTACCAAGACACTAAGAGACACTTAACTAACTCTATCTTTTTAAATTATAATTTTAAATAAATTGACATTCCTTATATGGTTCATTTTTTTTTTTTTTTGGTTTTATTTATTTATTTATTTGACAGAGAGAGAGAGAGAGAGAGACAGCAAGAGAGGGAACACAAGCACGGGGAGTGGGAGAGGGAGAAGCAGGCTTCCTGCTGAGCAGGGAGCCTGATGCGGGGCTCGATCCCAGGACCCTGGGACCATGACCTGAGCTGAAGGTAGACGCTTAACAACTGAGCCACCCAGGCGCCCCTATATGGTTCATTTCTAATGGTTATAGTTTGTATGATACTTTCAGTTGATTAAGCAGATTCAGTGACTACTGCATGTTTTAAGAAATAAAATAAAAATAATAAAAAATGTTGCCGTCCTTTGATTTTTGTAGCAAAGGATGGAGACTACCTGATGACCAGCTCCGACTCTAATAATAACAGTAAGTAACTGAGAGCCCTAGTGTATAATAAAATAGACTAAACTAAAGTAGTTAAAGTTGGGAATGTTCTAACAGTGACAAAACCCTGAACAGTTATTAAGGCAGTAATTTTGCATATATGCAAGGTAAAAGTCTAGAGATAGAGCCCCTACTGGAATTTTACTTACTCCTGGAATAATCAAAGTTGCTGTTATCTAAATTTAGGTCAAAGTTCCTATGTAATCAGAGATACTTGGAAGATTAGAGCCATAGTTAATACAATTATTAGACCATAAGGTCTCTAATATGTGGTTACTTTTGTATCTATAGATATGCACATGTTTTATACATGAGAAAAGGTAGCTCATATGCATGATAAAACACACCTGTCCACTCAGATCAAAATCACCAAAAGCAATATTTCTATCATTGACCACTTAATAAATAATAATAGCGATAAAATAATTGGATTTTCTATAGCATACTTCACAATCCTTGCAATGGTTACTCTATATTAATCGCATTTAAAACCCATGAACCAGCTTATAAAAATAATTGTATATTTTCTTTCACGAATCTTACTTATTTGTAATAATCTAGTGTTTTAGGGTCAAGTAACTAGTGTCAAATAACAAATGCGAATTAGACCGAAGTGTGACCGGAATGCATAACCAAAAAATTCTTTTGCAACTGAAGAGATGGAGACTCCAACTTGCAGTCTGCTTTGAAAATGATGCCTGCTGTATTTCTTTCTAAATATGAAATCCTGTGATAATCTTTAATAGCAATACTGAGTGAAGATGTTTATAGATAAAGCATTGTTACAATGTGGTATAGTAATATTGATGAGTAGTCTTACTTTGGCCACACAATTTTCAGTCTTCATAGCAGTGCTTGCTAGACATACTGTTTCTTGGTTTAAGCAGAGTCTGGCACAGCTGTTATAAGTCTGTAAAGAGAATTTTTTGGAAACAGGTTTAAATATTAAAATGCGGTCACATACAGTTTTCAAATTCTGTCCTATTCTCAAAATCAACACACGAATAGACTTATATATAAATTCCAGATTTATGGGAACTGGAAACAAGGTAGGCAGGTGGAAGAAAAGAAAATGAGAGCCCACAAGAGCCACTGATGAGCTCATGAACAAGAATGTAAGCAGCAGTGGTCTCACTGTATGTATGGAAGGTAGGGGTGCTATTCAAAAATGTGCAAAGGACTTGAACAGACATTTATCCAAAGAAGATATACAAATGGCCAACAAGCACATGACAAGATGCTCAACATCACTAATCATTTCAGAAATGCAAATCAAATCCACAATGAGATACCACTTCATACCCACTAGGATGATTACTGTTAAAAAACAGAAAACAGGGGTGCCTGGGTGGCTCAGTCGTTAAGCGTCTGCCTTCTCTCTCTGTCAAATAAATAAATAAAATCTTTAAAAAATAAAAAATAAAAACCAGAAAACAGCAAGTGTTGGCAAGGATGTGGAGAAACTGGAACCACTGTGCACTGCTGGTGGGAATGTATATATATACACAGCTGTGGAAAACAGAACGGTGGTGGTTCCTCAACAAATTAAAATTGGAATTACCATATGATCCAACAATGCCACTTCTGGGTATATACCCAAAAGAAATGAAAGCAGAATCTTGAAAAGGTTTATGTATATCCATGTTCCTAGCAGCATTATTCACAATTGCCAAAACATGGAAGCAACCCAAGTATCCATGACAGATGAAGGGACACACAAAATGTGGCATATACATCAAATGGAATACTATTCAGCCTTAAAAAGAAAGGAAATTCTGACTTATACTATGATATGGATGAACCTTGAGGACATTATGGTAGGTGAAATAAGCCAGTCACAAAAAGATAAATACTGATAAAAAGATAAATAAATGATTCCACTTGTATGAAATACTTAGAGGAGGCAAAATCAAGAGAGACAGAAAGTGGAACGATGGTTGCCAGAGCTGGAAGAAGAAATAGGATGTTATTGTTTAATGGGTATAGGGCTTCAGTTTAATAAAATGAAAAGAGTTCTGGGGATGGATGGTGATGACAGTTATATAACAATGTGAATGTATTTAATCCCCTGAACTGTATATTTAAAAATGGTTAAGACGGTAAATGTTATGTTACATGTATTTTACCACAATTAAAAAATTGGTTATACTTTATGGTAAGCAAACATTATTAATAATTGGCCAATATAGTAAAACAATGTTTTTTTTTTAATTTTATTTTATTATGTTATATTAATCACCATACATTACATCATTAGTTTTTGATGTAGTGTTCCATATTCATTGTTTGGGTATAACACCCCGTGCTCCATTCAATACGTGCCCTCTTTAATACCCATCACCAGGCTAACCCATCCACCCACCCCCCTCCCCTCTGTTTTTAAGTTTTCACTGACGGTATAAATCATGATTCTCAAAGTTTAGCATGCATCAGAATCATTAGGAGGGCTTGTTAAAAACAGATTGTTGGAGCACCTGGGTGACTCAGTCAGTTGGGCAACCGACTCTTGATTTTGGCTGGGGTCATGATCTCGGCGTCATGGGATGGAGCCCCACATCAGGCCCTGTGCTTGGCATGAAGTCTGCTTGGGATTCTCTCTCCCTCTGCCCCTCCCCCCATTCTCTCACTCTCTCTAAAATAAAATAAATAAATAAATAAATAAAATCTGGGGGGAAAAGAAAACCAAACCCAAACGCACAAATTGTTAGGTCCCACCCCCAGGCTTCTGAGAATTTGCTTTTATAACAAGTTCCTAGTTGATATTAATGCTGTTGGTTTAGGAACCCTCTTTGAGAACTACTATGTTGGAGAACTATATGTTTTGGAATTAAAGAGAAAAATCTTAAGACATAGGCAATCTCTTATAACCAACAATAGGAAAGAATCCATTTTTTAAAATTCTAGATTACAGAGTAGTTGCAAAATGAGTTTCTGTATACCCTTCCCCCCAGCTTCCCCTTATGTTAATGACTTACATAACCACAGAACACTTACCAAAACTAAGTAATTAAGTTGGTACAATATAAAGAATTTCTTTTGAGTTTCACCAATTTTCCCACTACTATCCTTTTTCTGTTCAGGATCTAACCCAAGATGCTACACTGAATTTAGTTATCATGTCTCTTTAGTTGCCTCTAATCTGTGACAATTTCTCAGTCTTGTCTTTTAGGACCATGACACTTCTGAAGTGTACTGATTAGTCTATATAATTTCTCTCAATTTGGCCTTGTCTCATGTTTTCTCATGATCAGATGGAGGTTATACATTATTGGGAAGAATACCACAAAGGTGATGTACTCTTCTCAATGCATCAAGTCAGGAGGCATGTTGTTAAGTATTTCTAGTAATGGTAAACTTTATCATATGCCTATGATCATACCTGCCAAGATTCTCCATTATGAGCTTGTTATTTTTCCTTTAGGGATTACAAAATATATTGGGAGAAATATTCTGAGATGATGAAAATACTTCGTTTCTATTTCAACTTTTGCCTGCTAATTTTAGCATCCATTGGTGGATCTTGCCTATGGTAATTTTTACTGTGGTGTTCTGATGGTGATTTTTAAATTTCCCTTTTTCCTTCCACATTTATTTTATTTTTTAAAAGATTTTATTTATTTATTTATTTATTAGAGAGAGAGAGAGAGAAACAGCATGAGAGGGGAGAGGGTCAGAGGGAGAAGCAGGCTCCCCGCTGAGCCGGGAGCCCAATGTGGGACTCGATCCCAGGACTCCGGGATCATGACCTGAGCCAAAGGCAGTCACTTAACCAACTGAGCCACCCAGGCACTCTCCTTCCACATTTATTAAATGGAATTTTTTTCTGTGACAAAAAGCTATGATTTCTCCTATTTACTTATGTCAGCAGTGAAGTCATAGATGTTTTAAACTATTCATTTTTGGTCAATTATCATTCTTTGGAAAGATGTAGGTAAAAAAATTTAGGAAAATGGAGAAAAAGTATTATAAAATTGGTTTTCCATTCAAATTAAACTTTAAAAAATTTATATCCACTTAACTGTTTTATTCTTATATAATTTAAGTTGAAATTATTTCAAAACCTATTTTAAAGATTTTATTTATTTATTTGTCAGAGAGAGAGAGCATGCACAAGCAGGGAGAGGGGCAGGCAGAGGGAGAAGCAGACTCCCTGCTGAGCAGGGAGCCCGATGCGGGACTTGATCCCAGAACTCTGGGATCATGACCTGAGCCAAAGGCAGATGCTTAACCGACTGAGCCACCCAGGTATCCCCAAACATACTTTAAAGGAATAAATTGGATCATCTGACCTTTGTGTATAGCAGCTACTGGTGCATGTATCTTCTGGGGTCAGGTTCAGTACTTCGTTTGCAACTACTAATACCACAAAACATTTATTATTCATGTATAGACAACATAAAAGTTTTTTTTTTTTTTTAAGATTTTATTTATTTATTTGCGAGAGAGAATGAGAGACAGAGAGAGCGAGAGGGAGGAGGGTCAGAGGGAGAAGCAGACTCCCGGCTGAGCAGGGAGCCCGATGCAGGACTCGATCCTGGGACTCCAGGATCATGACCTGAGCCAAAGGCAGTCGCTTAACCGACTGGGCCACCCAGGCGCCCAACATAAAAGTTTTTAAGTAAGGGGCACCTGGGTGGCTCAGTCGTTAAGCGTCTGCCTTCGGCTCAGGTCATGATCCCAGAGTCCTGGGATCGAGCCCCACATCAGGCTCCCTGCTCAGCAGGAAGCCTGCTTCTCCCTCTCCCACTCCCCCTGCTTGTGTTCCCTCTCTCGCTGTGTCTCTCTCTGTCAAATAAATAAAATCTTTAAATCTTTTTTTTTTTTAAGATTTTATTTATTTGAGAGAGAGAATGAGACAGAGAGAGAGAGCATGAGATGGGGGAGGATGAGGGAGAAGCAGACTCCCCGCTGAGCAGGGAGCCCGATGCGGGACTCGATCCCGGGACTCCAGGATCATGACCTGAGCCGAAGGCAGTCGCTTAACCAACTGAGCCACCCAGGCGCCCTAAATAAAATCTTAAAAAAAAAAAAAAAAGTTTTTAAGTAAAACTTCCTATCATTTAAAAGACATTTACGAATTGATTCATATATACTGAATAACATAAAAAATGTAAGCCAAAGAGTTCAAGTTCCAATAATGCCAGAGATGCTTACATGGGATTAACCCTCATAAGATAACAATTATAAACCATGGGGAAAAAAATTTAGTAATAACTACTTAAAGGCACTGGAGAATGACCTAAACTAGTAAACTGGGGGAGAAGAGTAGACTGACCTTCAAGGGGAGAAACACACAGGGTAACATCCATGTTTATGTGCTTTCTCCCCTGAGGGTACTCACCAATCTACCTGATGCAGGGTGACTTAAAATTCAATTAGAAAGCCAGTTTATTGGCTTGATATGCCAAAGGATGGAGTTCAGGGCTGCCATAGTGGCTGGAGATTAAAAAATCATAGAAAACAGACCCATAGGGGAGACTCAATTCTCCTCTAATCCATGGCTAATCCCCAAACTACACATATGAATGGGAGACTATAAGGATTCCAATGGAAAATAACAGAAGACTGGAAGACTGGAGCAGGGATTGCAGCTGTTGCCCATGAGGGGAGAAAGAATTTAGAATCTGATTCCTACTAAATTAGAGGAACTTAACAGGCATTTCAAACTTTTACTGAAAACTTGAAATGACCCTGCATTGAGAGTAAACAGTAAGTCTTAGGAGTAAAGGCTCTACCTTAGGACCAGGGGAAAAATCAAAACATATGTGCCCTACCAAATATAAACCAACACTCTGTGAAGTTACAGTGATCAGTCAGTAAGTTAATCAGTAAAAGATAAAAGAATCCAGAGTCTCTGCAATGAGTTATTTATAATGTCCACTATATAATAAAAAACTGCTAGATATAAGAAGCAGATAAATGGAACCCACAGTCAAGAGAAAAAAGAACCAGTAGAAAATGGCCCTGAGATTATCTAGTATGGGAAGCAGTATATAAAGTCTTTATAGAAGCTATAATAAATATATTCAACATCGGGGCGCCTGGGTGGCTCAGTTGGTTAAGCGACTGCCTTCGGCTCAGGTCATGATCCTGGAGTCCCGGGATCGAGTCCCGCATCGGGCTCTCTGCTCGGCAGGGAGTCTGCTTCTCCCTCTGACCCTCCTCCCTCTCATGCTCTCTGTCTCTCATTCTCTCGCTCTCAAATAAATAAATAAAATCTTAAAAAAATATATATATATATATATATTCAACATCTTAAATGAAAGATACAATCATAATGGATAAACAGATGGAAATTTTCACCAGAAAAATGAAAACCTAAAATGAACCAGATAGAAATTCTACAACTGGAAAGTATATTATCTGAAATTTAAAATTTACTGGATGGGCTTAAAAGCAGATTGGAGATGGCAGAAGAAAGGTCAATGAAATAAAGATGGATCAACTAAAATTACCTAAACTGAAGGATAGAGAGAGTAAAAGAAAAAAAATGAACAGAGGCTCAGTTATCTGGGGTAAGTGTTAATGATCTAACATATGTGTAAACTGGAGACCCAGAAGAGAAGTGAGAATGCAGCACAAAAAAAGTTATAAGAATAGTGATCAAATAGTTCTCAAATTTGGTGAAAACTGCTGGCTTACTGATCTGAAATCAGCAAACTCTACGGAGATTAAATACAAAGATAACAAGAACTAGGCACAAACAGTCAAAACTGCTGAAAACCAGTAACAAAGACAAAAACCTTGAAAGAGCCTAAGAAAAAAGAGATGCTCCATACATGAGAGCCAACAATATAAATAAAAGCAGACGTAAAGTTTCACCATAAACAACGAAGGCTAGAACACAAGAAACAACATGTTTAAAGTGCTAAAAGAAAAAAAAAATCTCAAACCAGGTTTCTTACTATAAGAAAAGAGAATTATAAATACGAAAAGGGAGCGATCTAGAACAAACTCTGTGGTACTGAATTAGAATTAGAGGTACCAATATAAATTCATGGTTTTCAAAATATATCCATATAGATGTAAAATATAAGTTAATGTTTAAATCTTGGCTTCTAAATACCATTTTACACTGAAAGGAACCATAGCTCTCTGGAGAAATGGCTGATTCCAGGATTGGATAGGGAAAATATAAGATGAACCTGGAGACACACAGGGAATGACAGAGATATGTCAAAGGGGTACAGATGCCAACCTAAAGGGGCTCTCGTTAGCCCAATATAGAATAATCTGAGTATTAAAATAAAAAATATGAACAGATTACAACCTGTTGAGTAAAAGAGGGCACATTTCCTGGGTGGCTCAGTTGTTAAGCAGCTGCCTTCGGCTCAGGTCATGATCCCAGGGTCCTGGGATCGAGCCCTACATCAGGCTCCCTGCTCAACGGAGAGCCTGCTTCTCCCTCTCCCACTCCCCCTGCTTGTGTTCCCTCTCTCGCTGTCTCTCTCTTTCTCTGTCAAATAAATAAATAAAATCTTTAAAAAATAATAACAAAATAAAATAAAATAGGGTACATTTCTTGAAAGACCCAAATTACCGAAGCTGACACAATAAGAGAAAACCTGAATAGCTCTGTATCTATTAAAGAAACAAATTGTAAGTGAAAATTATTCCACATAAATTAAAAAACAAAATCTTCCCCAAAAAGAAAACCTCTAGCCCAGATGGTTTCACTGGTGAATTCCATTAAATATTAGGGAAGAAATAACACCAGGACCATACACAAACACTTTCAGAAAATAGAGGCGATGGGAAAACTTCTCATCTCATTTTATGAAGGCAGCATAACTCTGACACCAAAACCTGACAAAGACATTAGAAAGAAAACTACAGGGGTGCCTGGGTGGCTCAGCTGGCTAAGTGTTCAACTCCTGATCTCAGATCAGGTCTTGATCTCAGGGATGTGAGTTCAAACCCCACACTGGGCTCCATGCTGTGTGTGGAGCCTACAGGAAGGAAGGAAGGAAGGAAGGAAGGAAGGAAGGAAGGAAGGAAGGAAGGAAGGAAGGAAGGAAGGAAGGGAGGAAGGAAGGAAGGGAGGGAGGAAAGGGGAGGGGGGGAGGGAAGGTGAAGGGAGGGGCAGGAAGAGGAGAGTGAGGAAGGAAAGAAGGAAGAAAACTACAAACCAGTATCTCCCATGAACACAATGACAATAACAACAATAAAACAAAATCTCCGCAAGCTAGAAATAAAAGGGAACTTTCTTAATCCCATTAATGACATCTAAAAGAATTTCAACTAACATCATACTTAGTGGTGAAAGACAGTCCCTCTGAGACTGGGAACAAGGCAAAGAGGTTCTCTTACCACATCTATTCAACATTATATTGGAGGCCATTGCCATTGAAATAAAGCAAAAAAAGGAAACAAAAGGCAAATAACTTGGAAAATAAGAAATAAAATTGTCTTTATTCATAAATGACAGGAAACAAGGTCAAGAGTCAAAAATCAAATGAAAACATTTACAACAGCATTGAAAAATATTAAATAGGAATAAATCTGTGTAAGAAATGTACACTGGGGGCGCCTGGGTGGCTCAGTCGGTTAAGCGACTGCCTTCGGCTCAGGTCATGATCCTGGAAGTCCCGGGATCGAGTCCCGCATCGGGCTCCCTGCTCAGCGGGGAGCCTGCTTCTCCCTCTGGCCCTCCCCCCTCTCATGAGCTCTCTCTCTCTCTCATTCTATCTCAAATAAATAAATAAAATCTTTAAAAAAAAAAAAAGAAATGTACACTGAAAACTAAGAAATATTGCTTAGAAAAATTTAAAAAGACAAAATTAAATGGAGATATATACCATGTTTATAAACTGGAAGACTTAATATTATTGTGAGGTTAATTCTACTCAAATGAATACACACATGCATGTGAATATGTGTGTGTATCCCAAATATATACAAATATATATATATAAAATACATATAAAACCCCCAGACTTCTTAAAAGAAATTGCTAATGATTCTAAAATTTATATAGAAATGCAAAGTATCTATGATAGCCAAAACAATATTAAAATTAAGAATATTAAAGACTCACATTACTTGATTTCAAGACTTACTAAAGCTACAATGATCAAGACAGTGTAGTATTTGGTGCATTATTTACACATAACAGAAGAGAATACACTACTGATACACACTTCTAAAAAGAAAGAAGACTTGAGCTTGTCTTCCATGTGGGGTTTAAAGAAGGGGTTGGTCAATGCCTCAGATGCTGTTACCCTTTGCTCTGCATCCAGCAGCAGCCTCTTCTCTAGGAGGTTCAGGAACAGACTACACTTGTACAGCCAACTGATTTTTGACAAAAGCACTCATGTAATTCAATGGGGAAAAGGAAAGTCTTTTCAACAATGGTATCAAAGCAACTGAATAAAAAAGTATGGGGAAAATAATGAACACCACACATAAGAATTAATTTGAGATGGATCACAGACTTAAGGGTAAAAGCTAAAACTTACAAACTCTCTAGAAGAAAACCTAGAGTATCTGTACAATCATGAGGTAAGGACTGATAGACTGGGCTTCATTCAAAAATTAGAACTTCTCATCAAAACACACCGTGAATAAATAGGCAAGCCACAGCTTGTGAGAAAATATTCAGAACACATATCTCACAAAGAGCCTGTATCTAGAACTCAATACAGTTGAGTTCTAGAACTCAATAATAAGACAGACAATGCAATTTTTTTAAATGGCAAAAAACTTAAACAGATACTTCACAAAGGACAATACCTGAATAGCTCATAAGCACATCAAAAAGTATTCAACACGTGTTCACCAAAAAAGCTTTATATAAGAACATCCATAGCAACTACATTTATAAAAATGCAAGTAGTTTAGGTGTCCATCAAAAGAATGGAAAACAAACTACAGTATATTTATTCAACAGAATATACAATAAAAGAGAATACACTACTGATACACACAGCAGTATAGATGGATCGCATAAACATTACACCCAAAGCCAGACCCCAAAATCTATTATTCTATTACATGAAATTCTAGAAAAGGTGAAACTAAGCTATGACAGTAAGTTGATCAATGTTTGATTCGCTGGCAATGGGAAAACTGGCTGGGAAGGAGACCAAGGAAACTTTCTTGGGTAATGAAAATGTTCTACAGCTTGATGAGGATGTGGTTACACAGGCAGACAGACTTACAAATTCATTGACTTATACAATTAATATCTATGCAGTTCATCATATGAAAAATTTACTTCAATAAAAATATAAAGGTATGCAGTTAATATTTTTGGGGAAAAAGAACTAAAGGTTTGTCTAATTAATTAATAAAAATATTATGCTATTTTCTGGGGGAAAAATAGTCATGGCAGGTTAGAAAACTAATTTGTTTCCCTCCAAAATTCCTTTTCCCTCAGAAGTGATTACAAGACACTCAGGGGAATATTAGACAGATTTGGAAACCATTTCTAGACCTATAAGTGTTTCTAGGGTAAGGATATACATAAGCTTTTATTTTCTAGCCATCCCATCTGTAAAATGGGTATATGATCTTGCTTACCCCCCAAGGAAGTCACATAGATTAGTAAATTAAAATTTGTCACAGTCCTAAGATCACTCTGGAATAAAAAGGTTAAAAAATTCAGTATTTTACATCCAATATTTTACTATTGTAAGACTCCTTCCAGGCTAAAATTAAACTAGTGAGTATAATTGCCACTGGCAAGATAGGCTCTGTCCCCATGCAACATTTGAAAAGGTAGCTTACATTGCTGAACCAGAAGCAAAGAGTTTTGTGTTGGAGTACTTCAATACGTTTTTATATTGCATATAAAGCACATAAACATAAACCAGTAAGTAAGATGCCTTGCTGAAAACTACCTTCTTTGTGAAAGCAGGCTGTAATTCTGAACAAGTTTTCAATTTTCACAGTGCTGCTAGGGTAAAACATTTTAAAGAGTTTAATTTTTTACAATGGATTCAATGACATAGGATTATCTAACAAAGTAATGGCTAATCAATAGAAGGTTTAGTTGTCAGGTGAAACATATAACACACTAAAAGGGATTGATTGCCAGACTTCTCCTTATTTACTAGAAGGTATATATTTAAAATGACACAAACTTGTTACCAAGCTGCATTCTTTTAACCTTGCAAAAAGCTGCTTAAGAAATCTGTTCAGCAGCCCTATAGCAAAACAAGATAGAGTATAATGAAAATGGCTAGTGATTGGGGGGCAGGAAGGGGGGGGGGGAAGACAGGGACCTTCAGATATATGGTAACATCAAATCAAGTCCCCAGCAAGAATATGGGATAGAAGGGCGCCTGGGTGGCTCAGATGGTTAAGCGTCTGCCTTCGGCTCAGGTCATGATCCCAGGGTCCTGGAATCGAGTCCCACATCGGGCTCCCAGCTCAGCGGGGAGCCTGCTTCTCCCTCTGACCCTCTCCCCTCTCATGCTGTTTCTCTCTCGCTCGCTCTCTAAAAAATAAATAAATAAAATCTTTAAAAAAAAAGAATACGGGATAGAAAAAGCAAACTACCAGGCGACATCTAGGGAAGCTGGAACTGGGCTTTAAAAATGCCACACTGATCCTACCCAATCTCGTTCAATGGATGCAATGCTGTATCTGATCTCATTCCAAGTTACTCTTAGGGCAGATTTTTAAAAGACTCATACAAAAGGGCACAATAGGCATCCCCCCCCACCCATCTTTTTGTTTTTCTTAAAATGGTAGATCCACATTAAGCACTGAACACAAAATGAACTGGGTCCATATGGACTTCGACCAGCATATAAGCTGGTAAATTATAAAATAAATTTATAATTTATTCACAATATCTCAAGTCTCTATATGAAAATACACTACTTTATGGTCATTGCAACCCAGGAGTTCAATAATATTTTTTCTACTAAGTCAGTGATTACACAATTTATCAAAGAATGATTACACTGAAATAAAAATAAAACAAAACACCAACCCCCTATACAGTCTTCCTTCCTCAAAGTAATTTTAAGAAAGCTGGTTATTAAATTGCTTCTTTTTGAAGAAAGGTTTTTGTAGCTAGACACAAATTGCCAAACCATGTTTTTTAAAAAAAAAGTTATTAGACTCTGAAGGATTCAGCCGAAGTGGGAAGTTAAGTAAACAAATCACTTCATCAGACTTGGAAAGATCACTTTTGTCTTACTTAAGAGACCTACATTAATTACCTTTAAGGTCTTTTACATGGACTATTTAAAATAAGTACAATTTATTTATTTATTTCAAATGAGGTGCTTCTTCCAAAGTATTAAATAATGTCTACAAATGCAAAAGCATTTTTATAAATAGGTAATTAAAACAGATGACTAAAATTAAGTCAAGCTGCAAAACATTACCCAGGATGCACTGTGATTTTTTTTTTTTTTTTTTTTAATAAACATCTCAGGCAATTTTTTTCCATCCAAAGCCCAAAACACTTCGGGGGGTGGGGGGGAGGAGAGGTAGAAAGTTTCATAGGGAAAAAAAACACACATATATAATGAAATAATGCCAAACCCCAAACTAAAGTATTTACAAGATAGTCCCTTAAGCATAGTTTGTCATATTGCAATTACACCTCGCCTACTGCCAAATCAAAATGCTTACTATTGCCACTAGAGGGAGAAATGTCTTAACACAAAGCAACGGCAGATAGGGAATGGGTTTTCTTGAGCAATTATCAGAACAAAGCTCCCCTGGCTGTGTGTACCTTCTAATTACTCAATACAATTAAAATGACTAACCTAAAACAAATAGAAAAAAAAAAAAAAAACTTGCCTAGCTAATATCAGGGACTTCATTAAACCTTTTCCCCTCATCAATCAAATCAGAAAGAAGGGAATGCCATCATATACAAACATTATAGAGCTATTAAAGGAAATAAATTCAGTGAGTTTCTTCTTTTTTTTTTTCTAAAGGAAGAAAAGAAGTGGCTCTCTTGAAAAAAGAAATGTCGTGGTATTTACCCATCCGGATGCTGCCTGAAAACAAATTGTCCTCCAAAGAGCAGAAATACAGTATGTTTTCTCTCAGTTCACTGGCTTATGAATGACTTTTTGTTGTTGTTGTTGTTTTGTTAATACACACTATAATGTCATTTTCTGTGTCAGTGATGTGCTTTTTCCTCCTATTCATCCAACTGTATAAAGGAGCTATGCCAATCAGACCTCCATGCTTATATGGGGCTGTTTAAGTTCTTCACTGCTGTTTTTCATGGATCTACTCTAAGGTAATATTTAGAACAACATAGGAATTTAGGGGCATGGTGGTAGGAAAGGAAAACATCTACTTTTTCCTTCAAAAAGGCTTATGTAGTTCCCTTTATAAGGCCCAGTCATTAACAGAAGATGACAACAGAGTCATTTTTCTTTCAGCTGACAATTGTGACATTTTTCCAGCAGCGTGCAAGGTGTTGAAAACCTGGCAGCTGTTACCTCCTGGGATGAAGATACTTTTTTATCCTCCCTTGACAGTTTAACTCAGTGGGTCAGCACCTTTAAAGACTGCAAAGTATCCTTGAAGAGGATGGAAGCTTGAATTACGGCTCCCTCCCTAATCAATGTAAACCCTCACTGCAGGTGAAGTCTTCATCTATAGAGGTGCACGGGGGAGGAAAATGTAATGCCCTGAGCCAGATGGTTTTTATCTTGTTTTTAAAGAATAAAGGAACAAGCTAACAAGGGAGACAGCTACTTTGTTAGCTTCTTGGCCTCTCTCATGGCTTTGCATCCCCAGGGTTCCAGCTACACAAGAGAAAGAATACAGAAAAACGTAAACACTTAAAGAAATATAACTAGAGGGCTGGCATCATGCTGCTTTCAAAGAGTTGAGAGAGCTCTACTCAATGCTTTATTTATCACTGCCCACGTTCTCAGGATGGTAAGTGGACACATAGACAAAGGGAATGGGGGATGGGGGAAGGATTAGACAGAGGTCACAATTTACTCAATTACAGAGAAAGGCAGGGCTGACAGATCCTATTAGCACCAATGTGAAGGAAAGAAGGAGTTGCATGTTGTAAGGCTACATTTTCAAAAAGTAATGAGTACTTTCCTGTATCCTCCCAGGCCTTTGCCCTTGTTTGCAGATATGAATAAAAGCTCTGAAAACAGTTGCTATGGTTTCCTTGGCTTCACATTTTAGGAACAAAAAGTAGAAAAAATTGTAGCCGCTGTGTACATTCTTTAAACAAAAGTTCACACTTTACTTAATGCGCAGAGGTAAGAAGATTATTCCCAAATTCAGAGACTTAAAAGGATACATTGCTTCTCTTTCCCCACCAACTCTCCTGCCTTCTGATATTGGAAATGAAATGGAAAAACAGGTATACAAGATGGCTTGGTGACACAGGGCGTAGTGTCTCCTGACTTTCTCCTTCAATATTTTCGTTTTCTGCTAACATCTTTGTCAGGTTTTGGAATTATGGTTATGGTGGCCTCATAATATAGTCAGGAAATGTTCTTTCCTTCTCTATTTTCTGAGTTTGTACAAGAGTAAGTTATTTATTCCTTAAATATTTGATAGAATTGACCAGCGAAACCATTTGGGGGCCTTTTGATAATGTGATTTCTTTAATAGACATCAGGCTATTCAAATTTATTTCACCTCGCATTGGTTTCAGTAAGCTGTATTTTTCAAGGAATTTGTCCATTTCATCTAAGTTGCCAAAACTGTGGTTTAAAGTTGTTCATAATATCCTCTCATTATCCTTTAAATGTCTGTAAGAATTGTAGTGATGACCCTTCTTTCAGCTCCTCCAATGATTAAATAACTCAAAGTTACCACATAGTGGTTCTAGTCTATCATCACCTGTGAACTTAAGAACAGTATACGTAAACTATAAAATCAGTTTAAAACAATACTAAACTTGTTAACTGAGTATTTTAAAATCAACAGTGAAAGAGTTCCTGAAATCCCATTAGAAATATCTGCAAAAGAATCTCAAGGGATTGGCCTACATGATGCAAATCCTACTTACATCAACACTAGGTAAAACACTAGGCAGCCCTGACATCTTTTTATCTGTACAACTTGACTAAAGTAGGGGGGTGGGTGGGGAGCAAATGGCACTTCATTATTGTCATGCAACAGAGAAAAGAGGGAGTTTAAACAGCTTATATATTATGGCCTACATTAAAAAAATCAGCAGTGGGGTAATCAAGTTCAGGGCAATCTTGGACAGCTGCCCTGTGACCCGCTTCTATTGACCCCTGCTATTCATCACTCTTCCCTAAGATTGAGAGGGCAAGCTCCTAGGGAGTGACCACCACAATAGACAGACACAAGCCAACAGTAATCTGGTTCGAGCAAAAAACCAGATGGCACTGCAATAAATTTACAAATCTGCATTCATGGGGCTGTTAAAACACCCAGAAGCTAAAAGATTCAGAGGGCCCCAGGAGGATCTCCTACTTCCCTGTTTCTAAAGGCCATTTCTCTTTCCAAGAACACTGAGTTCATGCTCTTCATAAAGAGAATAGAGATAAAGCCCTTTACAAAAGAGAGGAGGGGAAAAAGCCTCATGACCTAATTAATCTCCAGAGCTTGGATCTCAACACTGAATGACAGATATTAGAAAAATCATTTTGGAGCACTAGGAGGAAAGACAAAAACAAAAACAAAATGGTTGTTATATTAAAGTGGAGAGGGTGAAGTGAATCTGCTAAAAAGCAATGAAAAAGCCACAGCATATCTCTTTCAAATACTGCACACAACTGATCTTACAAGTAGAAAATGATTCAATAATGTTTGCATTTATTTTTAAAATGAATCAGATTAGTCCCATGTGTGACCTGCTGGTCCATCTGTATGTGCTGGACTTAATAGGCACGATTCTCTCTCTTGCTTCAGTTTGAAGTATGAGAGAGATAAATTTAGTTTAATTTTCAACAGATCAGCCTATCCATTTTCCAAATGGACCATCTGGATCAGCCTATTAAAATTAATTTATAACTTTGCAGAGTGAAAATTCGTTTGTTAGCTTAAATAAAGTTGCCAAAACTTTTTGTCGTGTCATTGTTTTCTGACAGTTGTTTCTGTATAGTGGGCAGAGTCTTTCCACATCTAAATTTATCTTACTCAATACTGTTCTATTTATTTAGATTTATATATCAGGTGTTTGTCTCCAAATAGTTAAAGTTGTAACTACACAGTATCAATTATTAATCATTCAGGTTTTTTATAAAAGCTTCCTGAATGGATTCAGTTCTATTTACTAAACAATTATTTTTATCAAAAAGGAGAAGTGCCCATCCCCAAATTTTTACCATACAGTAAATAAAAAATGAGTATATCACAGCGTCAAGTACTTTTTCCCTACAGTAACACTGTTATATGAACTGGAATCAGAAGGCAGAAGTAGAAATACTTGAGCAACATTGAGATCTGGGTTTTAAATCACTGACGAGCTAATAAGCAAGTCATCCAACCTCCCTCAGTCTCCATTTTCTTCATCTATAATCGGAGGCCCTATCTTCCAACTTTGTAGGGTGATTGTGAGGATGGAATGAAACAAATAGCAGGTTTGTGGTGGGCACTAAACAAATATTAGACCTCTTTTTTTTTTTCCTAAGAAGGCTGTAAGTGTAAGTAAATTGAAATTATTTTGGCTACTGCTGGTGCTCATCTTATCCAAAAGTGAAGAGGTGGTATACCTATTCTCTGGCAACACTGTAAGAACTTGTTTTTGTTGCTAGTGGGAGACAGAAGATGTTAGAGGTTGCTGAAGGCAGTGAGAAGAGCAAAATTTTTAAGCAAATGTTTTTGGACATTTTAATTTTAAAAAAGAGAGCACCATGGAATTAACTTTCAAAGTAAAATGTGTTACCTTTGGGGAGTGGCATACAGTGAGGAAAAAAATTTTTTTAAAGTTATCATCAATAATGGCCTTTACTTTTAGAAAAGGCAAACAAATACTGCTCAGACTAAAAGGAGCTAACTTCACTAGAGGCAGATCCCTTCTGATTGTTAATTTTTAAAAAATGTATTAAGAATCTCACAAGGAAAATAAGATTTAAAGCCAACTATTCTACTATTTGCACTTAAGAAGCATTTCAAGTTATTTTTCCTGAACAAGAAAACTTTTCTTTGATGTTGTTTTCACTAAACGTAAGCAATCAACCTGTCCTGTACTTGTACACCTAGGATATTTTTAAATGACTGGGAAAACAATGTTACCGGATTGAAATTGATGGCTATAGCCACCTCAACTTCAGAGTACTTTTAATTTAAGCTCCAGTGCTTAACGAATGGCAAATTGAGGGTTTCCTGTCTTTTGTTTTGTTGTTGGTAGCTTTTTATTTTAAGACAGACTGAATTTCATACCTGTCTAAGTGAATTCTTCTCTGGTATTATCTTCCTAGGGGGTTCGCCATTATTACAGTCTTCTCTCTCTGAGGAATTCTGTGAAAGAAAGTAAGCTTTAATTCAGTTCTCATTATCTTCAATCTTATTCTGTGGGAGTAAACTGAATTACATTTCTAATTCTGTAAGCTAGAATACCATGTATATTTCTGCATTTATTCATTTGAAGATTTATATACATACAGACATACACTTATGTAGAGGAAAACATATGCCCATGTATATAAATAAATGTAAGTAGGGACCTAGGTGGAAAGTATTTCATCTATATTTAAGCACTGCCCAGCAGATCACAGTCATCAGAAATCTAGTTTATTGCTCTTTGAAAACGCAGGTTGACACTGGACACAAGAAAGCTCCAGTTTATACTTAGCTGGCAATAACTTAAACCATGATTATTACCTTCTCTTTTAAATAATTAGTTTTAAACTATAGTAAATGTTTGGTCACTAGAAATTCTCAAAGTCTGGATCCTAAAATAAATAGTTCTTTCTCTTCTTCCTCTTCTCAGATTTGATTTTCTTTTATTAAAAATAACATAGTACTTAGTTCAAAACAACATCATTTCATTAATGGTTTAAAATTAGAGTCCATTCTTGCCACTATCACCTCAAACGGCAGCTAGAAGACCATAAATGTCAATGGGATTTTTTAAATACTTAAGAAGAGGGGAAAAAACAACAATCCACTTGAAAGCGACTTCAGAATTCTAAATATCAACAGAGTAATAAAATAGCAACCCATGGGATGGGAGAAAATATTTGCAAATCATGTATCTGATGGAGGATTAATATCCAGAATATATAGGGGTGCCTGGGTGGCTCAGTTGGTGAAGCAGCTGACTCTTGATTTCAGCTTAGGTCATGATTTTGGGGTCCTGGGAGGAGTTCCACATCGGTCTCTGCGCTCAGCAGGGAGTCTGCTTTAGGATTCTCTTTCTCCCCCTCCCTTTGCCCCTCCCCTCCAATTCATGTGCGCACGCGTGCACACTCTCTCTAAAATAACCTTTTTTTTTTTTAAATCCAGAATATAGAGAGGTTGTAAAACTAAACAAACAAAAAACCCCAAGCAAACCAATTCAAAAATGCACAAAGGACTTGGATAGACATTTTTCTAAAGAAGATACACAAATGGCCAACAAGCACATGAAAAGATGTTCAACATCACTAATCATTTCAGGAATGTAAATCGGAACTACACAGAGACACCACATCACATTCATTAAGAAGGCTCTATCAAAAACAGACAAAAACTAAAATATATATTGGCAAGGATGTTGAGAACTTGGAACTATTATGCACTGTTAGTGGGAATATAAAAGGATACAGCTGCTGTGGAAAACAGTATGGTGGTTCCTCAAAAATTAAAAACAGAATTATCATATGATCCAACAATTCCACTTCTGGATATATACTCAAAAGAACTGAAAGCAGAGTCTCAAGAGATAATTTGTACATCTGTGTTCAGAGCAGCATTAACCACAATAGCTAAAACATGGAAGCAACCCAAGTGTCCAATGACTGATGGAGGGATAAATAAAATGTGGTGTAATACATCAATGGAACAGTATTCAGCCTTAAAAAGTAAGGAAATTCTGGTACATACTACAACATGGATGAACCTTGAGGACATTATGCTAAGTGAAATAAGCCAGTCACAAAAAGATAATTACTATATCAATCCACTTATATGAGATACTTAAAAGTAGTCAAAATCATACAGAAAGCAGAATGGTGGTTGCCAGGGGCTGGGAGAAGTAGAGGAATGGGGAATTATTGTTTAATGGCTATAGAGTTTCAGTTTTACAAGATGGAAAGTTATGGAAACGGATAGGGGTGATGGCTGCAAAATATTATGAGTATATTTAATACCACTGAACCATACACTTAAAAAATGGTTAAGATGATAAATTTTATGTTATATGTACTTTTAAATGCTAAAATTAAGTGTTTTATGTAATACAAACTTAAGTCAGTACTGAATTATAAACTTAAAACTTGCAAGTAACTATTCCCCAGACCATGAAGTTCCACCCTCCTTTAAATACAATATCATTTATAATCCAAACTGGTTTAATTCAATGTAAAGTCCTATATTTCAACATTAATTATATTTTGTTAAAATGTCATCATAATAAACTTGAAAGCCTATTTTGGTAGAAGTTTGTAATAGTGAAGTTATTATAAATCACACTTTTACTCTATAGGTGACTGGGGTGAAACAAAATTGATGGTAAACTATGTACTAAATTACATAGTAAAAATAGTAATGTGAATGTAATAGAATGAGCAGCATCTAGTCCATATCCACAATTTTCTTCCTCCTGACCCTCTATTTTATCTGATTTAGATGAGGAGCTGTTGAGTGGGTATCACTAAATTTCTGTTGTTACCTTAAAATAGCGGTAGGGACATTAACAAGTCATGATATCAGGAGCAAGGAGTAAGGTACCCTTCTAACAGTGAAGAGGAGAGCCAGAAAGCCAGCAAAAAAGCAAATAGGAGATGAATAGTTCACAGTCTTGAGGGTGGAGGGAAATGATGAAATACCCTTGTATAACTAAGTGGTCACCTCAGCGGTTCTCAAAGCCTGTGTGTTCTCCAACATCACCCAGGAGAGCTCAGCAGCACAGTTATCCCTCTTATCTTTATCATGATGCATCCCAATAAGCAATGTTCATTAACTGTCTGGGTCATCAAACTAAATCATATCCAGTAACTTCTATTTAAGGGTAACCACTTGATAAAAGCAAGACTCATGCCACAAATTAGTGGGTTAAAGTTAAACAAGTAACAGGATAGTTACATAATCTTAAAATACGGCTCCATGAGATATTTAATAATTACAAAAGGAAAAACAATAACCTCACAGTAGAGACATATGGTAGACACCACCTCAACATTATGTGCCTCTTAGGCGCCTGGGTGGCTCAGTTGGTTAAGGGACTGCCTTTGGCTCAAGTCATGATCCCGGGATCCTGGGATCGAGCCCCGCATCGGGCTCCCTGCTCAGTGGGGAGTCTGCTTCTCCCTCTACCCTTCCCCCTGCTTGTGATCACTTTTTTTTCTCTCTCTCTCTCTCTCAAATAAAATCTTAAAAAAAAAAAAAAACATTATGTGCCTCTTGATATGATGTACGAGAAGAACACATTATTACTTTTGAGGTAACCTTGCCCAAAACACATAATCTCAATTTGATCATAAGAAAACATTAGACTAACCCAAATTGAAGGATAGTCTAAAAAATTACTAGTCTGTACTTAACAAATAATGTCAGCGTCATGAAATACAAAGAAAGACTAAGGATCTGTTTCAGGTGAAAGGAAACTAAAGAGACATGACAACTGAATGCAACCTGTGATCTGAGATTATTTTGGGGGGTTAAAGCAAAATTGATGGTAAACTTCTCTATACAGAATTATATACTGAAAAACAGTGATCTGCACCTAACAAGATGAGTAGTGCCTCTCTAGCCCATACCCACAATTTTCTTCCTCCTGATCCTCAATTTCATTTGATTTTGACAGGTAACTATTGGGTGGGCGTCATGACATAATGGTATAAAGGACATTATTGGAACAATTGGGAAAATCTGAGTAAGTTCTATAGATGAGCTAGTAACACTGTATCGATGTTAATTTCCTAATTGTTTCCCCACTTTTAAAACTTATATATAGAAAAATTCACTTGTTTTGGTGTACAATTATATGAGTTTTGGCAAAAAGCATACAGTTATGTAACTACCACCATAATCAAGATGTAAAGCAGTTCATCATTTCCCAAATTCTCTTACACTGCCCCTTTACAGTCAACCCCTTTCCCTCATAATCACAGATTTTTTTCTCAATAATTTTCATTTCCAAAATGTCACAAAATGGAATCATATAGTATATAATTTTTTAAGTCTTTTTCTACCTAGCTTAATACATTGGAGGTTCATTTGTGTTGTTGCATATATCAGTAGTCATTTCCTTTTTTAAAAAAAATCTTTTATTTACTTATTTTAAAGAGAGCAGTGTGCAAGCAGGGGAAGGGAGACGGACAAACAGACTCCACACTGAGCCCAGAGCCCGACGTGGGGCTCAATCTCACAACCCTGAGATCATGACTTGGGCCAAAATCAAGAGTTGGATGCTTAACTGACTGAGCCACCCAGGCGCCCCAGTAGTCCTTTCCTTTTTATTGCCAAGTAGTATCACTATATAGATGTACCACCATTTGTTTATACATTCAATTTCCTCATTTCGATAATTTGTACTATGGTTATTTAAAAGAATGTCCTTGTTTTTAGGAAACATAGAATGAAACACTTATGTTGGTAAAAGGACATTATGTCTGTAACTTGCAAATGGTTCAGAAAAAAATAAGTAAATGGATGTGAGCATATATATGTACGTATAAATAGAGCAAATGTGGTAACATGTTATACAGAGAATCTGTGTGACGAGTATAAGGGGATTCTTTGCACTATTCTTTCAACAGTTCTGTAAATCTGAAATCATGTAAAAATAAAAATTAACAAGTAAAATAGATGAAACCTAGAAGAAAATATCTTAAAAAATGGAAAAATAGAAGTCAGATAAATGAAAAATAAATTTTGGGGGGAAAATTCCCTTGAATATAAATAATAAAAGTTATATTCTACTACTTAACCCTGAGCCAATTAGAAAAACCTGACTGCTTCAAACAACTCATTTGTAACACTCAGATTGAACATTTCATTATAGTAAGTACATCTGCAGAATGTATTTGTAGTCCTGGAGTAACAATATGATATAAATAGTAGCTTCATATTAAAATATTTCTGAAAAAGATACTACATAATTTGTTACCTTTCACATTCATGCAAATATTTCTCTCTTCGCCCAGCATTTACTAGTTTAGAATTAAAAGAGGCAGACTAAAAGTCTGGCTGACAACTTTGAATTGCAACTTCAAACTGGAAGCATTTGGGTGTAACACCTATAGACATAGTAACAGACGTTTGGATAGGAAAAAGTCAATAAAGTGAAATAATGCTGAAGCTTGTGCATTAGATCTCAGGGATGTATTTTGGATAAAATGTTTCCAGAAGTAACCTGGGGGTGAATAAAAAAGACAAAGAAATCACCTCAAAGAAAGTTACTTAGATGATAAATTTAAATAAACTGTCTCAAAATCAACATATCCAAGTTTAAAGCACTCTTTTACCATTCTTACCCATCCTAGGCCACCTCCTTCCCTCCCAACTTTTCTTTCCACCCCAAACTTAAATCCTCAGCAGATTTTTATTCCTCCTCCCCCCCCCCCACCTTTTTTTCTTGGAATGTATCTAACCAATTTTCCTTTCAGTCATCTATTTTAAGAGACCTAACCCTGGGTTTGCATTTCCATAACGTCTACTCTAGTCTTGACCACCAACACCTATTACGAGTGCTATTACTACTGAGATAGGCTTCTGATACCCTTGCCTAAATCCGTATCTGATCCATTCTATACACTACTGTCAGAACCATGTTCTAAAAAGACATTTACCTCACCCTACCCCACACCCTGCCCAAAACCCTTTTATAGCTCTCTGTCACCTACAGGATTAAGTCCAAACTTCTTAGTATAGCAACCACAATCTGGCTGTTTTACCTTTCCATCAGTCTCTGGAACCACTTACATGACATTATTTTATCATTCTCCAACGTATGAAAAGCACTCTCTTATCCCTGTGCTTTTGCTAATTCTATTCCCTCAATGTGTAATAGACTCCTTTCCTGGGGCACCTGAGTGGCTCAGTCAGTTAAGCATCCGGACTCTTGGTTTCGGCTCAGGTGGTGATCTCAGGGTCCTGAGACTGGGCCCCCGTGAGACTGGGCCCCACGTCAGGTTCCATGCTCAGAGGGGAGTCTGCTTAAGATTCTCTCTCTCCCTCTGCCCCTCCCCCTGCTTGCTCGTTCTCTCTAATAAATAAATATATCTTTTTTTTTTAAGATTTTATTTATTTATTTGAGAGAGAGAGAATGAGAGAGAGCAAGCACATGAGAGGGGGGAGGGTCAGAGGGAGAAGCAGACTCCCCGCCGAGCAGGGAGCCCGATGCGGGACTCGATCCCGGGACTCCAGGATCATGACCTGAGCCGAAGGCAGTCGCTTAACCAACTGAGCCACCCAGGTGCCCTAAATAAATAAATCTTAAAAAAAAAAAAAAATACACTCCGTTCCTGATCTCTTCATCATTACAATCCTGATTCAAAAGTCAACTAAAATGATACCTTCTCTGAGAAGCCTATGCATATCCGTTCTTCTCCCTACTCTCGCCCCCACTAACCCCAAGTTGGAACTGATTACTCTGAATTAGCACTTTATTTCTATTTTGGCACTTATGCTTTATATCTCCCTTTATTGTATCTCTCTATGAACAAGCTTCCCACTCCTACCCCACACTATAAAATTCTTTCTGGGTGGGGCCAGTTTCTTTTTCATCTTCATTTTCCAGTGGCTCAGCAAAAGTTTGAGAACATAATTACAGAGTTTTTAAGTGTTTGTTCGATTGAATGCTATTGCCAGATTAATCTTTCTTAAATACCACTAATGTCATGGTGGTCTTTCTCCCTCAAAAACTTTTTGTGACCCTTTCTTTCTATGAAATCATATATGAAGTTCTAGGTCTGGACTCCAAGACCTTCCAGAATTTTCTGCTGTATTACATCAAGGTATTTCCGTCAGCAAACATTTTCTGCCCTAGTTTAAGCAAGTCTCTTCATAGTCTTATAAACATGTGACATAATCTCAACATTTTCAGGCTGGAAGGATCCTTAATTTTAGTGTCATTCCCTCAAAAATTATAAAAACACAAGAAAAAAATCTAATCTATTCAAGTCCCACCCATTCTTGAAATGAATTTCAAATGTCATATTCTCTAAGAAACCATACAACTATTCCATCTTTCTCTACTGGAAATTCCTTAACATTATCTTGGCCCACACAATTTAGCACTTAATTGGATAAATGTTTGCATGTTACTCTCAACTACCCAGTAACATTGAAAGCTTTTTGGGTGAAGTCTTTGTGGCTCCCTCTACTTTGCAACACATTACATAATATATGGATAAGTGCTCAATAAATAATTGAAGCCCTATACTCACACTGTCCAGCTAGCTTTAAAAAAGGTTTTCAAAGCAGAAAACCTTCAAAGTGATAACCCAACTACAGTCCTACTATCCTATCACTTATCATGCCAGTATGACAACTTAAGAGTTCGTAAGCTCCTGCTCCAAATAGAGTTTTTGCAAATAATGTTTTAATGAAACTTAGCCACCTCCACTCATTTGCCTTTTATCTATGGCAACCTGCATATTACAACGGCAAAGGTGAGTAATCATGACAGAGATTCTATGGCCCACAAAGCCTCAAATGTTTACTGTCTGGTCCTTTACAGTTAAAGTTTGCCAACCCTTGATTAAGAAAGAAAAGTTCTTCTGTAGATAAGCAAAGCATCCCTGATTCTTCAGAGCTGGGTTTTTTGGTTTTTTGTTTGTTTGTTTTGGTGTCTAAAACAAGAAGTAGACAGATTTTGATGATAGCACACAGCAGGTTTATGGCTAGGGCAATATTCTCCATGACCTAGTAAGTGGCTTATTTACTGTTTTCAGTTATCTGTTTGAACACACAACTCCTGATGACATGGATAATCAAGAGTTGATTATATAATCAAATGAAAAACTAAACTAATTTACACAGTGATGAAAAGTCAAGCCACTCATAATGACTTATCATAATCTTTGAATAAGCATCTTGCTCAAGGTTGGATAGTGCCACAGAGCCTGAGCCTGTCTGAATAGCCATCTGTTATAAACAAAACAGTCAGCTCCAACACTAGAAGTAACATTTTCCACCGATACTACATTCCTCACTGAGAAAATTCAAAGGATTCTGTAACCAGGAAAGTTATATTAATGAAGTGGGTAAGTTGTGGTGAATTATAACTCTTGACTTTGAACACATTTAAAAAATGGAGTCATTTGATCATCATCATGTAGAATGACAACCACATGAAGAAAAAAAATCTAGAGACCAATTTCTAATAGTTGCAAACATCATACAGTAGGCATGACTGGTAAATTAGTAATTGAATTAATATTTTTTCCATTAACTTATTATATCATTTGAAGCTAATTATAGCCTCCAAATACATATGATTTGCAATTCTCAAAAATAGGAATAATTATTCTTTCACAAGGTTAAAGGTAATTTAACTACATGGATAAAAATAATTTAAACTCTTCAGTGAAAGATGACATAAATAAAACACTCTTTGTGTGTCTAAACAAATTCTAATTAATCCTTCTAGGATACAGTGGGAACAAACATAGGTCATTTAAGTTCAGAAGCTGACTGAAGAATCCTATTCAAGGACCAGTTTTAGGGAGGACCTGAAGTGTCCTCATAAGATAATATTCTCTGGCATGTTTTCATGCACACTGCTTCTCTAGCACATTTATCATTTGACATACTCGATTAAACCACAACCACATCAAAGCCTCCCTATCCTGCTAAACTTCAACAAGATCTACCAGTCAAAGCTTTCAAGAAGTGGTATTTTCTAGCAATCTACCAATCCAAGCACAGTGCTAGAAACCAGATATAAGGGAAAGCACTCTCAGACAACCAAACACACAGGACTTCCATTAGTACTGCCTTACGTTCTAGGACAGAAGTAAAACAAAAAACGAACACCAGCTAGATTTTTTTCTCCTGCTACACTGTCCGACACTAATTATAAAACATTACAGATGCAGCCTTTCTCAAAATGCAAAGGGACTGTGTGTATTTGCAAAGAGCAACTATTTTTTATGCTTCCAAATTCTTAATCCTGTTTGGAGCTGTCAGTGGGGGTTAATGGAAGCCTTGGATAGGAGAATTCCAATCTGGTTGGCAGATGGATAGGTTGGTTATAGCTGCATAACTATGTCTTGCCTGCAGGCACAATTCAGAACACTGTTAAAGCAATATAAAGTCTCTGTCAAGCTGAACCATTTGGATCAGTAGCAAGGAGAAATAATAATAAAAAAGAAGTTCATTTCTGGGCCTTGTGCATTTATGCTAGTATGCAGAAACTGATTAATTGTCATAGTGTGCTGGTCTTCTATACTTCAGATTTCTACTTCTGGAGTAGATTTTGCATGCTAATATAATCATTCTCCCTCTTGAGACATTAACAAATAATCAAATGAAAAACAGGATCATAATTTACTGAGATTCGAGCAATTCTCTATGCAAATTTGACTTGTTATTGCTGCTGCCTCGTTAATCTGAATGCCTTTGACAAACTCCTTTGATTTATGAACTCGTGACAACTCCAATGTGTATATATTTTGCTAGATTGACATTATCATTAAGAGTGGGTGGACTGAGCTCACATGAATGGCTGATTTTATTCGCTGGTGTCTGCTGCTCAACAGCTGAGCATCTCCTCCTCACAAAGCCCCTGAGCGTCAGGCTCTTCCCATCTTCCCATCCATTCATCATCTCGATGTTAATTGGCCCAGGCTTTAAGCAAATTTTCAACACGATTTAAAGGCACGATGACACTGATTACTGACCCTCTGCCATACGGTGCCTATTGATTAACCTGACAGAGATGATGAGCTTGAGGGAAACTAGGTGTGTGGGGACCTCAGGGGGAAAAATATATTGTCTATGCAGGCAAACACTTGTCATTACCTCACAAGCCAGAATTTGCACTGCACACATTCTTAAAACACACTACTGCTTTAACACCTACAGCTAACACAGAAAGTGCTTTCTGTATTCAGAGATATTACAAATATGTCATGTCAAAGCACATGACACATTCGGTATTTAGAAGAACTCCCTAGATAGATGGCTGCCTTTCAACCAATTATACTTGTGCTAGCTGATGTATACATTTTAGGTTAAATTCAAAGGAAGTGCTGGGTGGCTTGGTAGTGTTATATCAGAAAAGAATTAGAAGAGGAAAACAAACTAGGTTCTTAAAAATAGAGAAAGGAAGAAAGGAAGGAGTAAAACTGCTGTCATTCCACCACTACTATAATAAGCTGATATTCTATCACTATTAAAATAAGAGATACTCTAAAAAAGGAAGAAAACAGCAACCCGATTTTACAAATTTTGTTTTCTGTTCTTTAAATACTGCTACCTTGATCCCAACTGTCAAAGTATTCCTGGCACAGAAATTACCAATAACTGAGTATTTCAAAATAAAGCTAAGTAATATTTAAGTCTAACAAACATACCAAATTCTTGCTTGCCCATTTTCAGCAGCTGCTATACAAACTGGTCTACTCAGGGAAATTGTTCAGGATATCTTAATTTCTCAGGATATTCCTGAGAAAACTAAATGCTTCATTATTTGAGGGGAAAAAAGTCCGTAATTAATAGTTATTGAGCTCACACAACAGTAACAAAATCTGCTTTAAAATATTGCGACATCTACAAATTTACACAAGCAAAGTTATGCAGCACACCATCAGGGATCAGACAAAAACCACCTTTAGAAAGGGAAGGTTCTTATTTAAAACAAAGCTAACAAAATATGCTCCCTCTGGCCACACATATCACCTTGTTTACTTACGAGTCCTGGGGGGACAGCCAATATACAATTTTAAACACGGAGGTTTTGGAGCAGCACTAACAGTTATTTCAAAGCTAAAATAACAGAAAACTGAACAACAGCCCAGCTGTAGTCTCTATTACAGTGACATGAGCTGTTAATGTAAGAGATCAAATGTTTTTCAAGTCAAACAGCATTGGTGCCTGTTATACTGGAACATGTAGCTTACTCCCTAAAAGCCTGCCTCCTGCTCTTTTAAGATAAACAAGCTCAACTAAGCACTGAGATACTCTGATAAGAAGGATGGAAGAGACGGAGCTGCACCAGGGAGTGACAAGGCAAGGGCATGAAGGAGCAGCAAACGTGCTTTTGTTAACTTTCAAGTTATAGAATGTATCGTAATACAGCAGTTTAATACTTCACCATTAAAAGTATAGCTATAGGAGTACAAATTTCTGTCAATACATATGGGGATTAAAAAAAAAAAGCTAAAACAGTTACCTGTTTTATGAATAGGAGAGGTATCACACAGCGTTTGAACACATTCAGCTTTGTGACTTAATCAAAGGTTTGAACATCAATTTAGGAATGACTGTGAGTATATAAAAGAGTTTGTAATTATGTTAATATGCTCCACATCAGAAGTCACAGTCTATTTAAACTCTAAAGGTTTTTTATTTGAAAGGCTTGATTCAAAAACAAAAAACTTCATACCTTGTCCTTTCAAGTAGATTTTTTTTTTTTTTTACATTTTATTCTGCTTAACATCCCAGTGAGGTCAACAAACCACATCTATTTGTAACAATGTGGCTTAGTATTTTAAAAATCCCAAGAGGCTTGCTAGGGGGCATTTATATACTACTGTAGATTGTTTTGCTTGAGAGAACTAAGGCAACTATCATTCATTCAGGAAAAAAAAAACAAGGAGTTTCAAGCATATGCTTTCACTGTTTAAAATACAATTGGCAATGCACAAAGTAGCTAAACAAGCATGGTAAAATAAACAAAAATTCACCAGGGAGATCTGGGATTAAAAGTCACAGTAATAAAAAACCAAACTCACGTATCATGTGAACAAAAGTGTAACTAGCTTAATTTGCCTCTCTTACCTTTAAATCTACGTGAATCTTAATGGTTTTTGTTTTCCTTTTCAAGATATTACCTTTATGATTAGGTGTTTAGGACAGAGCCTTTCACAATTTTCTTTCCTGCCTTATTTATACAATATTTCATCCAGAGATCCTCTGCATATAGTTTGTGTGAATTAAGAGGCAAACATTTGCTTCTACTAATAAGGACATCTGGTTATTTTTGTAACTCAAAGACATCTGCATTCTGTAGATCTTTTTGATTTCTCAAAACGGGGTTGAGAACTATAGAACCCCTTAGGATGTATGCCAAAATCCTTTCTCTCTGCAGATTAGTTATTTCTGTCATCCTTGTTCCTGATCTTTTTCTGCTAAATGACTTTTGTCACCTTGGATATCTTCCCTGCTTTGGTGTTCCCATTTTATTACAATTCAACAATGTCATGAAAAAAATTAAAGCCTCTCTACCTATTGTGGAGTAAAAATGAAATCATTCTACATAAGTAAGTAAATGTCTGAAAACCAGACTGCACTAGGTTAAGATTTGTGTTTAGGTGTGTATTTCAATTGTGAACTGTCCCTTGTCTAATCACTCTCCTTTTTTTTTTTATTAAAAAAATTACTATTTTGTAGGCTTATTATCCTCTGGACTTTCCCACTAATTATACAAAACCTTCATGAATTTTCAGGTCTTTAAAATTACAAATATCATCTCCTCTTACATAGACTTATATAGACTTTTGGTTCCCAAGGGTGGAAAAACAGTCCAACATAGGCCTTGAAGGATATGCATTAAAGAACTGCAACGTATCAATAAGAAATCAAATATCACACTTTTTTTTTATATCCCTTGCTCTCTTCTTAAAATGCCAAAGAGACTAACTATACTCCTTATTCAGGATACTTGAGTTTAAGCTGTAACTTTTGCTTTTACTGTAAATTTGGCTTTCTCATTTTCTGCTCATCTCCACTACAGAGGCTTAAAAAACTACAATGAAGGAAAATACGTTTTTCAACAGAAAACAGCTAATATCATTTACACTGACTACATTCTCATAGCCTCTAAGTAGCCGGATACCAAAGTAGTACTGGCCTGAAAGATTGAAAATTTAAGTAAGAGGGCTGCTATTTCTGGAGGGTCAAAGGTTATAAATACCAATTCACGTCTTCAATTTTTCATTTGTTAATATTACCAAACAACAAAATGAAAATAAAATCAACACAGATGAACTTGGAAGTTCTATCAGGAGTAGTTTAACAAATTTACTTGGAAAGATGGCTAATTTTACTGCTCCAGGAATAAACAACCTGTAGGTTTGCTGTAGTTGCTTTAACAACGCTCTTTGATGTATAACAAATTTAAAAATAGTTTTCTTTTTCTCCAATAGAAGATTTGTTTTTTATAACAACACAAATGGTTTCTACTTAAAAGATATGTTTATGTGTTATTCTAACAAAATTATTTCTCTTAAGCCTACGGTCTTAAATTATTGGAATGCTAGAGAATGGTTATATACGTTAAATCTTCCATTTTGCTAAGTATACAGAATTTTGTTTATGCATTCCTGACAAATCCTACAAATAATTTATGTCATTCCTTTCCACACTATAACTGTTCTTAATCTAAAGAATCAGAAGAAATCTATATTTCCTTTTCTCAGAATTACTTGAAAAGTCACTACAATTTTAAAAAGTTTTACTATCATTTAGCAGAAGTAAAGTTTTCTTTGGAAATATTAATGATCCTTTGTTGACGAAAGAAAAACAAGTGAGAAACATTAATCCAAATGTGTTCCAGAACTATTCAATCTTGGCTCAGCATCTCAATGTTAAAGTGACCTTTTAATTTAAATAATCATGCTAAAATGATAAAAATAATGATTAGCCAAGTTGGCTAATTTAATTTAGTTAAAATTAATTAAAATCAATGATTTTTTAAAAATCTGTTATTAGTATCATCAATAGCATATTGTGTTATGGATAAAAAAATGCTTTACTAACTTCAGAGTTTTGTAATGGATGACTGGTTTGACAGAGATCAAACATTAGTTTTAATACCACAGTACTTGCTCTTGCAGCACAGAACCTGTGAATACCACAATAGCCAACTCTGGTGTTAAAGTTGGTTTTACCACAATTCCTTCTTGTGGAAACCAATGTCCCTCTTGCTCTTGCAATGAAGTAAATGAAGGAATAGTTGACTTCAAAACCAGTTGCCTATCACTGACTGCAGTACAAAAAGCATTCTGGGTAGTGGTCGGTAAAGAAAGCGTAGCCATTTCTAAATGCCACTAGTTCCCAGCATCTCTTTTCCTTCTGAGTGGAATGAAGCCTGCAAGCACTGACTGGTGGGTCATTCGACCCACGAGGGCCTGGAAAGGTTTCAAGAATAACAGAGGTCATGTAATTGCCAAAAGAGCATTAGCCACTCAATCATAATGGATAATTAAATGACCTACATGATTCCTGAAATAGCTGCTCTATATTTGGTCTATTACTTGCGTCCCTCAAGATAAGCTACTCGTCTGGTCTGCCTTGACCCGCAGAAGTCCAACCTGCGCCTGAAAACTAGCTGCATGCTTCTATTGCTTTGTAAATCCGCCCCCACCCCCTGCACCTCCAAGTAGTCATGCCCCACACTATGCTTTCAAGAGGACACACATAAAAAAAATCAATCTTGTATCCTTCTCCCTATTGTGCTCTCTGGAATACAAATGACTAAAGCAAAGAAAAAAAAAATTAGTAAATTCCTGGTTTAGATCTTTAGGGGATAGAAGGAAGAAACATAAGAACCACAAAGAAGGAAAGTCATGATAACATTTTTTTAAAGTTTTGCTCAATACGCCTCCAAAGAATTTTACATTTGATTATAAAGCTAGTCAGGGCAGCAAGTCATTAAAACTCCAATTGCCTGGATTGCATTTTTGATGGTGTGGGCTATTAGAATCTTTCCTGGCCTAGTTTTTTAGTCCATACAGAAAGTAAACTGCCTCTCAACAAAATGAAATATACCAGGAACCAATTGTTTATATAATAGAAGTAGCAAAAGGAACAAGAATCTCTATGCTTCACATTTTCATCTTTCTATAAATAGTTCAACAATCTCACTATAATACTTGATCAAAAATATAACCAAATAGAAGCAAACAGCATGAAATGGCAAAAATGTACAGAAGTATATGCTTCTTTAGGAGAAAAAGGTCTGCCTGTGGCCTTGGAGTAGCTGCATAGCAAGCAAACACAACAGAAAGAGGCAAGAGACAAGTAACCAAAGACAACTACACAATAATGGCAAGGAACAAGGCATGTGAGGGACAAAAGAGCTCACATTTAGAATACCTTGGAGGCTAGTAGGATTTTTCTGTTTCCACAGGAAATTATGTAGCTTGAGGCTACTGACTACCCTGATCTCTTACTAGTACATGAATGGCTTATTAAACCTAGAACGTATCTGTTTTAGTTAACTTCTGGGCAGGGAGGGGGCTAGAAGGGGAAAAGAGAACAAAATGTACTTAAATGCTGAATTTTTTCTCCAGGCTGAATGCCTTTCATCCAATAAGACATTCAAAGCAGTGACCCAGCAAATGGATTGAAAAAGCAATCTTCCGTCCCAGTGCCACATTATCATTCCTATTCAGTATTCTCCATGAGATATCTCAATCAGCTGTGTGTAAGTGACAACGCAGCCCATTGCTGGGTTAATTAAACATTTGACTTTAACACCCTCCCCGCCATTAAGCAAATAAAAACAGATAATTCAAACTGCACTTCATCCTCAGGGTACACAACACACATGTCAAAATTAAGAGAGTCCAAGGCCTCTGGGGAATTCTATTGGGGCTATAATCAGCTTAAATCTTATCTGGTTTATCAATTATTCTATTGATTAAACCAAACCGGTTATATACAACTCCTCTGCCACATGGGATTGATGTCAACAGAGCAAGAAAATAACTCCAGGAGGTTCCAAACTGATTTAAAAAGAGACCAACAGACAGACCAATAATAGTCGATTATTACATACCAGTGATCCATACACTGAAAAGTTGATTCTTAGTTTCAGGCGGGTGAAGTGAACTGTTTCCAATCACTGTGTCCCCTTTGCTATACCTCAGAGTTGGCCTGAGTAAATTTATGTCTTGGAAGATCAACATATTTTCTACTGATTTAAACAGAAGCTACCATACTCAGCAACTGAAATATTTTATAGATACTAACCCTAAACTGTAACACAATCTCAAGGAAAACTAACATTTTTTCTCATCTTCTTACCTGTCTGCATGTGACCAGAAACACACAGGGATGAAAGTGGACATACTTGAAAGTTCATTCTCCTAAAAATATGCAATCATCCAACTATTCCAGTGTCCCCAAACACCATATTTTTGAAAAAGAGAGATTCTAAGAAATCAGAAAGACCTTACCATAGCTACAAAGACGTGACTCCTTTTATTAATTCCAAAGGTAAACATCTTCAAAGCCACTAGTAACAATGATGAAAATACAGAGCTGTATCTTTAAATGAACAACATACCAAGTTTCTACTGGATTTTTAAAAACACAATTTAGATACTCCCCTGCTCAATTCATTGTGTAATATCCTTCAAATGTCCAGAATCCTTATCACAAGGCCATGCCCTCCCGTATATGAGAAAAGCAGTAATAAAACCTACTGGCAAAAAGGAGGGGTGGGGGAAGAGACTATGATACACCTGATATCTGTACACTCGTACCTATGCTCTTCAGAAACAAAATTTGTTTACTGCTATGTTGGCACCACATGTGCAATCAACCATAATTTAACTTATCTCCTTCAGATTTTTTGTTTTCAGGCAGACTAAGTAAGAAACCTGCATTAGCATGCTGTATTCTACACTCACCACTAGAAATACTGAGGGTGCTATTTGTAATTGTATTCTTTTTAAGAGGTTTGTTCTCTGCAGCTGTTTTCTGCTTGCAGTGTATTTTGTGTAATCAGCACATCATCATAAATACATTGGCTGTTCCCCTGAGGGTAGCTGTCAGTGTTTAATTTACAGAACAACCTGGCCAATGTGAATTTTAACACTATAGCACTATGGCAAGGAGTTACCACACTCTGTGAAAAACAGGTTTCTATGAATTTTTATATCAAGGGCTGGTCCCAGGACAATTTAGGTGCTAGAAATAGACTGTTTAAAGAAGCATTTTATACCTTGTATGCAATGCACTCTTTCCCATTTACAGCCTTAGAAGAAGCCCTGAACAAACTACCAAACCACAAGTGGGCACTACCAATTCTGGAGACAAGGACTGAAAATCTATGATCTACCAGCAGGAGGCACTGTAATAAATGTTACCCATCTCTTTAAGCTACACATAAAACTACCAAAAACAATACTGACCCCTTAGAAAGTGTCTAAAGGCAGAAGGAAAAGCCATTTAAGAGACAGACTAGTCTGAAATATGCATATCACTCTTTTTGCTGAGATGAGTTATATGTGATATGAGCATCAGTATACAGCTTCCTTAGGGCTGCTGCTAAGCCATTAAGCTCAATGAATGGGAAAAATACATTAAACTAATGGTTATTCAGTTGTAGTCCCCCCAAATTATATGCACAGTACCTGGTATATAGGTTCTCAATAAATGTCTAATACATAACTATAAGCTCCTTGAGGACAGGGTCTGACTCTTAATTTATGCCCAATACTTTGTACAGTACCTGGCACATAGAAGGTTCTCTATATATGAATTAAATGGAATTGTGGCTAGTTGTGAATGGCAATGTTGTTTGTAAAGCTTTAGATCTATATGATGTCAAAATGCATTCTCTAAATCAGTAAAATGCCCTTAAAGCCTATATAGAGTACGTATCAGATATTTCAGTCATTTCCATCAAAGCCATTTATACAAAAAAACCTAAGTAGCTCAATCTTACAATAAAAAACAAACTTGCCTACAAAATATTGGATTATTTCAGACTTATTTTATTTTAATAAAAATTATATAGAAGAGATTAAAACTTTTATAAAACTTTGTTTCTTTCATACAATAAAATTAAAAGATCATTTTAAATGCTCAGAAAGGTAACCGATAGCACTTCTCTATTAGTGAAGTGGTATTACATGCACGCATACACATTCTATAAATCAAGTGATTACACATATGTATTTTTCTGTGAAGGGCTATTTTACAAGTCAGAATGCTTAAACTGGATCAAATCAATTCATGCTGAGTTCTCCTCAGTGTGTTTGCTTTTAAAGTTGTACAGAATTATACGTTCATGATATTTTACAAAAAGCATTAAATTGTAACTAACAGATTCTTTTTTTAGAAAAGGAAGAGAATTACCTACTTTACTTCTGAGAATTTCAAACTTGCCCAAATTTGTGGTAAAGTTAAATTTTAAAAGATTAACTAGAGCAACAGAGATTTGTAGAACTTGCTCTGATACTGCTGTAATTAAAATGTTTTTCCTATAACAACTTTTAAAATTTTATAAAGCATACTCATGTATAGCAAATTTGTTAATACTCTTAAATTGACTGATTTCAGTATTTTCACAACCACAAGAAATTTTAAGAACCCAAACCCTGTAACATTCTTCCTTTCTGTGATGCTAAGACATTTCAAAAAAGTAATTCCTTTTTACATTTGTGTCATATGAAAGGCAAAATAAGAAAGAACATGATCCATTAACTCAGTACATTTGGATTTGTTTTCACCCATTACATTAGAGGTTAGAAGCTTTAAATTCAGTTGAATATTGACAACTTAATACTTCTCAAAAATTTTTGTGCCTAATAAAACCTATCTTAATTTTTAATGGAGAAATTAATCACTTTCTTTCTTCTTAGATTTAGAATTACAAAAATACATCCTGAGACCTTTTGAACTAAACTGCATGGGGTTAGACTGAGGTCACACCAGATCAGGAGACTGCATTATCTCTTCCCTGGAGACCATGTAGTAGTTCCATAGGCTGCCATTAGATAGCAGCACAGTACACACCATCAGTCATATGTCCCACAGTCTCTCCCGTTAAGGGATGTGTGCGTGTGTGTGTGTGCGCGCGCGTGCGCGTGCCCCCCCCCCCCGCGCGCGCGCACACACACACACACACACACACACTAATTCAATTAGTGCAGTCGGCAACTCCAGAAAAGAGTAATTCAATTAGTGCATTGTGGAGCTCTACAACACCTCTAAGCAGATGTTCACCATCTTCAGGAACTGGAGCTAGGTTTAAAATACCTATACCAGATATGCCACCACATTATGTCATTTTTCAAAGTGCTTACATATGCCTTTCTGGCTTCAAAGAAAAGGTGAGGAAACAAACCCAGGCTAAGTTCCTAGAGATTTTTCTATCCCCTACACCAAAGAAGGATTTCGGTTTTAGGCTGCAGTAATTAAATTACATAATCCAAATTATGTTCAAAACAAGATGTTTCCCTGTATACTACACTATTACACACTTTTGCAGCACTGACTCTAGTTACGAATGCCACACTGTAATAAGGACACTGTCAAGGTGGAATGCGCTCACAAGGAAGGACAACGAGAATGATAATGCCCTCCACCAAAATAAGAGGTTATAAAAATGGCAGAAATGAATACTGATATTTTCCAAAGAAATACTTAAAGAACCAGGAATATTCACCCTGAGAACAGAAAATATAAGCAACATGATAGCTATCCTCAAACATATAAATATATGAACATGAAAACAATTATATTACTCTGAAAGGCAGAATTCTAATCACTAAATGAACAAAAGTTTGACTCCTTCTTGAGAGAACACTTTGAATCAACAGTGAAAAAGAAAACAAGATGCCTCAACAAGTTAGGCTTGGCAGTGATCAAGGAGAGATTATATGACCCCGTGCCAAATATTTCATAAAGGATTCCTAATATGCAACCAAATGGCTTTTTATATCTCTCCCAATACTGAAATTTTAAGGTTCTATGAATACACTGATTTTTGCTCTTAAGGCAAGCCTGGACTTTAGGTAATAAAGCTAATCATTATTATGGAGGTGTGGCTGTATAAAAGCCGTGGGCTCAGGCATTTTCACAGTAACTGATGCATTAATAATACACCAAGAGAAGAAATTTTGTACAGTTTCTCTGTGTTAAGATTTAGAAGATTTCATAAATGTACATATTTATAGCCTTATTTCTTTGATAAGCACTTGCACACCTCTTATTCTTCCAAGATTGAAAAGAATGGTTTGTTTTTATTCATCCTCAAGAAATCAGACAATGAGAAATCAATTTCTCTTAACAACGATTTCTGAACTCCCCTGCCCCAACTGAGTCAAGATGGTGGGTTCTCGGGGTTCTCCTAGGTTAAATGCAAATCTACATCAATATTTATGCTTTAAAAATAGAGAGCAATACTTAAAACAATAACTAAATCTCAATATTCCTCCCTTTGGTCTTGCACTGTATTTTGTTAAGTGAGGACCTAACTCTGGATACCAGGGAGCAGGGCAGTATTTTACAAATATTATCTCCTCTCTTTCAGCATGACCTCAAAGGAGGTAATTAAAAATGTCAAAAATGATGACCACCATTTTTCCAGTGCATTTCACTATGTATTTATGATAGAGACTAGCTCTCCTGCCTTTCACATTTGCAAAGAGAGAGAGCTAAGCTAAACAGCTGTCCTTTAAAAACATCAATAGTGTTAAAACAACCATCAATAGTGTTAATTCAAGTACTTTCAACACAAACCCCTACTTTTTCATTCTCCAGAAGAATTATAAAAGGTCATTCTCACTTAAAACTTTACTGGCAAGGTCTATGCCCCCCAAAATGGATTAAGATAATAGCATACATCTACTGACAGTGCTGCTTTCTCAGGAAGAAAAATCTTAAAAATATAAAATATTTGTTGTTTTAAGATATATTGCAACTGAATACAAACAGCAACAGAAAACACATTCTACTACTAGAAAATATTTACCAAGAATCTATGGTTTGGCTTTTTCAACAAAGATTTTCTATTAAGTTGTACTAATACAAACATAATGGTTCCCCCACATGACCTATTCATCAACCTTACTATAAATACAAATTTTGCACATTTATTTATTTATTTATTTATTTTTAAAGATTTTTATTTATTTTTTAGAGAGCGAGCGAGAGAGAAACAGCATGAGAGGGGAGAGGGTCAGAGGGAGAAGCAGGCTCCCCACTGAGCTGGGAGCCCGATGTGGGACTCGATCCCAGGACCCTGGGATCATGACCTGAGCCGAAGGCAGACACTTAACCATCTGAGCCACCCAGGCGCCTGAATTTTGCACATTTAAAAAAAGTTTTTTTCTTGCTAAAATTTTAAGTCTTTCATAATGAGCCACTTCCCAAAGACACTGGATAATTACAGCAATTAATAACATAGCCGAATTAATTTTGATGTGACTGACAATACTGTTATATAGGAGGCTATCTATATAGTAGACTATCAGTTTAACAAACTATGTTAATCCATCTTTTCTCTTTACCCACCACTGCTTTCCCAACCTACCGCCTCCACAGAAACCGAGCAGAGACCTAAACTGATTCTTCCTTACAACAGAGTGTTCCATAAGCCCCCAGATTAATGAACTAACCCAACTTCAGTCTCCTTTTGCCCATGCCTCACAGCCTGCACTTATGTTCCAGTGTTAAGTTCATTTGGCTCCATCAGCACCACTTCTCTTTAACATTGTCCCTTCTCATGCATTTAAGGCAACTACCTCCAACCCTATCAATGAGAGCAGACAAATGGGGGAGAAAGGAATGAACTGCAAACACCTCAAACAAGAAAGGTTGCTTAAAAAACCAAGTGTCACATTCTGACAGTTCAATATTTCATAGCCAATACAAGGAATGTGCAACGACACTGCAACTTTAAATCTTTTCCTCCTATGTCAGTCTCTCTTTCTCTCATTGTAATGCCAAAGGGAACAGCAATCAGAGTGGAGATGTTCAACGTGATAGAGGTCAGGACACCATCGGATCAACGTACCAGAAACACGACCTTGTTTATTTTTTTTTCCACAGTATTATTGTTTACAGGGTGCTTTGCTCGTGTACCTTGTGGTTCTTAGCTAAAAGATGAAATTACAGCCCAGGATGAAGCGCTCAGGCACACATCCAATTTGTGTTTCCATCTCAGAAAACAAAAAGCTTCTAAGGCCCTCAGGCTGCCATTCAAACTTGGAGGCTGACATTTTTAACAGCATGAACCAGAGACTGGCAGAGAGAATGATATAATGCATTTCTGACTTGTCAATCAAAGACCTCACCTCTGCTGTCTTGTAAACAGTTGGGGGCCATCTAACTACATTCATAAACCTAGGGAGAGCTTACTGCCAGCTGGGGTGCTGGAGCCACATGCTCTGGCTTCTATTCACCAAAATCACGATTCAGTTTTATAATCTCACTGTAAATAGTCCGTAGGCACATTTCCAGGACTACTGGAATAGAACCAGAGTAGGGAATACAAAAGAGATTCTGGTCAAATACTGCATTATTTTCAAGCTGTTGGAATCCTGTACCCATTTTATCCTCATTTTACCAATTCCCCCCAAAGGACTGCACTATGCTGCAACTGAAATGCTTAAAAAAAATTAATGGCCTTCCAATTTGAAAATCTAGGAGAAATATACAAATATCATACTAGAAATTTCCCTTATGTTTTATTACCAGTAAAGAAACGGGCACTCACCTAAAAACATGGCTCATGCAAAGGGTAGAAACTGCAATGAACAAAAGCAACTGTATTTTAGTGAAACTCATCATGTGCTTTCTTTCAAATACAAAACTTTACATACTATACAAAAGCTTTGTATTTACTAGTTTGAAGTAGTGCACTATATGTATTTGTGTGTGTGTGTGTGTGTGTGTGAAACATGCAAACATAAAATGAGTACTTATCCCTCTACTCTTTCCCTTCTGTTTATGACCTCTAACACACACACACAAAATAAGATCAAACCAGGCTAAGATTTGAACTTTTGCTAAAGGATCATATACGAAAATGCATATACTCTTTCTTAATGTCAATTTTACAGGGCACAGAATTCCAATTTAATTCATATCAAGACACAGATACTAGGTTTGCAACAAAGGTCTTGAGGATTTGAATGGTACACCTGAGAACTTTAAAAGGCAGATGACAGATAACCCAGCAGGGGAAAGTACACTGCAACATGCCGTTTCATAATGACGTACCGTATCTTAGACCCAAATAACTATTTCAAAATATAATAGACTTGGTCTCCAGAGGACTGGGCCAGAGAATATATAAAAGCTCAAAGCTACTCAACATCACTTTCAGGAAAAACAAAACTCATGGGTATCACCTCCCAACAGTAAAGTATTACAATTCTTAGAGGCCTATGCAGCTAAACAAGTGAAAAAATTTTTCCCCAATAAGGCTGTCACAAATAACCTGGGTTTCTCTCTTTGTGAAAAATGACAAAGAAGTTTCCTAAATGCTGCCTATCTACCAAGATTGCACATCTTGACAGTCCACATAAAATACTAAGTCTAGAAACTAACACAAGGAAGGACAGCAAGACCACAAAGCACTACCACACAAAGCAGAACAATAGTGAAAGACGGTACAAATGGCTGTGGCAGTCACAAAACAACCAACACTGACTCCTGAATAGCACAAAAAGAACTCCTATGATACTCCGGCCTCAACTCAGCACAAAGATGGAAGTAACGAGAAGGTAATCTTGGAATATAAAGAAAGTAATATGTACCTCAGAAGATACAGGTCAGTCTTAACTGCCCACAGGAAGAATTGGTCTGATAAGGACAGTGCATCCACAGAGGCTCCCATCACCCTTAAAGTTTTCATCAATTCCATTTTTCCAGTCTGTGCTTCCTACCCTGGGGCAACCCCAGGCCCCTTGGGGTACCTGTACTCTTCCTCTGGCCATTAGGGGTCATGTTGAACTTAAAGCAATTAGGGAAAATCCAACATTATCAACATAAAAGCTAAGCCCTCATTATGGAGTGAAGAGTTTAACTTTTCAGAAAGATCTGGGATGGAGCCCCGCATCCGGCTCCCTGCTCAGCAGGGAATCTGCTTCTCCCTCTGCCCCTCTCCCCTGCTCATGTTCTCTCTCTCTCAAATAAATAAATTACAATGAATAAAAAATTTTTAAAAAGAATGATTAGGAAAAAATTTTAAGGAAATCTGATTGTCTCACAATAATGTGGTTTACTCTAAACATTAGATGATGATGCACATTAGCCTGTAAATGAACACTACCAGCATCAGAGGCATGTGAAAATACTCAGCAATGGAGCAATCTATTATTACAAAACTTGAAATAATTAGTGTAATTAAATAATCTAAGTGGGCATTTTGAAAGATAAATCGGTCCTAATGATTCCTCCAAGAAATACTACTTCCAGGATAAGGTAAAATGCAGCAAATTCAGTTCATCTCTCCTTTTCTTAGTGAAATTCGTATAAACAAACATTGAAAGGGTAGAAGCTGAACAATAAATTCCAATGTTAGCTAAAATGGTTTTTTAAAATCTATAATTATACTTTCTTTTTAAGAAGTGATCATCAGGGGGCGCCTGGGTGGCTCAGATGGTTAAGCGTCTGCCTTCGGCTCAGGTCATGATCCCGGGGTCCTGGGATCGAGTCCCGCATTGGGCTCCCTGCTCGGTGGGGAGCCTGCTTCTCCCTCTCCCTCTGCTTCTCCCCCTGCTTGTGCTCTCTTGCTCTGTCAAATAAATAGATAAAATCTTTAAAAATAATAAGAAGAAAGAAAGAAAGAAAGAAAGAAGTGATCGTCAGGGGTGCCTGGGTGGCTCAGTTGGTTAAGCGTCTGCCTTCGGCTCAGGTCATGGTCCCAGGGTCCTGGGATCTCCCAGCATCGGGCTCTCTGCTCATCAGGGAGCCTGCTTCTCCCTTTCCTCCCTGCTCATGCGCTCTCTATCTCTGTCACTATCTCTATCTCTCTCAAATAAATAAAATGTTTAAAAAAAAAAAATGATCTTCAATGATAGATTTCCAACATTTTGCACATGTACTTTAATTTTGTGCCTAATCAAGCCTAAAGGGTCACTTTCAGTATGCTTAATGAATTCCATCTTTTCTCTAGACTGTTGTTTATCACTACTATCATCATTTTAATTTTCCCAGCGTCTATTCTTTCATAGAATAAGGGTAAAATGCAATAAAATAGTCAAATAATTGCACAAACATACACTGTTGTGAAGATAAAGATGTCGACATCATTGAAACTGAACTGTTAACTGGCTGGCAGTGCCACTATTTAAGAGCTTGAAATGTGCATTTGTTCATCAACAAGAGTCCAAATTCAGCACACAAAATCCAATTCAGAGGGGATCATCATAGTGTGAGCTGTATGACAGCCAAATGTGTAAAATTTGAGGACTACCCATATATCAGATTCAGCATGTTTTCATTTTTTCCATGTAAATGCACTGTGGTCTTTGGAATGTTTAATTATCATGACTTCTTTCTGAATACACAACAGTTGTGTGTATCTATGTGTGGTACCATCAGCAATTCAATACTTTCTCTCCTCCTGCTCTATATATGTTGACAGTTTTCTTCAAATTATTTAAGTCCATTCATTTGTTCAGCAAAAATTCATAAAGTACATACTTTGTATCAAACACTGTACTTGCCACTGGAAATATAAAATGAACAAAACATAGTCCTCCTCTCAAAAAACTCAAGTCTAGAGAGGGAACAAATGAAATAGCGTATCAGTGCTATGACAGAGGTATCTATTGCATGCCCTGGGTACAGATGCTCTAATGAGGTAAAGGGGGAGGGTGAAAAGATCAGCGAGGACCTTTATCCTAGAGGTAAAACTACCTGAGTTGAATCACGGAGATTATTAAGTAGCCAGGTAGATAAATGTGGGAGGTAGGGGGTTAGGGAGAATAGGTGTTTTCTGTAGGGTTCTCGAGGTAGGGAGAACAGAATTTGCAAAGACACAGATACATAAGATAACACAGCACCTTTAGAGAACTGTAAATCTGAAATGGCTAAGAATTACATGAGAGGAAAGTGGTGGCAAACCACTCAATTACATGAATGGTAAACCAAGTTCAAACTATGTTCAATTTACAAACATGTGAGCAACTGCCATGAGATAAAGAGGACGGAAATCAATGAAAGTGACTGATGAATGTAGAATTTGGACAAGAACAGGACATAGTTAAAATTCAAAAGTGTTAGCTTCAATAAAGTGGTAATATCTAGGAGGACACTTAAAATATTCCTTCTTTCTTCTTGTCTATATTTTCTACAATACTAAAATTTTAATTTTTATATAATTTTATGCTTAAATGGAATAGAAAGCATTTTAAAACTGAACTACAGGGGCGCCTGGGTGGCTCAGTCATTAAGCGCCTGCCTTTGGCTCAGGTCATGATCCCAGGGTCCTGGGATCGAGCCCCGCATCGGGCTCCCTGCTCCGCGGGAAGCCTGCTTCTTCCTCTCCCACTCCCCCTGCTTGTGTTCCTTCTCTCGCTGTGTCTCTGTCAAATAAATAAATAAAATCTTTAAAAATAAATAAATAAATAAAAATAAAACTGAACTACATTTGCCCAGACATGCCTGTGTGTGTACATGCATGCACAAATGGATGTCATTCCAGATTAAAGGAAACTAACATGATGATTATCTTAAAGTGCAAGAATTATGGGTGATACTTTCTTGTTTATAGATTTACCAAATAATTTATATATTCTACAATAAACAATAAAATAGTTTTATAAGCAGGGGAAAATGTGTGTTCCCCGCACCCCCCCCCACACACACACAAAATAAAGGCATTTTTTTATCTGCCCCTATATGTGAACTAATGTAAAAGCTGTAACTGGGATAAACATAGGTCAAATGTCAACATATGCACAAAAAAGAACTAAATTTTTCATTATAGAGAAATTATGCTGTACTGAGATTATTCATATACACTGGGGGGGGCGGGCATCACCTAGGGCTTGATATGCATTTCTGTCACGGGAAAATTTTCCTTAATGATATTGTTTTCTGATAAGATTTGAATATTAGTTTATAGTGAGTGTGATAAGACATGCTGCCCTAAAACTTCAAATGTAAAATAAAGACTTCCATATATACATTCTGAATAATCCTTAATTTTCCTAGTACTGTTCCATTTTAACATTTCACTTAGCAGATGGTAAGGTTTAATAGACCTCTATTTTTTTTTTAAAGATTTTATTTATTTATTTGACAGAGACACAGCGAGAGAGGGAACACAAGCAGGGGGAGTGGAAGAGGGAGAAGCAGGCTTCCCGCTGAGCAAGGAGACCGATGTGGGGCTCAATCCCAAGATCCTGGGATCATGACCTGAGCCGAAGGCAGACGCTTAACAACTGAGCCACCCAGGCGCCCTGACCTCTAAATATTCTTAAACAATAAAATACACTGTCTCTCCTAAAGTCAACCCCCAACAATTTTAACCTTTGACAAGGGACCCTTGTTAATATTAAAATATTACATGGTTCATTTAGCTCAAGATTTCCCTAAAAAACTACAGCTATACTTGACACCTAAAATATTCTAAGGTCATATAAATCTAGTTATATTCTTACTGTTAGAATTTCTCTTCTTTCAATGTCTAAAGAAAATAAAGAATCTTAATTACTCAGCTATTTTTAAGTACTTTCTGTCTACTGCTCATTCTCATTTAATATCATAGACAATAAGATCACCACTTGCTGAGGATCAGCAAATGATTCCACAAAATACATCCACTGTTAATCAACAGAAATCCTCTTAATCACCCATATACTTTCCAGGACAAACCAATGGAATGATGAAATTGAAAATATGTTCAAATTAACTATGTCCTCATAGAATCTATTTAAACAATATTTTCAGCATCTTTTCTGTCACTAGCTTAAAATGTATAGTGTGAAATGTTAATAATCAAACCATCCCAATATTGCCATTTCCATCCGAGTTACTGATGATAATCCAACAGACTCAATAATGATTCTAAGGCTCTTCTTTTTCTATTGTCATAGAATTTTGACTTTGAAGGTACTTCAAACTTACTGAAGGACTGCAATGATTTCAAAGAAAAAAATACCATGAAGCTATTACCAGCTCACATCCTTAAACATATCTGGCAATATTACTAAATAAGTATTCCTTCTGGGATAACTACTTTGAAGATATACTTGACTGTCTCTCTTCTTTAAGTTTTTATTTTAATTCCAGTTAGTTATCATACAGTGTAATATTAGTTTCAGGTATACAATATAGTGATTCAACACTTCCATACAACACCCAGTGCTCATCACAGCAAGTACCCTCCTTAATCCCCATCACCTGTTTCACCCACCACCCCCCAACCTCCCCTATGGTAACCAGTTTGTTCTCTATAGTTAGGAGTCTGTTTCTTGGTTTGCTTCTCTCTCTCCCTCTTTTTTTCCCTTTGCTCATTTGTTCTGTTTCTTAAATTCCATATGAGTGAAAGCATATGTATTTGTCTTTCTCTGACTTATTTTGCTTAGCATAATACTCTCTAGCTCCATCTTGCAAATGACAAGATTTCATTCTTTTTTATGGTTGAGTAATATTCCATTGTATATGTATACCACATCTTCTTTATCCATTTATCAGTCGATGGGACACTTGACTATTTCCATTTGATTGTCTCTTTTTAAGTTAAAAATACACTTTGTTTTATGACCCAGCAATTCCATTCTTAGGCATTTACCAAGAGAAATAAAAACAGATGTCCACAAAAGGACTTGTACAAACTGTATAGAGTAGCTTTATTCATAGTAGTCAAAAAAAATGGAAACAAGCCAAATGTCTATTAATAGACAAATGGATAAATTGTGGCACAGTAATACAATGGAACATATTCAGCAATAAAAAAGAATAAATTACTGATAAACATAACTAAATGGACAAATCTCAAAAACATATTGATCAAAAGAAAAAAGACACAAAAGAATCTATGCTATATGAGTTTATTTATATGAAGTTGAAGAATAGGCAAAACTAATCTTTGGTGGCAAATCAGAATAGTCACTGCATAGTACTTTTACATCTTTCTAGTTTGGATTTAATTTTATTCACCTATTTAGATTTTTGTTAATGTAAAATTTACACTCAGTGAAATACACAGATCTAAAGTGTACCCTCAGATGAGTTTGACAAATCTATACATTTATGTAACCTCATTCTCAAGATATAGAACATTTTCATAATCTGAGAAAGTTCCTTTCACTGCAGTCTGCTGAACCCAGAGTCACAATGATTTTTTTCTCCCTCGTCTTTTCCTATTAGTTTTGTAATTTTAGCTCATATTAGGCCTATGATCCAATCTGAGTTAGTTTTTGTATATGGTGCTATGTAACAGTTGAGGTTCATTATTTTGCACATAGATGTCCAATTGTTCCAACATGATCTGTTGAAAAGATTGAGACCAATGCATTTTAATGTAACAGAGCACAAAAAGTTTATTGATATGGTTTCAGATTCTATACTGCAACTAATCTTTAAGAAATTACAACTAACTGAAAAGGGTATTAAAGTACCTCTTACATTTCTGTGTGGTTGGATATTCTCCATATATTCAAAACACTACATCACAACAGATTGAATGCAGAAACAGAAATGAGAATCCAGCTGTCGTTTATTAATCCAGACATTAGAGAGATTTATAAAAAACATAATACAATGCTAGTCTTAATTTTTTTAGAAAGGTTATTTTTAATAAAATATTTTATTTGTAAGGTTTTTTTTAAAGATTTTATTCATTTATATAAGAAAGAGGGAGAGTGAGAAGGAGAAGCAGACTCCTGGCTGAGCAGAGAGCCCGATGTGGGACTGGATCCCAGGACTCTGGGACCATGACCTGAGCCAAAGGCAGATGCTTAACCAATTTAGCCACCCAGGTGCCCTAAAATATTTTATTTGTATTAGCATGTGATAGGGCTTTTTTTAAAAAAAGATTTTATTCATTTATTCATGAGAGACAGAGAGAGAAAGAGAAAGGCAGAGGCAGAGAGAGAAGCAGGCTCCCCGTGAAGCAAGGAGTCTGATGCAGGACTTGATCCCAGGACCCTGGGATCACAACCTGAGCAGAAGGCACTTAACCAACTGAGCCACCCAGGCGCCCCAGAATGGGTTTATTATAGTTACTTCAAATGAAGTAATAAATTAATACTTAAATTTTTCCTCAGTTCTAATTTCAAATAGTAAATATCAATAGATATAAGCCATATAAATAAAAGCACTTTGGTGTCCTCAATAATTTTTAAGAATGCAAAGGAGTACCAGACCAAAACCAAACTGCCACCATCTCTCTCTTCAATTACTGAAATTGTCCTTAAAATAGCTAGAGTAGGGCGCCTGGGGGACTCAGTCGTTAAGCGTCTGCCTTCGGCTCAGGTCATGATCCTAGGGTCCTGGGATCTAGTCCCACATTGGGCTCCCTGCTCTGCGGGAAACCTGCTTCTCCCTCTCCCACTCCCCCTGCTTGTGTTCCTGCTCTCGCTATGTCTCTATCAAAAAAATAAATTAAATCTTTAAAAAAAAAACTAAAAAAAAAAAATAGCTAGAGTAATACATCTAAATGCAAATCTGGGGGCGCCTGGGTGGCTCAGTCAGTTAAGCATCTACCTTCTGCTCATGTCATGACCTCGGGGTCCTGGGATGGAGCCCCGCATCATGGGGGAGTCTGCTTCTCCCTCTCCCTCTGCCCCTCCCACCTCCACTCATGTGTATGCTCTCTCTCTCTCTCTAATAAATAAATAAATAAATAAATCTTTACCAATAATAAGAAAAATTAATGCAAATCTGATCAGGCCAAACTTGTATTTAAGTCCTTTCAACAGCTTACTGTTCCTCTTAGCATCAAGGCTAAGATGACCCACAAATCATTTCTGCATGATCAAGCTTCCCAGTCTTTCCTAGCTCCATTCTCCTCCTTCTCTGAAATAATAGTCTTTTTTCAGTAGAGTCCTTAAATGCACCAAGCTCCACTTGTCCCCAGGGTCTTCGCATTGCCTCTTCCTTAGGCCTGAAATGTTTCCCCCTCCTCCCTTTTGCCTAGTTAATTCCTACTCATCCTCAAGACCTTAACTCAAACATTACCTGATCTTCCTTACCCTCACCCTCGGATTAGATCACGTTCCTCATTTATATATTCTTATGGCTCTCTGCACATTTCTCTCATAGGATTTTTCAGTTTGGGAGTTTATACTCTGGGGGTTATGTGATTTAATAGAAATATAATAATTATACATATAACCATTTGCCTATGCGTCATATGCATTTTTCTAAGATCAATAGTTCTCTTCAAATTCTCAAAGGAGTCCATGACCCCTGTGTAGTGAAGAACTAACCTTACCCAGCGACAGGTCTGGCCTCTGCCTTTGGCTACTGGGAGGTGGTATCTAGGCCTCGGGAACTTCTTTACCTAAGAGGGTGTCTTTCTTTGCCTGAGGATTTTGGCCACTGGACAAATGTGACTTACAGTGGAGGCTTTGAGCCATACTTTATCAGTTCCAATCCTGAGAGGAAATGGAGACTGAAAGCATTAGTGTGACCTACAGAAGGGGCTAGATACTAACAGTCAGCCATGCAAGCAGTTTGTAATTGGGTCCCCCAAAAATTCTAGACACAAAAGACGGGTAAATTTCCCTCGTTGGCAATACCTTGTGTATACTGTCATATACTATGGCCAGGTCATGAATCTATGGGGAGATGATGAAGTTCTAAGTTTGGTCCCCTTGAGAATCTGCCCATGTGTCTCTTTCTTGTGGCTAATTTTAACCTGCATTCTTGCCCTGTACTAAATTGTAAGTATAATAGCTTTCAGTGAGTTCTGTGAGTCCTTTCTAGTGAAATATCAAACATGAATGTGGTCATGGGGGCTCCTAGACTTGCAACTGGTGTCTGAAATGAGGGCGGTCTTCCAGTGACTATTCTCTTAGACTTTGTAATTTGGCTAAACTTATTACAACCTCCAAAAGATTAAAAACCCACAGGTTAGTCCATGAGCTCCTCAACAGCAGAAACTTTATCAATATGACATGTAGCAAAAGTTTAAATACTTGAAATAAATTGATACTGTCAGGATAGCACTATTCTCTAACAACAACAGCAATAATATTAATGATGATGAAGATGGTAACAACAGCAGCCATTTACTGCATGCCTTTACTGTAGTCCCCATGTACAGATGGGGAACATAAGGATGAGAGTGAAATGACTTGCTCAAGATCATACTAGTGACAAAGACAGTATGTAAGCCGTGATTTAACTAATGTTAGAAGCCTATGCACTTTCATATATTGTATCTCCTAAGACAAGCAAAGGAAGTTTAATATTATGTTTTACAAAGGACATACAGAAATATCTAGCATTATCACCACTAAAACAGTATCATTAAGGACCAGCAACTGTTAGCACAGTTCAGGAATGGAGAATACTTAACTTCCTCTCTTTTAACTAAGACTTTAGTCATAAGCACTCTGATGCTTGCTTACAGCTTGCATTTGAAATTCTTCTAAATAGAGTAAAAACTACATAGGTTAAAAACAAACAAAAAGCTAACTTGTGTATTACTAGTAAATGTGAAACACAAACTGCAAATACCTGAGGTGAACAGATAACATTTCTGCCAAGAAAATCACCATATATAGTACCCTAATCTGTAAGATATGGACATCAAGCTCTTTCTTACATGTTTCTCTACAAATGTTCCATTCTCTCTATAGATTTCTCTCACAGCCTAGATTGTCCTAATAGCCTCTAAGAAAGGCTAAAGGAACTAGAATCTGTCAGTTCATGCAAGACCAGCTGGACTGTTTCAAGCTGAATATTGTACTCAAGGTCTTAAAAGGCCTTTCCACCTTGAAACTAGACCTGTTAATTAAGAGATAATTAAATGCAGATCTTACCCCAAAATATATAGAGGAGTATAATAACCAGGAGACACTCTGAATTAGAGTACTTTTTATTTTTAATAATCATAAGAAAAACACAAGAAGGTGTCAAGGCAACTGGTTGTAATTAATTAATTACATTAATTGGCTTTATGTAAGTTCAGAGCAAACATTACATAATAAATGCTATTGGTTGAAATTACTTTAAAATTCACTATCATACTTGTACTAGATATGAAAACCAACAGTCAACTTGTGCTGTATCAATTCTGGGAAACCAATCACAGTAATAAAAATGTCTTAAGAGTGGATCAGTCTGGGTCTACATTAAAAATGAATCGTTAAAGGAGTACTGAGTGATGTGAAATACAGGCAATATGAAGGAGAGAAAGTGAACATAAGTAGAGCATAGGAAAGAAGGAGGACACACGAATGAAATCAGACACACACACTAATGCCCGCAAATAACCCACAGAGACAGAGAAAGTACCTGGAAAGCTGTGAGTGCGCCAGTCCCTGGGTTATACAGGCATCGCAGCGAAGGCATGCTGTCCGCCAGGCTGGAGCAGCCCAGCCACAGAGACCTGGGCATAGAGCACTGCAGAGAGAGGACAACTATGAGATGGGACAGTATGAGACAGGATGGCACAGATTACAGGAATTTTCAAGGCTTGACTGAATGCAATATTCCAGTTGCAGCTGGCCTTTATGACAGAAACATATTCAAGAAACATACTACTTACTATTTCTAACCCCGGAGAGAACCTTGAAAGGGGCACTAGTGGCCAAAAGGCAAGCGGAAAGAAAGGAGGTTATAGGTAAAAAAAATAAATAGTAAAAAATTTTTGTCTCTGTTCTTTTATGTATGCGTCTAAAGGAAATCTACTTCTTAATCCAACTAATCAATTCTTTTCCTCTGTGCACCTCATCTCCCATAAATTCACCACAGGGTGAAATACTGTAAAGACTAAACAGAAAAAGAACACTTCATGGTAATTTCCTTATTAGGAATGGTAAATTAGAAAAAAAAATACAACAGGAAAGTCGTTTTTTTTTTTTTAGAAGGTGGGGAGAAGGAAAAGAGAAAGTATTATACCCCCACAGCTTTGACAGCAGCCAACTCTGCACGGTTTGCGTATGTTTTATGTATCTTGTCAGTCTGCTATTCATTAACCAAAATGCATAGTTACCATAGCAGCTGCCTCTTCCATCTTTCCAGATGGATTGGGGGGTGGGGTGGGGGGAGGACAACCCAAACAGAAGGGAAAACAACAACAATGAAAGAAAGAGAGACAAGGACAGAAAAAGAGAAAGAGAAAAAGAACCCAAAAAAGTTGCTGGTATTAAAATCTTCTAAATAAAAAGGTAAGTGTGAGTATAAAAATACATATAATGTATTCAGTAGCAAAAAGGGTAGAAATGATGATTTCTAGTAATACTAATTAAATAGTATTAGTGTTATTGCTTCCATAGTCTTATAAAACACTGTATCTTTTAGAAGAATTTTTACATTCTTCAAGTTTCTCTAAATGTATCCCAGGCTGAGGTTTGGTCCATCAACAATCTAACAGTACAAAAAAAACTAAATACCTGATCATAGCACATATAAAAACAGCAATACATATTTTAAAATATAGCAGTGAATACACATAGTATTAAACTGGAAATTTTAAGTCTTAAAGTATTGAATATCATCATGGGACTTTTTATTCTTAAAATATTCTAGTTATAGAAATTAGTATTAGGAAACAAAATATGGTATCCATTGGTCACACTCTGTATAACTGATGTAAGAATAGTGTGCTACGGGTGCCTGGGTGGCTCAGTTGGTTAAGCAACTGCCTTCGGCTCAAGTCATGATTCTGGAGTCCCGGGATCGAGTCCCACATCGGGCTCCCTGCTCGGCAGGGGGTCTGCTTCCCCCTCTGACCCTTCCCCTCTCATGCTGTTTCCCATTCTCTCAGATAAATAAATAAAATCTTAAAAAAAAAAAAAAAAGAATAGTGTGCTACAAAGGACTCCAAAAAAATAAAGATTTTGTCTAGATCCTGCTTTGAGGTCATTATTTTCTCATTTTATAGTTAAGGTGACTAATGCCCAAGAAAAATCAAAGTTTTTATTCATGATCGTGAATTCAGAATGTAGAGAAGTAGGAACTGGAATGCTGGCCTATTGCTTCTTAAGTACAGAACTCTTCTTCCTGCCTCCATCCATCCCTAGGTCATGTGGAGACATCAGACTTCAAAGAAGGGTATTTGCTAAAGACATCACTGGATAACACAGCAACCACAACAGCTACACTGCTTTGAACTATTAAAACAATCTCCTAACTTTGTTCACTGTTTCCAATATTTCTTCACCTCAAGCTACAATTCATTTTACGAACAGCCGCTAAATAGAATAACTGTGTTCACCTTACTATCACGTCACTCTCACCAATAATTCATAATGGCTCCCTTTATCTATCGTATGAAATCCAAGCACTCTATTGATCTGATCTTTCCCAACCGCCTACATTAACTCACCTTCTCTGTCCTTCCAATTGGCCCTGGCTCTCTAGCTAATAACTAACTTGATGTTTTGTTCAAATACCCATCTTAGTCCCATCCTGTGAACTTGTAATTTCCTTCTCCCTTTCACCCTGCCAATGTACATCTCTCATTTACTCCAACTTTCCTTAGAACTTTTTATACTAATTTCAGTCTTATCCAGTAGTTCTCAGGAAGAGAGATTCTCATGTTGTCAGAAGGCAACAAGAAGAAAAAGGGAGAGCAGGACAAAAAAGTTTTTCCTTAAGAATCACTGTTCTCCTATTACTGCTCTACACTGGAAGCATCAAGTTCTTCACTAAAATAATTTTTATAAGTAAATTATGTTAAAAATGTCTAAGTCTAATGTTTTTAGTCATTCATCCAACAAGTATTTATTTATTTATATGTATATATACATTTTCCTTGTACTGTTCTAGGCATGAGGGACAGAACAATGAACGAGAGATAAAAATCCATTCTAGTGACATTCTCTCAAACTTAAATTCTTCTATGTTTAAAATCGTTAATGTAAAAAAACACAACAACTTTTTGTTAGTGAGTTTCTCTCATGGTTAATGAGAGACACTGCATATTATTAAGCAGTTGGTTAAAGTTCTGTGGATGCCAAGCATAAGAAAGTCTCATTCTGAAGGTGGGACTGAATTTCAGAAAAGTAGTAGATTGAGAAAAAGTGAAAATAAATAAAAAGAGAGAATGAAAAAAAAAGAAGAGGAAAAAGGGAATGGTAGAAAGAAAAAGCAGCAGGCACTGGAAGACAGCTTCACTTCTCCCCTTCCCTTCAGAAGAGGTAGATGGCTCATGCACTTTTAGCCATACTGAAGCCACCTACAGGATCTCTTTCTTTATATTAAATATGCATATTTGTGAACACTCCTTGGTAAGTTTTTAAGGCATTCCTCTTTGAAATGTTTCATCTCCTTCATTCTATATTAGATCCTGTGTTATTGTTGCAGTATGTCCTTGATTAATTATTATGACTTTCTTTACTATTAGTCATTTTAATCTCTTCCTTACTCATTTATTCCTTTCCTCCACCAAACTCCTAGGAATTTGAAAGGACTTACCCTATCCCCTTAAACTAAAATTTCAAAATAAAATTATAATCAATAATGAGCCACAAACACCCAGGAAAGCCACTGGATATATTGGTATGATTTCTAAAATAGCATTAACTTGCAAACACCACACAGAGGATGCATTTTCGATTATTACAAGACAATTGGTGTGGGTATGAAAACTGCACTTGCATATAGTCAGATCTGCACATTATCATAAGATTTTATATATTATAGCTCAATTTAAAAACCAATTTTCAAATTAGTTTGTATTGTAACAATTAATCTTATCCATACTGGTAAATGCCACTTAAAAACACTGAGAAAAAAATATAATCACAAAATTAATGGAATAGGCTGTAACTTCTACTCTACCTCCTTCCCTTCTATACATTTAGGAGCATTTTCTAAAGGAAGGGGAAAATCAAAAGAAATTTGGGCAAGAAGTAACAGGGTGGAAAGGAGTGTCATTTTGGTTACTATTCTTATATATTCTATATATTTCAGGGCCATCCTGACTCATCAATTGCTGACAAAGATCTAAGACTTTTTCTGTCCTCCCATGTTTAAGATGTAATCCCCTTTAAAACTTACCTTTAAAAACCTGAAAAGCACAAATCGTTTTCTACTTAAAGTTTAGGCTGCAAAATATTTAAATTTCTAAGGTTTTTTCTCTACACTTAAAAAATGTTTAATAAGGGCGCCTGGGTGGCTCAGTTGGTTGGGCGACTGCCTTCGGCTCAGGTCATGATCCTGGAGTCCTGGGATCGAGTCCCACATCGGGCTCCCAGCTCGGCAGAGAGCCTGCTTCTCCCTCTGACCCTATCCCCTCTCATGCTGTTTCTCTCTCTCTCAAATAAATAAATAAATAAAATCTTTAAAAAAAATGTTTAATTAAAAAAAAGCAGGTTCTAAACTAAACTGCAATCTAGCAAATGTATTCTCACATTTAAATACTTAACTTCTATTAACTGTTAAAGGACTGTGAATAACCTATTCCTTAAATGTTTCTCCTGCACTATCTCAAAAGCTACAACAAAGTTTGGATCACACATGTGCCTTCATCCTGTCTACACAGCACATATCTGTCTTGTCAGCTCATTCCCACTTGACCTCACTCCAACTAACTCTACTTTGCAAAATCAAAGAAAGCTGAAGACTATAATAATTTATTACAACTGAAGTTTGTTATCCAATTGAATAAGTTTACTAGCTTTTGAGAAGCACACACAACATTTTTAAAAAAATGCTTGAACATGCTTTCTACTACGGGGAAGAATCAGAAAGAGATTGAAATGTTGCAACAAAGGGTCTCTCCAGTGCTTCAAGAAGAATATACTATCTAGTGCCCTTCAGGTTCAACAGCACAAATTCATTTTCACAGAGAACAGTGAAAACCTCGACTCCTCCCCCTACTTGGCTGCCGGGAGAAAAGTCACAGTTCCTCTTCACTGATAGAGGGCCCTGCAGGCAAAGGGCTGGCCTCAGCATTTATTACATGAAAGCTGAATGACAAAATCTCCTAAGCTCAGGTCCCTGTTGGTCAACTTCTAGGAGTAATAGAAGCTATAATAATCAACAATAAAAAGATTGCTGCATTGAGAGTTTGTGTATCCTTAAGCCATGGAATAGAAGAATTCCCTTTTTACTACTATATCAACTAAAAAGTCAGTCCAAGAGAACTACAGTATTCCACAGGCCATGTAATACATTCAGACTCTACCTATACAAATTCAATGATTGCCTCTTAAGAATCCCAATTTAGTTCAACGACTTCAAAAATGAAACTCTCACCTGTCAGGATAGTCATGTCTGCCTAGCCTTACTGCACAAGGTTGTGGTAAAATTAAAATAAGAATGCAAAGGAAAAAAAAAAAAGTAAAGTGATGTCATTACTAAGGCTTCCATGAATGTCACTTGTATTTGAAAATGCTCTGGAAGCCATTATGAACTGCAGACCATAGAATCAATAAAGTCATCCGTCAATCAAATACTTATTCTTTACCAGAATGGATACACATGGAGTACAAAGAGAGGAGAACCAAAATTTATCAGGCATAAACTGTGCTAGACCCTCTAAATACATTATTCATTTAATGATTACAAACCCTGTCAAAGAGTTATTAATATTTTCACTTTAACAGTAAACTCAAGTTCAGAAGAGTTACAGTGACTATATGGCCATAACAGAAGACCCCAATGTGTTTGTTTCCCCTAAACCCAAAGACTCACCACTACAAAGACCTGCTCTCAAGTACTCTTTCTTAGGGAGATTAATTAACCAACACAAACAGTAACTGCAAGGAAAATACAATAACATACTAAATTGTATTTGACAGTAGCTGCTATATAAGTTTAATTAAAATTTAGAAAAGTTCAGACACAGGCTTCAATTTTATTGTAGCACTTGTTACTATATGTAAATTAATTACATATTTGTCTCTTCTACCAGACTGTATTCCTCAGAGGTATGAGTCATATCTTATCTTTTTATTATCTCCAGTATCTGGTCATAGTAGATACTCAATAAATGTGAGCTTAATGATGAGAGATCACTTATAGCTACATACCAAAAAGAAGGAAGCAATTTTTACTTATGGAATAGGTAAGAATACTGATAAGATAATAATGGTTACTTTACTAAGATCAATCTTACCAGACTGGAAGGTCTTACTGGAACAGTATTAGATAAAGCTCTTTTCATAATTATCTTACTCACTGCAAAACAATCTAGCATGGTAAATAAGATCCAAAGAGGTTAAATAAATTAACAAAAGTTGATAGGCACCCTAGCAAGCAGTAAAGATGGGATTCAAAACTAGATATTCTGGGTACCTAGGACAGTGCCCCATAAAAATGGCACTTAAAAAGGACTTAATAGGACTTAACTAACTATAAGGAAAGAAGGAGGATGAGTCAGAAATAACTATGAGTTTTCCAACTTGAATGACTAGAAGGATGGCGGTAACACTGATAGACACAGCGGAAGGAAAGTGAGCTAGATAAGCTCAGAAATCCTTAATATGACATAATATACCTCTGGCATATGAGTAAAAATTTGGAATGAAAGCTTGGCTATAAATCTGTAAGAATTATATAGATATGGGAATCACTGATTTCTGTGTAAGTTGTGATGTGCTAGGTTAAAAGCATTTGCTGTAAAAATACTAGTGAGGGGCACCTGGGTGGCTCAGTCAGTTAAGCATCTGCCTTCGGCTCAGGTCATGATCCCAGGGTCCTGGGATCGAGCCCCACATCGGGCTCCCTGCTCAGCAGGAGGCCTGCTTCTCCCTCTCCCGCTCCCCCGCTTGTGTTCCCTCTCTCGCTGTCTCTCTCTCTCTGTCAAATAAATAAATAAAATCTTTAAAAAAAAAAACAAAACTAGTGAGTTTTTTTTTTTTAAATAAAATTTGATTCCTCTTCCCTTGTCTCCTTTCCTACTTGAAGAATTCAATTCGACACTTAATAGTGAGTACAGGCTAACCAGGCATCAAGCTGAGTGGTAGATGTGGTTGCAGTGGCCCAATACATGCTTTTGGAGTCCAAAGGGTATGAGAAAGGTGTCCCTGAGGTGGAAGAGGCCTGGCATAGAGCTTCAGAGCCCAAGCTGGGTGAGGGAAAAAAATCTGCACAAGAGGGTGGCCTGACATGGGGTACTACAGCCCTAGTGGAATGAGGAAGGCTTCCACATGGGGGACCCGAATGGCAGTGAGCAGTATGATGAGGAATGTGATGGGGCAGGGCAGTGCAGGGGGGCAGGGCAGCTAGGGTTCCCAAACTGAGCAGAAGACATTCACTGAGAGTGAAGGGATGGATACTGGCCCAGCACTGAGTTTCAGACCCAGTGGGATAAGCAGGGTGGAGGGGCAATGACCCAATACAGTGTTTCAGACCCAGTGGGAGAAGAGCCCAATGCAAATAGTGGGAAACCAAAGGGGTAAGGAAAGCATCCACATAGAGTATGGGGCAGGGAATAAAGAGCCCTCTAACAGCAATAGGAGAGGAGCTATATAGGAGGATGGATCAAATAAGAAGATAGATCAAATACTGAGGATAGTAAGAGCAAGATTTCTCCTAATCAAAAAAGAGTTACAAATACAGTAAGGAAGAAAAATAGAATGAATCCTATGCTACTGAACTAGAATTGAAGAAATTATTGTGAGCTCAAAGCTTACAATACATAGAGAAATTTCTAGGTAAATGATATATGTATATGTGTACCCAAATACAGGTTTCCCTTGCCATCCAAAAGTAGAGTGTTCCTGGGGCGCCTGGGTGGCTCAGTAGGTTAAGCATCCGACTCTTGGTTTCAGCTCAGGTCGTGATCTCATGGGTCATGGGGAACCCCATGTCAAGCTCCCCACTCAGCAGGGAGTCTGCTTGAAGATTCTCTCCTGCTGCCACTCCCCCACTAGCACGAGCATGTGCACATGCTCTCTCCCTGAAATAGATAAATGAATCTTTAAAAAAAGAGAGAAAAATACAGTGTTCCTATGAAAACTTTCAAAATCCAAAATGGCATAAAGCAAGGAAGGAACTGCCATTAATTTGTATGGAAACATTTTTTAGTGTTCCCAGACCCAAAAAATAACCTCTCTTAACGACTTTCTGATACCTTAGGACACATCTTGCTAATGGACACACCAAATAAAGGGAGATAAAGCACAGATGTTCACAGACACAGTTCAAACTATGGAGCCTTGATGCTGGGATGTGAGTGTGGTTCTCAGAGGAGCTTGGCGGTGCCACTCTCACTGCTCAGGGTGTATGCTGCCTCTACGCATAACAAACACTGAATGCTCTTTTCACTTTTCTCCTTTTTTCATGAAAGTGAAAATCCCCTTCAGATTTCTTCTGGATAGTGAAAACAGGTACTAAAGCAGGTCTTTTGTAAAAGCAAAGTGGTATAAAACAGGGGATACGTGTATACAAAAACAGACCCCCAGCTCTATCAACTGAGAAGACCCACTAACAAGTAACAAGCTAACAGCAATGAATACATTTAATGATCCTAAATATCACTCTCTAAACTGCTTAGAACAATGGCTGATTCCAGGACTTGGGCAAGGAAAAGTTTAAGATGAGCATAGAACATGTTCTTGTGGTACTCAAAGGGTGATGGAGACGTGGCAAGATGACACACGGGCCAGCATGAAAGGCGCTCACAGGCTAAATTTGGGACAAATTGAACATCAAAATAAATAATGACAATAATGGATTATAACTGTGGTAGGCAAACTTTAACATGGCCCCCAATGATCCCCACTTCCTGGCATTCATAATCCTTGTATAATCCCATCCCCTTGAGTGTGGGACAGCCTAATACCTTCTAAGTTACATTGTAACTTCCATCTTGGTAACCGACACTATTGCCTTCTCGGCATGGATATTTTAATGAAGCAAGTAGTCCATGTGGCAAGGAACTGAGGGTGGTCTCCAGCCTACAGCCAGCTAGGAATTGAGGCTCTCAGTCCAGTGACCCTTGAAGAAAGAAATTCTGCCAAAAAAACATGTAAGCTTGGAAGTGGATTTTTCCTCAATCAAGTCTTCAAATGAGACCTCAGTGCTGGCCAACACCTTGACTACAGCCTTACAAGAGATGTTGCAGGAGAGGACCCAGGTCAGCCATGCCCAGACTCCTGACCCAAAGAAACTGCAAGATAATAAATGTGTGTTGCATGTTATTATTAGCCACTAAATCTGTGGTATTTGGTATGCAGCAAAAGATAACTAATAAAATAAGCCAATGAGTAAAACAGAAACCCATGACTCTACTAGTAATAGAATAAACTAAAAGTTTGATGAGGAACATGATACTTGAATAGTCTCAAAATACCTCCCCACATAAATACTTATTACAAATGAGAAAACAGTAACTTTGCAGCGGAAAAACCTGGCTGACATCTTAAGCAAGTGGTCAGCATTAATATCACCAATAATGAAATAAATTAAAATCATATGTCATCTGATAGAATACAGTAAGAACAACACAACATCACCTCTATGATATTCTGCCAAAGATAGATAACCTGTATCTAATCATAAGAAAACGTCAGAAAAATCCAAACTGAAAAGCAATCTACAAAATAATTGGCCTATAAACCTCAAAAATGTCAATGTCATCAAAGTCAAAGGACTGAAGAACTATCCCAGACTGAAAGAGACTAAAGAGATATGACAACTAAATGCTACATATGATTCTGAACTAGATCCTTTTGCTTTATTATAAAGGACATTGAGATTGCTAGAAAAACCTGGATAGGGTCTATAGATTAGTTGACAGTCATGTAACAATATTAATTTCCTTATTTTGATGCTTATTAACAGGTTATGTAGGAGAATGCCCTTGTTTGTAGAAAATACACATCAAAGAATTCAGGAGTGATGAAAAATCATGTCTGTACCTTACTCTCAAATGATTTATGGCAAAATGTTATTTGCATTTTACTTGCAACTTTTCTGTGAGCTTGAAAATGTTTTTAAAATAATATGAAATTTTAATTAATGAAAATAATACTGGGATTTTGCTTCAGCTATGGTGTATTAATTTTATCAGACTAAATTTTATGCAGAAAAAAAACAACTATAAAAGCTGAATAAAATACAAAAAGCTATTTGAAGGCATCAGAGAACAAGTAATGCAGCCAAGACTTTAGGAGCCAAAATTTTAGGCAGAACGGAAATGTACTATGGTGAACCTGACATTCTATATACAATTTCCCCCTGGGCATTTGCTGACATTTGGGCCTATGTTTTGCATGCAAAGAGTCAGATTTGAAAAACCAGATTTAAAGCATACTTCAGCAATCTCATGGTGCTAAGTTGCCAAAAACTGGCATACAGAGCCCATCAAGGACAAGATGCCCTGGTTAAAAAAAAAAAAAAAAAAGTCAGGCTTTCAGTTGACACCATGAAAAGGCACCAGAAATAAAGCAGCCTCAATCAAACCAAAGGGATATGTCCATGAAAAGGATAGTAAACCTTCTTAAGGAAGCTATCATTTACAGTCACCATCATTTTTATTTCTTTAAATGTTTAGCATTCAATACAAATTACCAAGAATTCAAAGAAAAGGGATCATCTCTTTCTCAAATAAATAAGATCTTTAAAAAGAAGAAATGAATGAAATATAACTTCCAGGGAAAAAAAGGTACAATGTCTAAAATGGTAATTTCATGACATGAGATTAACAGTTGTAGAAGAAAAGATTAGTGAACTTGAAGAAACAGCAATATGCCAAAGAAAGCACTAAAGAAAAAAACAAAAAACTGAACATCTCAATGACCTGTGGGAAATAATCAAGCAATCCAACATATGTATAATTGATGTCCCATAAAGAAAATTGGGGCAGGGGTACCTGGGTGGCTCAGTTGGTTAAGTGTCTGCCTTCAGGTTGGGTCATGATCCTGGGATCCTGGGATCGAGCCCTACACTGGACTCCCTGCTATTGGGGAGTGTGCTTCTTTCTCCCCCTCTGCCCCTCCCCCTGCTCATGAGCTTGCCCTCTCTCTCTCAAATAAATAAAATCTTAAAAAAAAAAATGGGGGAGTTGGGGGAGGAAGGAAGCATAAAATATATTTGGAAAAGGATACTAGATACAATCTATTGGTGAGGATGTGGAGGAAAAGGAACCCTCAGGCACTGTTGGTGGGAATGCAAATTGGTGCAGCCACTGTGGAAAACAGTATGGATGTTCCTCAAAAAATTTAAAATAGAATTACCATATGATCCAGTAATTCCACTACTGGGTGTTTGCCCCCAAAAAACAAAACCACTAATCCAAAAAGATATATACACCCCTATGTTTACTGCAGCATTATATACAATAGCCAAGATACAGAAGCAACCCAAGTGTCCACTGACAGATGAATGGATAAAAAAGATGCAGTATATACATACCATGGAATATTACACAGCCATAAAAAAGAATGAAATCTTGCCATTTGTAACAACATGGATGGACCTAGACAGTATGATGTTGAAGGAAACAAGTCAAAGAAAGACAAATACCATAAGATATCACTCATATGTGGAATTAAAGAAACAAAATAAATGAATAAACAAAAAAAAAGGAGACAAACAAAAAAGCAGACTGACTCTTAAATACAGGGAACGAACTGGTGGCTGCCAGAGGGGAGATGGGTAGGAGAATGGGTGAAACAGATAAAGGGAATTAAGAGTACACTCATCTTGTTGAGTGTGGAGAAATGTATAGAATTTAGAATCATTATACTGTACACCTGAAGCTAATATAACACTGTATGTTAATTACACTTCAATTAAATTGGGGGCGACTGGATGGCTCAGTTAAGTGTCTGCCTTCAATTCAGGTCATGATTTCAGGGTCCTGGGATCAAGTCCCACATCTGGCTCCCTGCTCAGCAAGAAGTCTGTTTCTCCCTCTCCCTCTTCCCCACACCTTCCACTTATGTGTATGAGCATGCCCTCTCTAACAAGTATTTAAATAAAATCTTAAAAAAAATTTTTTTAAATATATGAAAAGTGCCAGGCTGCCTGGGTGGCTCAGTCGGTTAAGCATCTGGCTTCGGCTCAGGTCACGATTCCAGGGTCCTGGGAACGAATCCCGCATCGGGCTCCTTGCTCAGTGAGGAACCTGCTTCTCCCTCTGCCTGCGGCTCCCCCGCTCCCCCTGCTTGTGCTCTCTCTCTGATAAATAAATAAATAAAATCTTTAAAAAAAATATATATATATATATGAAAAGTGCCAGAAATATTAAATATGTGGATGGAACTGGAGGAGATTATGCTAAGTGAAATAAGTAAAGCAGAGAAAGTCAATTATCATATGGTTTCACTTATTTGTGGAACATAAGGAATAGCATGGAGGACATTAGGAGAAGGAAGGGAAAAATGAAGGGGGGTGGGAATCGGAAGGAGAGACGAACCATGAGAGACTCTGGACTCTGAGAAACAAACTGAGGGTGTTAGAGGGAAGGGGGGGGTGGGAGGATGGGTTAGCCTGGAGATGGGTATTAAGGAGGGCACATACTACGTGGAGCATTGGGTGTTATACGAAAACAATGAATTGTGGATCACTACATCAAAAACTAATGATGTACTGTATGGTGACTAACATAACATAATAAAATTTAAAAAAAAAGAATCTCCCCACCCCTGGCCAAGATCACACAGGGTCCTGAAGGTACCAGGAGACAGCGCGTCTCTGGGGATCCCGAGAAGGAAGCCTTTCTACCGCAGAGGGATGTGCTCAAAACCTTGCTGCTGGTCAGAATCACCTGAGGAACTTTAAAAATGCAGATTCCTTAGCCTGACTCCCAGAGATGCAGGAAGTCTGAGGTGGTGCCCCTGAGGCCAGCTTTGGGGAAGCCCAGACCAGAAACCACCACCCCCCCAATGGCTATCTCCATGTCTGGCCACAACCTGGACTAAACAGGCCATTCCAGCCCTGGATCCCCACAAAGCCTACTGCCCTTTTTCTTTGGGAGTCGCTGCCCCCACCCCACCCCCCACCTCCCTCCTAGAGCTCTGTGAGAGCCACCTCCTGAGGCAGTCCTGCCTACATTTTGCATAAAAACAGAACAGGCACTGGATAATGCAGCTGGAGCCCAGCTCACCTACATGGCCACATGCCTCCCCAGCCGGTGCTAGCTAGAAGAATCTAGCCTGGAGGCCTGCCTCCTCCCACTGGGTCCCTCTCCATCCTCCCTCCTCCTCCCTCCACTGTCCTCCCCAACCTCCCACTAGGCCAAGGGGAGGGAAAACTCTGAAGTGTGAATTTCTGATTAAAAACCAACTTCTGCTTAAAAAAAAAAAAAAAAATCTGTGGCTAACATATGTCTACTGGACAGTGCAAGTTCAAACACTGACAGACTGTTAGACTAAAAGACACAACTATAAATCAATGTATACCGATAAAAGTAAAAGCTTGAAAAGGATATCACAAAAGGTTATCATAAGGAAGCTGAAGTGGCTTTACTAACATCAAAGTACACTTCTGAACAAGGAATATTAACAGGGATAAAGAGAACCATTTCATAATGATAAAGAGGCCAATTAATCAAGAAGTCTTGGGACACCTGGGTGGCTCAGTTGGTTAAGCGTCTGCCTTCGGCTCAGGTCATGACCCCAGGATCCGGGGATCAAGACCCGCATAGGGCTCCTTGATCAGCAGGGAGCCTGCTTCTCCCTCTGCCTGCTCTGCCTGCTATTCCCCCTGCTTGTGCTCTCTCTGACAAATAAATAAATAAAATTAAAATAAAAAAGAAATCAAGAAGTCTTAAAAGTATCTGTACTATTAACAAAATTTCAAAATGTAACAAGCAAAATACACAGAACTAAAAAGACAATACACGAATCTACTTACATAGTTTGAGGTTTTAACACCCCTCCCTCAGCTACTGGATAGAATAAGCAAAAAAGAATTGAAGAGCACAATTAATGAACTGGGACCTAATGACTTTTCTAGAATACTGTACCCAACAACTATAGTTGTTTCTAAGCACACTTGCTACAAAAATAAAACTTAAGATGGACCATGAAGCAAGTATCAACAGATTTCAAAGGACTGAACTTGCAGAGAGTATGATATTTACTAGCTATAAAACGGTATTAAAAAGATAACTAAGGGCGCCTGGGTGGCTCAGTTGGTTGAGCAACTCAGGTCATGATCCTGGAGTCCCGGGATCGAGTCCCGCATCGGGCTCCCTGCTCAGCAGGGAGTCTGCTTCTCCCTCTGACCCTCCCCCCTCTCATGTGCTCCCTCTCTCCTCTCATCCTCTCTCTCAAATAAATAAATAAAATCTTTAAAAAAAAAAAAAAGGATAACTAAAAGGGATTCTGGCTCCAGTTAAAATGAAATAAGCACACTCCCTTCTCTATCTCCCATTGAATGCGGTTACTAAAAATGGACAGACTGTATGGTACAGCTATTTGAGGACTCTAAAAAGTAAACAGCAGTAGGCAGATTAGGGAAGAAGACTTCAACATAACACCAAACCAACAATGAATTTACCTTTTTTAATTTTAATTCCTCTAATAACCACCAGCCTAGACTACAGCATGAAACCCAAAAGTAGACATCAGTTTCTTCTGGCAAAGATAGATCCAGGAGAAGCCCTCTAGTTTTGGCCCAAGGAGTGTAAAGCGGTATCCAACACTCAGAGAAAATGGTGGAAAACTTCCATCTTTCTTTAAAGTTCTCTCTACTGCCTCCAAGCAATTGCATGATGAAAGCCACTGTAGAAAAAGGAGCCCATGGGAGCCTAAAACTCTGAAGTAAGGAGACTCTCTTTGATCAGAGGAGCTGTAATCCTAAAAGGCTGAGGTGAAACCTCATTGCTGCTTTTCCCTCTTCATCCTCCTATCACTTAGCCCCAGATACAGTGCATATTCAGGTTGCAAAGCAGGTTAAATAAAACTCCAGCTTTCTGGCTGGAGGACTGAAATAGGGAGTCTTAGGGAACTAGATAGTACTGGGGAGATCATGGAGAGGAAGAAGCTCAGGAAAGCAAGCCCATAAGTAGTTCGTGAACTCCTGTGCTCACCTGCAAGCTTCATATATGTGGATATGACCCAAAGCAGCAAGCTATAGACTTTGAGAACTGAACTGCATGATAGACTATCATCCAGATCACAGACTGGCCACTGACTAACATACACATAGAAGAGATTACAATAGCACTGCAAAGGCTTTAAAAATGAAATACACTTTGAAATCACACTCCCACATAAGGCTGTTTAAACTTGTAGGCTGACTTCAACTGGGTTGTGAGAGCCTGATAAAACAAAAACATCTACATTTTCAGTAAGATTTAACAAATTCAGAGTCTTATAATATTAAAAAATGTCCAGGATACAATCCCAAAACTACTTGGTACAAAAGAAAAAAAAAAAGAGGCAAAATCTCAATTTATATCAACAGATGCCAACTCTAAACTGACACAATTGTTGGAATTACCTTTAGAGACAAAGACTTCAACTAGTATAAAAATATTCCAATACTAAGAGCAAACACTCCTGAAAGAAATATAAAGAGAGAAAGTCTCAGCAAAGAAGTAACAGATACACCATAGAACCAAATGGAAATCTAGGAACTGAAAATAATTGAAATTCCAAAACTCACTGAATGAACTCAATAGCAGAACGGAGATTACAGACTAATACTCCTTATGAACATTCAGGTAAAAATCCTACACAAAATACTTGCAAAAGAAATCCAGGAACATATAAAAAGTTTATGTATCATGACCAAAGGGGATTTACCCCAGGAATGCAAGTGTGGCTACCCAGATTCCTAAAGGTGTTCTAATGCCTGGCTCTCTGTGGTACCTGACTGCACATCTTGCCATTTAGTTCCATGAGTTATCTCTGTACCCTAAATAGTTGCCCCTTCTTCCTTAAAGGGGGAATGATACAATCTGTTACTTGAAACCAAAAATACTTGATGAACACAGAAATACAATTCTTTTTTTTTTTTTAAAGATTTTATTTATTTGACAGAGACACACAGTGAGAGAGGGAATACAAGCAGGGGGAGTGGGAGAGGCAGAAGCAGGCTTCCCGCGGAGCAGGGAGCCCAATTCGGGGCTCAATCCCAGATCATGACCTGAGCAGAGAGCAGACGCTTAACGACTGAGCCACCCAGGCGCCCCCAGAAATACAATTCTAAAATGAGTATTATACTCAGAGTAGACACCAGGGCATGCTACTAAGTCCAACAATGACATCAATGCCTGAAAAAATTTTTTTTAAATTTAAGCCTTCCAAAATGAAACTGGATTAACTTTATGAGAACAAACCAGTCCTGCCTTTAAGAGGATTATAATCTAGTGAATAATTAGATTTAAAGGTTTGGCCACCATGTTAATATTTATAAACACTGGAAAACATTAAATAAATTAGAATTAAAATGTAAAATATTATTTGTTTGATACCATTATTGTTTTTTTTTTTTTAAGATTTTATTTATTTATTTGAGAGAGAGAGAATGAGAGACAGAGAGCATGAGAGGGAGGAGGGTCAGAGGGAGAAGCAGACTCCCTGCCAAGCAGGGAGCCCGATGTGGGACTCGATCCCGGGACTCCAGGATCATGACCTGAGCCAAAGGCAGTCGCTTAACCAACTGAGCCACCCAGGCGCCCCTGATACCATTATTGTTAAACCATATAAACTCACACTGTTTTTACAATCTCTGGATGCCTAGCCCACTGCTGTACAAATAAGCGTTCAAGAAATCCCTGGTGAAGGGAGCCTACTTCTCCCTCTGCCTGCCGCTCCCTTCTGCTTGTGCTCTCTCTCTCTGATAAATAAATAAATAAAATCTTTAAAAAAAAAAAAAAAAGAAAGAAAGAAAGAAATCCCTGGTGACATGAACTGTTGAATTATCATGACACCTGAGAGGAGATGTGACACTGACCCAGGAGATAACACATCAGGCTCTGGTGCAGATTTATCCTCAAACCAATTTTAAGTTCTTGAGCAGTTCACTTAAATTTCTATGCACCTCAGCTTCTCCACTGGTAAAATGGAGTAGATTAAAATATTTCTGACAGTACCCTGCAGCAATAAAATTCCATAATTCTGTGATTTAAGCCCATATACACCACTTCTAATATGGATTTCTTTTTTTTTTTTTAAAGATTTTATTTTTTATTTATTTATTTGAGAGAGAGAGAATGAGAGACAGAGAGCATGAGAGGGAAGAGGGCAGAGGGAGAAGCAGACCCCCTGCTCAGCAGGGAGCCCGATGCGGGACTCGATCCCGGGACTCCAGGATCATGACCTGAGCCGAAGGCAGTCGCTTAACCAACTGAGCCACCCAGGCGCCCTCTTTTTTTTTTTTTAATAAGGATTTTTCTTAGGAATTATTACTTCCACCACAAAATCTGGACTAAAGGGTTCAAAATCCCTTTAAACAGTAAGGTGAAAGGCGAGGTAAGAAAGTAGCTCCTGATGCTTCTTTAGAACTGTTAAAATTCAAACTTGGAAGCTTTCCAACATAAATTGTATTCATTATTATTTATTAATATGCAATTAATCAAATATAACACTCTAATAACTAGAATTTTGGCTGCTTTCTAAAATAAATTTTATTCATTATTATCTATTAAGTATGCAATTAGTCAAATATAACACTGATAAACTAGAATTTTGAACAAACAAATGCTTTAAAATTCTAATAACTATGTATAAGCAGTAAATTATTCTTACTTGAATTTCTACTGCTGTGTAGCGCAGGGTTACTAAGTACATAATTACATAAGAGAATCACCCTACTTCCAAAGGAGCCATTCCAGTGAATTGTGTAAATAATATGCTTTAAAAAAACATAACCTCCTCACATATGAATTTAGATTTACCAGATACGGAGTAGCTGTGTACCTGTGAGACTAGAACATTGTCTTTAAAAGGCCTTCCTAATTATGAATTTACCAGAGAGACTAGAATGACCCAAAGCAAATTAATACATAGACTTCTTTTCATAACTTTCTATAAAGCATTGTCACTAGTCTGTTTCAGTAAACAAAACAAATGATCTTAAAAGTCACTGGCTTGAGAGAATAAGACTACAACCAAATTTTTCTAACACTGACATTCTGGTTTTCTTAATTACCAAATATTTGTGTTTCTCTCATTTGTATCAATATAACAAATTCTAAATATTTGGTCTACAGGTGATCTTACCGTGAGACTGTTTAACTTGAAATAAGAACAATTTTCTTTTTTAAAGAAATCACATAAAATATTCAGCATTAGCAGGCAGCAGGGTATCATAATACCTAGATGCCACATGCTTTCTGTACTGAAAAAGTCATTTTTAATACTCATCTACAGGAAATCAACAAACTTAGTAAACAAATTTATGCATGCAGCCAGGTGGTATCTTTATTCTCCCCAAAACAGAACAAAAAGTAAGGATGTTCACTTACATTTTCTTTGCTACATTGTTAAAAATCACCTTATGCTAAGTAAGGAGAATTCCTATATTTTTGTAGTGCTCATTTACTCAGTAAAACTGCAATTATCTCAGATTAGGTTTTACAAACTCAATCTCCTCTACCTGTACTTAAGACCTTTTAAATCATGCCACAAAGAAATTATTTGGTTATACTAGAATTCCATTGAATTAATCAAGTTAAATCCCATTGTAATAAACTCTTGAGACTGTCCAAATTATTTTTTTGCCCTAGAATGTATTGCATTAAATATTATTATTTGAAGTAACGAGGCCACCAGCTGAGCCCTAGGAATCATGAGGTTAACATTTTTGATGATGTGGGGTTGGCCTATACATAAATTTCAAATGACTGCAGTGCTCACTGGAAGGATTAGGCTTTATATATTTCTGAGAGAGAAGGAGGGAAGAATAGGGGAGAGGAAAGGTAGGGGACGGGAAAAGAAAGTAGGAAAAAAGGGAAAGAAAAAGCTTGGTTGTAACTAGAGAAGTAAAGTTGAAGCAGTCTGCCATCTTGAAGAAAAGCATTTGTAATCACTTCCTGTCCAGTATGGATTTACACATTTGTTCACAGAAGTTGCTATGACTCAACAGAGGCTGATGCCATGTTAATAATCCATGTATTAAGGCAGGCTGGCTGCCATATGAGCAATCAGACCTCTTCGCCCTCACTTCACAGGCAAAAAGAGCAAAAGAAGCCACAGAGTAAAATCCTTTGATTGGGAGGTCAAGGGAGAGGAGACAAACCCTCACACTTCAAGATTATTCCCTCTCTACAGATGTGTTTGCGGTAACAATGAGTTCAAAAGGAGAACTATCTGGAGCTTTCTTCTTAGCTGAGAGGGAATCTCTGCTCATGGAAAGGGTCCCCGGATATCAAACAGTATTTCAATGACTGCAAACCAAGTATCCCAACCCTCTTGGGTACTCCTTAATTTAACTTTTGTGTAGGAGTAGAAAAAAGAAAATTACTTGCTCATTAGAAAGAGAGTAAATGCCTACATAAATAAATGGAACCATATTACATCTGACTTCCTGGGCACCACAGACCAGCAGAGAAGAAACTTGCTTTCAGCAGTGTATTTATTTTTTTTAAAGATTTTATTCTTATTTACTTGACAGAGAGAAACACAGCAAGAGAGGGAACACAAGCAGGGGGAGTGGGAGAGGGAGAAGTAGGCTTCCTGCGGAGCAGGGAGCCTGATGTGGGACTCGATCCCAGGACCCTGGGATCATGACCTGAGCCAAAGGCAGACGCTTAGCGACTGAGCCACCCGGGCCCCCCTTCAGCAGTGTGTTTACACCGCTATTTGCAAATGGCTGGCTGATTGGCAGCTACAATATATGAAAATAATTAACCATTTCAAAGATCAAGTGTCATGTTCCCTGGTAAGTAACAAAAATGAACATTATCTACCCTCCCCATCCTGTTTATGGAATTTAGCAGGAGAATAGGTTTATTGGCTATTTGATTGCTTGATATACTATGAGGACATTTTCCGTGATGGTGTGGTTATTATTTAGGTTAGATCAGAAATTCTTCTCCTTTCTCTCAGGACATCAGTATTAAGAATTACATATTCACAAGAAGGGTCCAAAATGAGTATTTTCTGAAGCAAGTGAAATGTGACAAGAAATTGTGAAATGGGGAGTGATGAATATATCTAATAATTTTTTTTCTTTCAGGAAAATAAAGTACCTGGTCTTCCAATCCAATTTATCACAAGCCAAGATGCAAACTAGTAAATCTCAAATGCATAACCGGATGGTACTGCCCACCTTTAGACACCAATCTAAAAATCAGTTCATCAGATTTTAATGGAAAACATTTATACATATTTACAAAGTAACCTTTAAAAACGTCTGTTCTAAGGTAAGTTAGGAGAAAGGGCGATTCAAATCCATGTGTTACCTCCCAGTCATGCTACAGTATCTAGGCACAACGGGATACAGGCACTTATGCTCCATTTTCACTTTCAAACTCCTTTAAGAAATGTTAGCTAACTTGTTGATGGAGTCTCTGAAGGGTTTGCTGTGTATTTGACCACTTAATAGCTGAAGTCTGATCTAAGTTACATGAGTCATATATGACCTACTACCATTAAATAACAGCAGAAAGGGATAAGTATTTTACAAATCTTTCAAAACAAACACTAAACCCTCTAGCTCTTTTTTCCTGCCATCTTTTTCTGTTTTTTAAAAAGAGGTTTCTTGGGTATACCTGGTGGCTCAGTCAGTTAAGCATCTGCCTTCAGCTCAGGTCATGATCTCAGGGTCCTGGGATTGAGCCCCGCGCACATCTGGCTCCCAGCTCAGCAGGAAGTCTGCTTCTCCCTCGCCCTCCCCCCTACTTGTACTCTGTCTCTCTCTCTCAAATTAATAAATAAAATCTTAAAATAAATAAAACAAAATAAAATAAAATGAGGTTTCTTCCCTATGCCTACATGAAGGAACAGATTTTGATTAGTCAGGCAAAACTGGGCAATGCTTAAAGTGAAGAGCTTATCTATGAAAACTAGTATTTAAGCAAATTAACATTAATATTTGAATTGTGACTGAAAATATTCAATAGATTACTTATGGTCAGTCAATATTCTCTCTCACAACTGACTTATGTTCACGCCACAACACAAAAACATAAATATAAAAACCTCTAAAAAGGGCAAAGGGTAATGGCATTCACGTGTACTCAGGCTCAGGTAGTACTCGACAATTTGCAATTCCATGTAGACAAAAATATGGGAATTTCGACACTGCAGTTTTTAGATAAGCCCCTCAGTTTTACGGGTATTTATAGTATGTGTCCAGTCTTGCAGAACTCCATCTTCTTCCACCTCATTTGTAACATAAACTGCTCTTAAACCACTTCAATATATTGTTACTGAGATACTTCTTTTACACAGTACCTACCAAGCAGCAGATCAATACTCTAATACAGAGATGCCGATTCCATTACCACAAGAACCTGTGTGAGCAGCCAGATGCTGAACAAAGAGCACAGCTTTCCTCAGGTTTATTCCTAACATGTCTCCACTCTACCAGGATGAAATATTTTGCTATGGTGGGCAACTAGAAGTTCGAAAGAAATAATGGCATTTAAAATAACAATTAAGAAGCTTTGATTACAGAGAAAGTTTGAAAGATATAGCTAAAATAAATTTCTCCACACCTACAGGATGCTTATCATTTATCATCAAACCGTCTGTTCATCTACAATCATAATGCTGCACTTGATGCTTTACAAACTGCCAAAACATGAGGTGTTTATGTTACAGTTCAACACAAGACTAAAATGATATGGAAAGGGGTTATGGAAAAGAATGGAAATAAAGCATTGGGTGAGAAATGGGGGTGGGGAGGAGGATATAGGAGAAAAGGAAAACATTTTACTGTTCAAAGCCATTTCAGTAACAAAATTTTGACTTCAACTTCTTTCTAAATTTGTTACCAAAAAATCTTTATTCACAAGCTTTTCATATAGTTATTACATTTATCTTCCTTCATACCATCATTATGATCCAAGGCAATAAAACAGAGTTGAAATATGATTAGAAAGGACAGGTATTTGTCTACATGCAGTGGTACTAGCAACATGTGGCACCAGAGGGATTTAACTTTTGTCCAAAACCAATTCTCGCTGTCTTTCTTCCACTATTTACTTCCAACGGACTAATGCTGCAATACATCCTTTCTAGACCAGCTTTAATCATTTTCACAACTATGGTTGCTATGACAACAGGATGCAGCTTATCTGTGCTGTTTTCATTTTCCCCATTTGAGTTGCCATAACAACACAATTATTCTGCCTTTTCTCCAATATGTGACAACTTTATTTTAGGATTGTAATCTTAAGGACACAGATTTCCCCATGAAGAAAGTGAATAATAGAATTTATAAGAATTTTATTTAAATAATACCCAATTTAAAAATCTTTTGAGGGAAGAGTTATTTTGATAGGGACTTTCATCATACAAAAACAAACAACATTAAAAATCCTGGTATCTGCCGAAATCTAAAGACTATCTGCCATTAGTAGTGGCTGATTTTTGTACAGACTTCCACAAAAAAAACAGCAATACCATCATGATTATGAGCTGTGGGAAAACGTCCATTAATACCTGTCCCAAGTAGAACAATCAAGAATGAAGATAGTTCTACACCACATACTTCGCTGTGGTAATCAACATCACTTGTTATGAATACAACAGCTTGCTGTAGTGGACTTTATACTATGAAAACTACACTTAAAAATCTTTACCTTTTATCGAAGGTTTTCCATGATAGTAGAATCCTGCAGAAGTTTATACAGTTCAAATTCTCTTATAGTATAAATTGAATATTTATAAAAACTCAAATTCATACAAAAGATCAAAGAAAAGCATTTATTATTCTAAACCAACAGTATAAAATTTTAAAAGTATTTTGGCTACTGGGCCACCATCTCCATTACTAGGACCATCATGTTGGGACATGAAAGTGTGTTTTTAAAAAACTCAATTGTTGGGCGCCTGGGTGGCTCAGTTGGTTAAGCGACTGCCTTCGGCTCAGGTCATGATCCTGGAGTCCCTGGATCGAGTCCCGCACCGGGCTCCCTGCTCGGCAGGGAGTCTGCTTCTCCCTCTGGCCCTCCCCCCTCTCATGTGCTCTCTCTCATTCTCTCTCTCTCAAATAAATAAATAAAATCTTAAAATAAAATAAAAAAAATAAAAAACTCAATTGTTACAACCTTTTGTTGTACCAGTATTTGCTGTAACAGGACTTTGTATATGCAAAAGGTTATCTTAATTTAATAGCTTATATCACTAAGTTCAGATCTTTTAGCCCTTTGATCAGCTGACAAAGATACAGTAAAAATTTCTCCCACAGCATAAATATCCATGAATATATATACATATTTATTGCTTACAAACAAAACATGGAAATGTTACTATTTAAGGAGAAAATATGCAAATGTTACTAACTTCCCCTTTAGTTCCCTATAGGCATATAAAAGATTATTTATAATATTATAGTATTTTAACAGGATAGAACTTTTTCACATATTAATGTAACAAGACACATTTTAATGTTAATCACAGCTGAGATAATTTAATAAATTTTATAGTTTGCAATGATCTGAAAAATATGATTTATTTAACCAAACCTGAAGACCAAAAGAAAAATTAGTCTTTCATAGGACAATCACTTTCTTAAGTTCATTTTTCAAAGAAAAAAATCCACTCATTATCCAAACTCTGAAATAACAATTTAACAATTTGGTTTTAGCCTTTTTTTTTTTTAAAGATTTTATTTATTTATTTGAGAGAGAGAGAATGAGAGACAGAGAGCATGAGAGGGAGGAGGGTCAGAGGGAGAAGCAGACTCCCTGCCGAGCAGGGAGCCCGATGCGGGACTCGATCCCAGGACTCCAGGATCATGACCTGAGCCGAAGGCAGTCGCTTAACCAACTGAGCCACCCAGGCGCCCCGGTTTTAGCCTTTTTTAAAAAGACTATGGGGGATGAGTCTGCAAATGTTAAGAGCAAAAATGACTGGCTCTAGATCTTTCCTGTAGAATCCTTTCCACATTGGAAAATGAGGAACTCCAAGACAATGATAATGAAAATAAAGCCACTGGAGCACATAAGGTGGTTACAGGAGAGGTTGAGGGAGGGGTAGCAACAGCATAGAAGGTGCTGAAAAAAGGAGAGGCTAGCACAAACTAGATTCCAATCCTAGGTAAACTGGATAGACCCTCATATGAAAATTAAACCAGCAAACTGGGCTAAAATCATATATGAAACCCCATCTCTCTCCAACCCTTTCTTCTTTCTTTATTTTGTTGTATTGGTAGGGAATCGCAAGAAAATCCTCCTCTGAAAAGCCTACATTGCCCTAAGGAAGCACTACCTTGCAGTGACTTCTAAATTAGCCAGTAGGTCGTAGGCTGTAAGCAAGATGATATAATTTTATTATACTGCAATAATGTGAGTTTAAGTGCTAATGCTATTCGAATTATGTGTCTCAAAACGATTTTTGTGATGCACTCTGGCAGGATCAGTGAATTATTTGTGCATGTGTGGCCTGGCATTCTTGGTAAAAGCTATGACTCATCCAGAATATCCCTTAAAAGAAAGCCTCTAGCTGCATCTCCAGGTCAGTCTGCTGTGAGCTGACATGCATGCAGATCTGTGCTACTGCTGTTACACCTGCGGGAACTCACTGGTGGAATTGCTATTCCTACCCTGATCTGACATGTCTAGCCATGTACTCCATAGGGACTTACAGGCTACTGGGACAAGCCCCTACCACTCTTCTCAGGAATGTGTTATACCCTGTCAAGAGTGGTAAGAATTTTAACCCTTACTCTTTCTGGACTAGGGCCTTCCTTATTTCTCCTCTCTGCTTCTAAGGTAAGAGGTGGTTTGCTTTTGTTTTACTCATAACTAAGTCTACGATCTCTATGTGTTTTGTGGAAAGGTGATTAGAAGAATCTGCTTTTAGCTTTACCTTTGATACTAGGTAATTGAGTCTAAATTTAAACAGACAAAAGCTCTTATCTCAGGAATAAACTAGTGTCCCTTATTAGAAGCAAAATGGAATCCACAAGCCAGGCCAGCTGCCTGCTGCAAAAAAGTACAAAAGCGTAAGAATTTCATATATTATGTGTAAGAGATCTATATGTACTCCCATGCTCCAAGATACAATGCAGTGATTTCTAAAGTTCTTCCAAATAGAATTGAGATGAAAATATCTCCCTTTGGGGACACCTGGGTGGCTCAGTCAGTTAAGCGTCTGCCTTCAGCTCAGGTCATGATCCCAGGATCCTGGGATCGAGTCCCGCATCAGGCTCCTTGTTCCGCGGGGAGCCTGCTTCTCCCTCTGCCTCTGCCTCTCTCTCTCTATCTCTCATGAATAAATAAATAAAATCTTTAAAAAAAAGAAAAAAGAAAATATCTCCCTTTGTCCAGCTAAACAATGTCCATATTCCAGAAAATCTTTAGTTACTAAAGCCTTGGAATGAAGGAAGACCTAGATACAAATTCCTAGGCTTACAGTTAGTCTTATAAAAACATACTATACCGTATAAGAAGTCTGTATTACACTGGTGATGCTTGTTCTAAGGATTATTTTTCTCATTCAAGTGCCTTTCAATGATGTATGAAATTTGAAGAGAACGTGAGAAAAGACAAAGAACTCAATTCTGCTACAGTTAGGCTAGTTGTGTTAGGCCAATTGTTTTCCAAAGTGAGGTGTGCACATGCCAGGGGGTAGGCAAGATGATCCTTTGGGATGCAGGGGGGGAAAAGTAGACTTTTATTCAAATTAATTTAGTTTAAAAAAGAAATCAGGGGTGCCTGGATGGCTCAGCCGGTTAAGCATCTGCCTTTGGCTCAGGTCATGATCTCAGGGTCCCGGGGTTCAAGGCCCGACTTGGGCTCCCTGTTCAGTGGGCAGTCTGCTTCTCCCTCTGCCTCTCCCTCTGCCCCTCCCCCTGCTTGTGCTTGTGCTCTCTCTCTCTCAAATAAATAAATAAAATCTTTTAAAAAAAGAAATTAATGTTTTCTGATTTTTATAATATAGATTGACACTGGTTCCCTCATTTGATCTGATGTTAGATGGTCAAATGTCACTTGTGAACCAAGTGATTCAAAGGAAGACTGGGAGTCCATAACACAAAGGGGTTGGCAAGAGCACCCTCCAACAACTATTCATTCTCTTTTGGCATACTGCAAAAAACTGTAGTGTGCCCAGGATTTAAGAACATAATCTAGTTTTAAATAAACTGTCAAGTAATGCTTCTCTAATTCCTTGCAGAAGCCTTTCATTAGTCATTTTACAAGGTAAAAATACTACACTAGCCATACACGAAAAAAATGAGCCAAAGACAATATCAAAGCAACCATCTAAAATATGAATTTATGTATATTATTTATATGCATGTATATACACTATTCATAATTTATATTCATAAAGTATATATAATGTATATACCCTGCTCTAAGTGTATAAACTGTGCCTTGATATAGTAGCTAATGAAAGTAATGCAGGCATACAATTTGCAATTTGTAATGTAACAAATCAAATAAAAATACTTAGGATGGGTACTCAAAATTATTTTCTGGTTAGGAGGCCATTGTTCTAGATAGCAAGTTACTTGGATTTATTTATTTTTAATTGAGATATAATTGACATATAACACTGTGTAAGTTTAAGGTCTACAAAATATTGATGAGAATTTTTATATTGCAATATGACTGCCATTGTAGTGTTAGCTAACACCTCTACCTCATAACTATCAATTCCCACATAATTATCATTTCTTCTAGCGGCAAGAACAATTAAGATCACTTGGATTTATTTATTTATTTATTTTTTTTAAAGGTTTTTTTTTTTTTTTAAGATTTTTATTTATTTATTTGAGAGACAGAATGAGAGAGAGAGCACATGAGAGGGGGGAGGGTCAGAGGGAGAAGCAGACTCCCTGCTGAGCAGGGAGCCCGATGTGGGACTCGATCCTGGGACTCCAGGATCATGACCTGAGCCGAAGGCAGTCGCTCAACCAACTGAGCCACCCAGGCGCCCCACTTGGATTTATTTTTAAAAGAATTTAGCAAATTAAGGCACATGCCAACCTTGCCATTTTTTATAGAGTCCCTGAATCAGCTCCAACTTACACCTGGTGAACAAGAAGGAGTACTTTGTGATGCCTGAACTAGGAGGGCTGAAATCATTCTAAGAAACAAAGGTAATTTTCCATTTGGTATTAGTCATAACAATTGACTCCGGGATAATATATGTGGACAGTACTATATTTTAGTATTATAAATTCCATATGCTAGTAAATTAGGTCTCTAGTTTGAAAGACTAGATGTTGCAAATGATTAGACAGTCTCTAGTTCCAAAGGGTATTCTCTTTATACATTCCAAAATAATAAATTTCAAAAAAGTAGTTCTCCCACGTGAATATACTTCTAATCCAAAAATATGTTTCAAGGGCTTCCAATTACATGATTTTCCAAACCTAACCTAAGTCCTCAAGTGTTGTAATATTTTAATCATGGCAGGAGCTGTAGTTGCCATACAGGATAAATAGTAACTTCTACAAGTTTTTTTTTTTTTTTTAAGATTTTATTTATTTATTTGAGAGAGAGAGAATGAGAGAGAGCACATGAGAGGGGGGAGGGTCAGAGGGAGAAGCAGACTCCCTGCCGAGCAGGGAGCCCGATGCGGGACTCGATCCAGGGACTCCAGGATCATGACCTGAGCCGAAGGCAGTCGCTTAACCAACTGAGCCACCCAGGCGCCCTGTTTTTTTTTTTTAAGATTTTATTTATTTGAGAGAGAAAGAGTATGTGAGCGAGAGAGCACAAGCAGGGGGTAGCAGCAGAGGGAGAGGGAGAAGCAGACTCCCCACTGAGCAGGGAGCTGATGCCGGGCTCCATCTCAGGACCCTGAGATCATGACCTAAGCCGAAGGCAGTCACTTAACCAACTGAGACACCCAGGCGCCCCTACAAGTTGTTTTAAAATATAAATCAGATTGTAGGCCATATCAAGAAATGCTGGTTATATACAGACTAGTTTCAGGGAAAGTTCTTCAGGCAAAATGCTCATAAAAACTTTAATAATCTAGGCGTGCCTGGGTGGCTCAGTTGGTTGGGCAGCCTGCTTCTCCCTCCCCCTGCTCTTGTAACCGCTTGCGCATGCGCGTTCTTTTTTCCTCTCTCTCCCTCGCAAAAAAAATTTTTTAAAAACTTTAATCTTGATTATTAGAGTAAAATTTCTAAATATGATGTAGAACCATTTATATTTATCTCCTTTCACACAAGCATCAAAATACACCTTTGAATTACCCACGTGACTTCAAAAGTATAAAATTAATATTTCTCCCTGGTGTGATCACTTGAAAAATGTTTGGAAGCTGCTAGGGACAGAAAAATTAGAAAAGTGTTAGTATATTAATCGTTACAAGTGTTTTTTAAAAAATAAATAAATGAGGGGCGCCTAGGTGGCTCAGCCATTAAGCGTCTGCCTTCGGCTCAGGTCATGATCCCAGGGTCCTGGGATCGAGCCCTGCATCGGGCTCTCTGCTCGGCGGGGAGCCTGCTTCTTCCTCTTCCACTCCCCCTGCTTGTGTTCCTTCTCTCGCTGTGTCTCTGTCAAATAAATAAATAAAATCTTAAAAAAAAAAAATTTAAACTAATAAATAAATGGAAGCATAAAAAGTGGTCATGTAGGGTGACAGGATTTTTAAATTTTTACTTTCTCAAATTTGTTCTAATGTCTTTTGAAAAAAAGTAAAAAAGCTCATTTATCAAAAGTTATCATATGGGACATCAAAATCGAAACAATATTAAGGTATTTTTTTAATATAGTACTTTTTTTTAAAGATTTTATTTATTTATTTGAGAGAGAGAATGAGATAGAGAGAGAGAGCGTGAGAGGGGGGAGGGTCAGAGGGCGAAGCAGGCTCCCCGCCGAGCAGGGAGCCCGACGCGGAACTCGATCCCGGGACTCCAGGATCATGACCTGAGCCGAAGGCAGTGGCTTAACCAACTGAGCCACCCAGGCACCCCAATATTAAGGTATTTACAATATAGACTTTTTTTTTTTTTTTAAGATTTTACTTATTTATTTGCCAGGGAGAGACACAGCGAGAGAGGGAACACAAGCAGGGGGAGCGGGAGAGGGAGAAGCAGGCTTCCCACTGAGCAGGGAGCCTGATGTGGGGCTTGATCCCAGGACACTGGGATCATGACCTGAGCCAAAGGCAGACACCTAAGGACTGAGCCACCCAGGTGCCGCTATAAATAGACTTCTTGAGGTAGGATGGGCTATTTATCATTACCCCCATTTTACAATATGAGAAATATGGAAGGTAAATGATTTCATAAATATTTATTTGCTGCCTATCATGTGCCATACACTGAGATATACTGGTGAGCAAAACAAAACTTTACCCTCATAGAGTTTCTTTCCTTTATTTTTTAAGATTTTACTTATTTGAGAGAGAGCGAGAACACGAGTGGGGGGAGGAGCAGAGGGAGAGGGAGAAGCACACTCCCCTGCTGAGCAGGGAGCCTGACTTGGGACTCAATCCCAGGACCCTGGGATCATGACCTAAGCTGAAGGCAGACGCTTAACCGAATGAGCCACCCAGGTGCCCCAAGAATATGTTAATATTTATTAAACCTTATGTTTGGCAAAAGGCCAATGTAACTAGAATAGTGAAAGAGGTAGGTAGGAAAGGACGAGATCTGCCTGGCAGAACAAAAGTCAGTCTTATCATGCATGGCCTAAGTGCAAAGGAAAGACAAAAAGTTTTACATTTAGATTTTTGAAAGATCACTATGGCTCCTTATGGAAATTGGATTTAATGATTATAATAGTTAGAAAAGTATTATAAATTAAAAGCAATGGGTGCCCGGCTGGCTCAGTCAGTAGAACATTCGACTCCTGATCTCAGGGTTATGAGTTTGAGCCCCATGTTGGGTGTAGGGATTACTTAGAAATAAAATCTTAGAAAAAAAGGGGGGGGGGGCGCCTGGGTGGCTCAGTCGTTAAGCATCTGCCTTTGGCTCAGGTCATGATCCCAGGGTCCTGGGATCGAGCCCCACGTCGGGCTCCCTGCTCCACGGGAAGCCTGCTTCTCCCTCTCCCACTCCCCCTGCTTGTGTTCCCTCTCTCGCTGTGTCTCTCTATCAAATAAATAAAGTCTTTAAAAAGAAAAAAGCAAGCAAGCAGTAATAACCTATAGTAAGTGACGGTAGTAGATGCAGAGAGAAGTGGAAGATTTTGAGATATCTTTTAGAAGTAAAACAGATAAAATGTAATGAGGGATTGAATATTAGAGAAAGGAAAAGTGAGGAGTGAAGGGTGATCCCAGGTTTCGGGCTTCAGTAACTGGGTAAATGGTGCTAAATGGACTAGCCAAAAAATAAATAAATAAAAATAAATCAAGATTTCTATTTTTTATATAGTAAGTTTGAAATCACTATGCAACATTCAAGTGGATAGTAAGTTAAATATATAAACCTAGGGGTCAGAGTAAAAAGATGAGTTGGAGATCACTGGCACACTAGGAGTCATCAGTACAAATGGTATAGTAGTCCCCTTTAGCCACAATGAAAACATTCCAAGACCTTCAGGACATGCCTGAAACCCTATCTATACCAAGCTTTCTCCTATACATACATACCTTTGATCAAGTTTCATTTATAAATTAGGCACAGTAAAAGGTTAACAATAATAATAAAATAGAACAATTATAACATACTATAATAAGAGTTATGTGACTGTGTTCTCTCTCTCAAAACACTTGTACTGTACTCACCCTTCTTCTTGTGATAATGTAAGATGACAAAATGGGTATGTGATGAGATGAAGTGAGGTGAATAATGTAGGCATTCTGAGGTATTGCTGGGCTACTACTGACCTTCTGACAATATGTCAGAAGGAGAAATTGACCACAGGTAACTGAAACTGTGGAAAGCCAAGGAAACAAATGAAATCACCCAGGAAGAAACTATGACAGGAAACGGAAGAGGACCCAGGACTAAGGGCTACGAAACTCTAGCATATAGATTTATCTAAGGGTCAAATGCTTATTAAATGATCTAACTCAACAAACAAAATGCTCTTTCATTAAATCCCACTGCTATTAACATTAAAAAAAAAAAAAAAGCCTTTTTCCCTAGCCAATGGTTCTCAAAATTTAGTATTTAACCCATTGTGTCTTCTAGGTGAGTCCCAGAAAAACTATTTATAAAATCTAGCAAAATAATAAGACAGGAGAAAAAGTGGTGGCCTCTAGGGAGGAAAACTGAATAAGAAGATGGGGTGCCTGGGTGGTTCAGTCGGTTAAGCTGATGCCTTCGGCTCAGGTTATGATCCCGGGGTCCTGGGATCGAGTACCGCATTGGGCTCCTTGCTCAGCAGGGAGCCTGCTTCTCCCCTGCCTGCTGCTCCCCCTGCTTGTGCTTGCTCTTTGTCTCTCTCTTGCTCGCCCTCTCTGTGTCAAATAACTAAATAAAATCTTAAAAAAAAAATTTTTTTTGTTATATATCCTTTCTACTTTTTGAATTCTGTACTATATGTTTCACATATCCAAAAATAAACATTTTAAAAATAACTCCATATTTTGGCTTCCATCAATAATGAACTCAAACCCTAGTGGGTTTATTACTATTTGCCTTTATGTTGCTGTTGCTGAACTTGACATGTTATCTGTAAAATATTTATGAAAGTATAAAAAGTCACAAATAGCCAAGACTGTTTTGAAGAAACACAAGGTATGAGAACTTAACTACCATATATCATGGCTTATTATAAAGCTATGTGAATAAGGTTGTATGGTACTGACACAGGGATAAATAAAGAGAACAATAGAACAGAATAATGAGTCCAAAAACAAATCAATGCATGTAAGGACATGAATTATGGGGGAGGGAACACTGCAGATCAGTGCAGAAAACATATTCTTCCAATACATGATGCTGGGAGGCTTTAGAAATCCATATGGGAAAAAAAAATGAAATGGAATCCCTTCCTCTCATCAAACCCAAGAACCGATTCTAGGGGCGCCTGGGTGGCTCAGTTGGTTAAGTGACTGCCTTCAGCTCAGGTCATGATCCCGGAGTCCCGGGATCGAGTCCCGCATCGGGCTCCCTGCTCAGCGGGGAGTCCGCTTCTCCCTCTGACCCTACCCCCTCTCATGTGCTCTCTCTCTCCTCTCATTCTCTCTCTCAGATAAATAAATAAAATCTTTAAAAAAAAAAAAAAGAACCGATTCTAGAGAGACTAAAGTTCTAAATATACAAGGCAAAACTATAATGTTTCTAGTAGAAAATATGAGATTATGCTCATGACTGTAGAAAAGGTTTTCTTAAGTCAAAGAAGCACTAACACACATACACACACACAAACATGCACACGCACACACATACACCTTCCCTTCAATTCACCTATCAATCACACTCACATCCAGTGGAAGAAACACAAACAAGCAAAAGAAGTCAAAAGAGCACCAACTAGGTTTAGATTAGGGAAATGAGGGCTCTAATCCAGGCTGTCATCAATTGTTAACTTGGGGCAAGTCAAATGACCTCTTTGGGTCTTAGTTTGCTAGTTTTTAAAAGGAAGGAGCCATACTTTATGATCCAAACAAGGTCTTTGCCCAAAGTGATCTAAAATGATCATGAACCACAACTTCTTGAAAGAGCTAACGAGGCGGACAGCATTCCCAATGTTGATACCTTAAGAGAATGAAGAAAAAGAGAAAATGATAAATGTTTCCCAGTCCTCTCAGGACTGTAGAGTATAAATAACTGAACATGATGACAGTGTTTAAGGTTGACCTTAATAGAAAAGTGTATTCCAAATGCTCTTAAATGTAAAGTGCACTCACTGGGGTAAACTGCCCTTGCTGGGCATTTGTTTGGTCATACTATATTTCTTTAATAAAACTGATAAAAACAGAAAGATCCTGGAAATATCAGTAGGCTAGCAATCAAAGACTTTAAGTGTGTCTCTCCATATATCCCTGACAAGTAAAATTCCATCATCATAGCCAGGGATAAATTATGGCTGCTTGCCTTTGTGGCTAAGGGAATGAGAAAATTAAGAAAGGATGTTCCCGTAGGATTTTTGATAACCATCAGCCAAGTCATTTCTGTACCATTTTTCCTAACACTACCAAATAACAAATTCAACATTTCATTAGCTTCTCAAAATGACATTTTATGATAAAGCTCAGATCTGATAGTCATACTCTTATTAAAACAGTCAAAACTAGTTATATTGAAATAATTATCAACCACAAAAGGTTTTTCATTAAAATACATTATGTAATAACATTAAAATAAGACTCGATCAGGGGGTCTTAATCAAGGATCCAGAAAGAGGATTCATCAATCCCTGAACCTCTTAAAATTGTGCACAGAACATATGTGCATGTGCATATCTAGGGAGAGTATCTCATGACATACAAAAGACTTTTTGTGAGGTCCATGAATAAAAAACGTTATGAAACCTTTAATCAGATGATACCTCCAGACTCTTAAAGCCTATGATCCCACACAAATTTGGTGACATTTTAGTAAGGCAAATAACTGACCCACTTATTAAGGAAATAGAATTTTGCCTCCTTCTGATTCATTGCTCTTTTTCTCTTAATCCAAGTACAACAAAAATCAGTCTCACTTTAAAATAAATAAAAATAAAAACTAAACTAAATTTTTAAAAATAAAAATTAAAAAATTGGGGGGCATCTGTCTACCTCAGGGGGAAGAACATGCAACTCTTAACCTCAGGATCATGAGTTCAAGCCCCATGTTTGGTGTGGAGCCTACTCAAAAAACGTGAAGAAAGTAAATAAAAATTTAAAACTTCATGGCTTCAATTATTAAAAATTCAGTTCAATAATGTCCTATTTCAAAATCTTCAGTCTCCTTACTTTTAAGCCTCTCTAAACACTCAAATTTTAACTACAATATATTCCATTTCTCAGCAAGAAAGACAATCTATTCTTTGGTCTTTTCTACCAAGCATCACTCTCTCTAGGTCCTGAGTAGATTTTCGCATTAATTGAAAACAAGATCTCACTCTTTCCTACTGCTTTACATAATTAATTGGAACTGTTAGTCCAAATTCATCAATCCCTGAGCCCTTGAAAAAAGCTATTAGTCAAATCCTAGTCTGGCCAAAATATGGTGACTGATTCCCACTCTCACTTCATAAATACATACTTAAAAAAACACACACACAAAACTTACTAATGAGCACTATAATTTACCACCAACTACTCATAAGAAATTATAGCTCTGCTGACTGGCAAGTAATTTGCAAAAGCAGATCAGTTTAGCTGCATAAAATAAATATCCACCTGCACGTACTAGCACTAATCAGGGCGTGAAATTAAACTTTTTATTCGGAAGGAAATAACTGCTTCAAAGCTGGGATTTAGTCTGGGAAGCAAATATTAAGGTCATCCTTTTCTCTCTGATGTTTATAGTATTTCTAATGTGGGAAGCAAGGGGGGGAGAGCTGACTGACCAAATTCTGTAAAAGCGAAAATATCTCTATGACATAACAACTATTCCACTTGCTTTACTAATTACACAAAACCAAATTGCTGAAATGTATGCAGAGATCACTTAAGAACTGTAAGCCCAAAGAGACCACTACAGACATCTAATTCAGTCAAAACTAAGGGATCAGTGTTTCATTAAGTGAAATAAAGAAAATTCAACAAATATAAATGCCACAGTAAGTTTTTAAATAGACTACAGTTATTTTCATTATAACACGGGTCAATTCAGGATTAGCCAGGTTAATGAGATCCTATTCAATAATAGTAGTAGCCAATTATAGCCAATAGAAGCCAATTCCCACAATTTTTCCAACACTGATCAAAATAACTAATAGAGGGCGCCTCAGTGGCTCAGTTGGTTAAACATCTGCCTTCAGCTCAGGTCATGATCCCAGCGTCCTGGGATCGAGTCCCGCATTGGGCTCCCTGCTGAGCAGGGAGCCTGATGTGGGACTCGATCCCGGGACTCCAGGATCATGACCTGAGCCGAAGGCAGTCGCTTAACCAACTGAGCCACCCAGGCGCCCTCAAATAAATAAAATCTTAAAAAAAAAAATTAACTAATACAAACTTCCTCCTGAAACCAATATTATCCTATATGTAAACTAACTAGAATTGAAATAAACTTGAAACAAAAAAATTAACTAATACAAACTTCCAACTTATTCCACTATTCTATATCCACACTACTCTCATGTCTACCAGAAAAACCTAACAATAGAAAAGAGTCCAAATTATCATGAGCAAAATGCTGGCTTGATTGGCCTATACAAGCCACCATGGGTACTCAACCTGCGGCCCCACAGCCAGCAGCAGCATCTGGAAACTAGAAATGCAAATTTTCAGGCCCCACCCCAGGCCTACTGAATGGAAAATATAAATCCTCCAGGAAATTCTGATGCAGTTTTTACTACCATAAGCCCTTAAAAACTGAACCTAATTCTTTATGCAGCTTTAGACTTTTCATTAAAGATAAAAATTATAAAACACATAACTTGCAAATTAGAATGTAAGACGTATTTAATTAGTCTAAGTTCAAAAACAAAACTAAAAGAAAGTAAAAATGATGAAGTCTACACAATAACTTCCCCAAATATGAAACAGTCACCATTTCAGTCATGCAGAAAGAAAAAATGATTTGGAACAGCATAAAAATAAATGGGCTAATTTTACAACTACCGCAGAAGAATCATCATCAATGGATGCTAAAACTATTGGGAGAAACAATGCTGGGAAACAAGATATTTACAGTTTCCAAATTTCACTCCACTAGGCACCAATTAATTACAAATACACCTTAACAGTGGAAAAATTTGGTAAATACAAACTTAATAAAATGATCAAACTTAATATCACCAATAAAGGAACAAATTGCCATGATGTACCTTCTCATGGAATGCACTGAGAAAGAAATCACAACATGCATTCCTGCCAAAATTTCTTTAACCTGAATCTAAATCATGAAGAAATAATCAGACAAATTCAAATGAGAGACACTGTGTAAAACTAGCCTGGACTCTTCAAAAATGTCAATTCCATGAAAAGGAAAAAAAAAAAAAAAGGCTAGGGAACTGTTGTAAATTAAAGGAGACCAAAGAGACATAACTATATATAACGCTGACTGGATCCCACAAAAAAACCCAGAGTTTAGAAGAAGCAGCTCTGAAGGACACTCCTGGGACAATTAGGGAAATATGAATATGAACCATATATTGAATAATAAGATGTCATCACTGTTAAATTTCCTGAGCGAGATTTTACTGTGGTTATGAAAGACAGTGCTCTTATTCTTAGGAAATATATGCAGAAGGTGAAATATGAAGATTGCCTGCAACTCTCAAATGATGTAAAAATAAAAGTACAGCTATATATAGAGAAAAAACCCACTGTGGCAAAATGTTAACAAATGGCTAATCCAGGTGAAGAGTGTATGAGTGATCATTATGCTTTTCTCACTATTTTTCTATAGGTTTGAAAAAAGATTGATACCATTCTTACCCCTCTTCAAAACCATATTCCTCCAACTGTATGATCTTGAGGAAGTAACTTAACCTCTCTGTGCCTCAGTTCCCACATTTGTAAATCAGGGATAATAACAATACATACCTAATAGGGTGAGAGGATCAAATGAGTTAATGTACGTCAAGTACCTAGAATCCGGCATGATACATACTGAGATTTAAGTGTCTGCTGCCATTATTACTGAGGTTATTTTATGATAACAGCATTATTTTATGACTCCTACTACAACCAACACAAGGTCAGAGAGATAAAGAATCACAGCTTGGATGTTCACAGTTCTATAGAATTTCCAAAATATTTCCTCTACCTATAGTTTAAGTTAGTCTTCACAACAGCTCTTCGAAGTAGGAAGAGTATTGTTATCTCTGCTTTCCAGATGAGGAAAATGAGACTCAAGAGAAGTTAAGCAACTTGCCCAGTGTTTTATGACTTCTAGAAAGTAGTGTGAGAGGGGAACCAGGTCTTGTTTCCACTATAGTACAATGTAAAATTTACATCTAAACTGATTACAAGATATTTAAAAGAAAACCCACTAAGAAAACAGGTAGAACTCCTGTACTGTCAGTTAATAGACAAAAGAAGTTATCACTAGTCCATTCAGCAAAACAGATGTCACTTTGCAGAGCTTTGATATTTTTCTTAAATACCCTTGAAAACAAGGATCAAAAAATATGAACTCTTATAAAAGGGATTTATTGTATTTTTACAGCTTATTACATACCTTGTAACAATCATTTTGTTAAATGTGAATGTCAGTTTTATTTTCGGTCCCTTTTTTCCTGGCTATTTACAAGCTTTGTAAGAATTGTTCCTTAATTAAGTCTAAACATAGTTTTATATAAATGGATTCCTGGAAATAAAACGTTCAGACTTAAGAAATGATTGTTACAGAGACTGTAACAGGCCGTAAAAAAAGAATGCCACTTTAAACAAAGATTTCTCATTTTAATTAAAAAGATAATCATCAGAACATTCCTACACTTAACAGAACCATTTAAAGAAGCTTCTTTGAAAAAAAAAATATGTAGCATCTTATGCAGCCTTTCATGTATAATTTATAATATATTTAAAATCAAAGTCTCAGTTGATCCTATAAGTATGAATCCTTATATACTATGCCTACACTTGAATGATACATTGAAAAGAGAAACAGGTCCAAATGAAATAAACATCATTTCCAATTCTTTTTAACATGAACACTTTCAAAGATTATGAGTATTTTCCCATAAATATTGGTAAAACACATTTAAGAATACTTAAGAAACACTTTTTAACTATGGACCCCGGGGAAACAATCTGAGGGTTTCAGAGGAGAGGAGGGCTGGGGGAGGGGGTAACAGGGTGATGGGTATTGAGGAAAGCACGTGCTGTGATAAGCACTGGGTGTTATACGTTAACTAATGAATCACTGAACACTACATCAAAAACTAATGATGTACTCTACAGTGGCTAACTGATCATAATAAAAAACAAAAACAAAAACACTTTTTAACATGACCATATATGAACATAACAAGGATCATATAGTTTATTGATGCAGTCAGTATATGTCAGCTAAAGGTGTTGGGTAAAGGGATATTCAGAACACTACCATACAGTGTTCTTTTTTTTTTTTTTTAAGATTTTATTTATTTATTTGAGACAGAGAGAATGAGAGACAGAGAGCATGAGAGGAAGGAGGGTCAGAGGGAGAAGCAGACTCCCTGCCGAGCAGGGAGCCTGATGTGGGACTCGATCCCAGGACTCCAGGATCATGACCTGAGCCGAAGGCAGTCGCTTAACCAACTGAGCCACCCAGGCGCCCACCATACAGTGTTCTGACACGTACCTGCATACAGAATTTCTATTCTCAAATTCTAAGAGAACCTGAAGCAATCATTCTGATTTTCAAACGGCCAAACCTGGATATCACTGGAGGGTGTGAAAAATCTTTACAAGTATGATTTGATAAGCAGGATTCTTTTCAATTAATTCATTTGGCTAACTTTTAAATTGTCATTCTCGGGATGCCTGGGTGGCTCAGTTGGTTGGGCATCCCACTCTTGATTTCAGCTCAGGTCATGATCTCGGAGTCGTGGGACTGAGCCCCACATTGGGCTCTGTGCTCAGCAGGGAGTATGCTTGAGATTCTCTCCCTCTGCTCACACACACACACATTCTCGCTCTCTCTCTCAAATAAATAAATAAATAGATAAATTAATTAATAGGAGCGCCTGGGTGGCTCAATCAGTTAAGAGTCCAACTCTTAATTTCGACTCAGGTCATGATCTCAGGGTCATGACATTGAGCCTCTGGAGGGCTCCCCACTGGGCATGGAAACTGCTTAAGATTCTCCCTCTCCCTCTGCCTCTCCCCATCCAATGCACATGTGTGCTCTCTCTCAAAATAAACAAACAAACAAAACAAAACAAATAAATCTTTTTAAAAACCTGTCCATTCTTAACTCAAATCTCATAAAGAATTTGTAAACTTAGGCAAGAGTCCAAGAGAGAATGAAGTAGATCTTATAAGCTGTCATTATAATTAACTGCAATTTGAAAAACAGATGCATCAGTGTTCTTCTACTTAAGTCACTTTTTCTAAATTACACTGGAGTCACTACTTGACAGTCTATTTCTGCAGCATATATTACTGGAAACTGCTTCAAAGTGGACTACCTTTTTCCAAGAAAACAAGTTATAATCAGGAGGTAACAAAGAAAGTACTCACATGCCTAACAACATCAAAACAAAGAGCCAATAACTAAACTTCTACAGGTACTAAAAGTAAGGAAATTACATTCCAGCTTCAAGAAACAGAATACCATACCAATGATCAGTAAGCACTTGTCCAAAGTGTAAAAAAAAAAAAAAAAATTCTTCCATATTTATTCATTAAACAAATTTGACCTCAAGTTAATAACCAACTAAAATAAACACTAAACATTTAATTAGCAATCATTTGGTTTGCTTCTTATAATACAGACTGCTGCTTGGGATGATTTATAAAAAAGGGAGAAGAAACAGGAGAGGGTCAAATATTATTACTCAAGGGAGTAATTTTAAATTTTAAATTATTTCCCTGAATAAGCAAGTTATTCAAAATCATACCACTGACCTATGCTACCAGTATGAGGAGATCGGTGAATGTTGATCATGATGACCACAAGTGTTTCTCACTTATGTTGCTTTATTTTAAAAAATTATAGATTGACCAGATATTTTTATTTTTCATTTGCTTATCTCCTTAGTTTATTAAAACCCACCAAGTGTTCTATATAAGACCAAAGGCCACCAGAAAAAAATGCTCTCATTCTGTCACAGGGCTTACTTGAGACTTTATAGATAGGTTTCAGAGTACCCCACTCTTAATTAAGAACCATAAACATTTATTAGCACAAACTCCTTTTTAAAATATTCACAGAATATCTTTCATAGAATGCTAAATTTAAGGCATTATTCAGATGACCATTCCTGATTCTTCTGATGATGACTATCTTTTGTGTTTGATCCCAACAGAGGCATTCATTAGGGAAATGCAAATTAAAACCACAATAATCTATTACTATACACCTATCTAAGTGGCTAAAATAAAAAACAGTGAGCAACCAGAACTTTCATACATTGCTGTGTGGATGCAAAATGGTATAGCCACAGATGCAGTAGGGGAGGGGGAGTAAGAGGTACAATCTTCCAGTTATAAAATAAAAAGCGCAAAGGGACGTAATGTACAGCATAGGGAATATAGTCACTAATACTGTAACAACTTTGTATTGTGACAGACTGCAATTAGACTTGTTGTGGTGACCATACTGTAATTTATGTAAAAAATGACTATGTTGTACACTTGAAACTAATATAATATTGTATGTCAACTATTCTTCAATTTAAAAAAATGGTACAGTCACTCTTGGAAATAGTTTAGTAGTTTCTTATAAAGTTAAACATATGCTTACCATATGACCTAGGAATTCCCCTCCTGGGTAACTTACGCTACAGAAATAAAAATTTACATTCACACAAAACCTATACACAAGTATATACAGCAGCCCTATTTATAGTCACCAAAAACCAGAAACAACCCACATGTCATTCAACAGGTGAATGGATAAACAAAATGTGGTACAATCCATACAATGGAATACTAAGCAATAAAAAGGAATGGGATAGTGATATGCAACAGCTTGGACGAATCTATCTCAAGGGCATTGTGCTCAGTGAAAGAAGCCAAAAGCAAAAGATTACATATTGTATGATTCCATTTGTATGACATTCAAAAAAGATAAAACTAAAATAAGGAAGAATAAATCAGTTCCTAGAAGTTAGAGATGGGGTGGGGGAAATACAGTACAAGGGAGTTTGGGGAAGGGTAATGGAACTGTTCTGTATCCTGATTGTGGTGGTAGTTACATCAATCTATACATGTATTAAAATTCTGAGACCTATACACTAAAAAACCCTCAATTTTACTGGATGTTAATAAAAAACTTTTGAACTTGCACACAGCAGGCATGAATAAATATATGCTTAAAAAGTAAAATGGAATAGGTGTGGAATGCCTATTCAATAAACCTTGAAAGTCTGCGTGAATTATTCTGTTAGATTTTTGTTGTAAAAGTACCACCACTATCATATCCTTATGGCCTAGAAAGCATCATAACATTTACCTCATTCCATTGTATCAAATTATGTCTTCCTCTGTTTTAAAGATACTGTGGGGGATGGTGATGACGATCCAAGGGATGGAGATAAAAAGACCTTTTCAGAGAGAATTTCTAACTATCAAGACAGACTGTGGCTGTGTGCCTGTCACTTGAAGTCAGTATTAGTACCAGAGACTAATCTTTCCTCATAAATTTCCCTCCCATTTAGTTATGCCTTGTTGCTCTGAGCAACACTTCAGTGATACCTCAAAATTCTTTCACTCCTTGACACTACTTCTACTTAAGAGCTCTATAAAACAACTGGTGTGGGGCACCTGGGTGGCTCAGCTGGTTAAGCATCTGACTCTTGATTTCGGCTTAGGTCACGATCTCAGTGTGGTGAGATCAAGCCCTGCGTCGGGCTCCCTGCTCAGCTGGGGGTCTGCTGGAGATTCTGTCTCTCCCTCTCCTTCTGCCCCTCCTTCAACTCGTGCGCCCATACTCTCTCTCGCTTTCTAAAATAAATGAATCCTTAAAAACAAAAAACAACTGGTGAGGTAGTCCGCTGTCATTTATTTTCAAATATGTGATAGGGTCATAATATATTAACAATTACAATTAAAATATTAACAACTGTCATATTAATAATTAACAAGTAACATCAGAACTATCCACAACATTTTCATAGCACCAGAAGGAACTACAAGTTGTACTATGATGTAATTTTAACATATATGTCCATATTTTGGGATGTTGCTATTGTTTTTCTACTAGATACACCTCTTATGAATGACATATCTTGCTTGTTTTTCTGCCCCCATAGCTCACCAATTTCTCCAGCTGCGAAAAGCCCCCAGAAGTAAATTCTTTTTAGAAACCTACTACTAATCCATTAGAATTCTAAGAGATTCCAAGCCTCTGCCATGAGGTTTGTTATCATTCTGCCTTCACTCTTTTCCCCCCAGCTTTACTGAGATATAACTGGCATATAAAAGTGTGCGAGTTAGGGACGCCTGGGTGGCTCAGTCGGTTAAGCGTCTGCCTTCGGCTCAGGTCATGATCCCAGGGTCCTGGGATCGAGTCCCGCATCGGGCTCCTTGTTCCGCGGGGAGCCTGCTTCTCCCTCTGCCTCTGCGTCTCTCTCTCTATCTCTCATTAATAAATAAATAAAATCTTTAAAAAAAAAAAAAAAAAAAAAGTGTGCGAGTTTAAGGTTTACGATATGTTGATTTAATATACATATATTGTATTACAAAATGACCAGCACCTGCCTTCACTCCTGATTCCAGTTAGCTCAGTTCCTTCCTGCAATGTTCCCTATGTACAAGGCTTCACCTTTTACTTTGGTTCTAGCCACAATATTCCCTCTTTGTTGGTACACTGGCCAGGATGCAGTGGACTAGACATTTTGTCAAACCTAATTTGAGAAATACCTGTATTGGAAACACGGAGATGCTTGTTAAACATGCAGATTCTTGAGCCCTACTAAATTAACTAGAGGGAGGGGAGCTGAGAATCTGCACTGTATTTTAACATTCTCTCCAATTAATTCTTATGCGTAGTAAAGTGTAGGACAATTGCAGCAGGCACTAATGAGTACAGATTGAATGAATAAATGAACTGAATTAAGGAATTCTTTAGTTCCTTGCTGGGTATGACAGTTTGACTTCTGATCCCAGACTTTAATCAGGGTCCTTGTTACTTGTTTTCAGCACTTACTGAGGCTGTCTGCCTATCTGGATAGCCCCAGAATATCTGCACCCAGATTCCTTATCACTATTCTCCTCCTGAAAGAATATCCTGCCCTTGCTAAACTTCCCTGAGTCCACAAATCTGGTTGAGTTGCCAACAGATGCCATGTTCCATCTGCCTAGCTAAATTTCCTCTCCTTAACTCCTAGCCACATCCAAGCACTTAGCCTACCTCAGCTAGCATGAAAAGCCTCTGTAGCTTTGTGCTTCCTTATCTGGCTTATCTTGATAAAACAGTGTCCCCAGTATGAGACAGTGATCATGAAATTACTCAAAAACCAAACACAATGTTTAGAAGAATCCTGACCTTTCTATCACATAGGAAGTGGAGTTGAGTGGTCCAGAGAACTTCAATTTGGCTCACTCTCTATGTGGATAAATCTTTCTCTTTTAACCTGTTATTATGGATACTTTTATATACACAGAAAAGTACGGAATGGTATATAATGAATTCCCATCACTCAGCTTTCCACCTTCCAAATTCCAAGTCAAATCCCAAATATTATATCATTATGCCCATTTTTATCTATACGAATATATCTTAAATTCAGTCTCCTTGTTAAAATTAGGGACTATTCCAACATCTTTACCCACCAAATACTCATTTCCCTATACTATGACAACCTTCCCTTTAGCTAATTGCCCCGAATCATGCCTGACACCTTTTTTTATTCTTCTCTCTTTTTCTTTATTTCTCCTATTCTCCTCCAGGCAAACCTTATTCATTCTATCTTAAGAATATTCCTTAAATGTCTTTCCTTCTTTCCATACTTACTGCCCTGGCTCAAGCCCACATGACTTCTTGCCTGGACTATCATACAGCCTTTAAGTGGCCTCTCTGTCTCTGTCTATTCCCTCCTCCCTAGTCCAATCCACTCTAAGTGAAAGACTACAGTGGTCTTTAATCTTTGTTGTTATTGCCCTCAGTGGGAATCAGATTCACATGTAAATTACAGACCTTTCAGAAAAAAGTACTTGTACGCGTTTATATCTTGAATGGGGCCATGGACCTCAGATTTAAAACCTTTGCACTACCAGCAAATAGAAGTTTAAATTTAAATAGAAATTTAAATAGAAAATTAAATTTTAAAAATAGCTTCCAAAAAGAACCAGCATCTAAAAACACCAAATAACGACATATAAATCTAACAGAAAAATGTACAAAGACCTCTACACAGAGAAATTAAAGAAAGATTATTTGGAAAGATATACCATTTTCATGGATTGTAGAACTCAATAGTGTTATGATCTCAATTCTACCCAAACTTATATAGAAATTCAATGCAATGCCAATAAAAACCACAGCAGCATACTTCGTGGACATTAACAAGCAGATTCCAATATATATGGAAATGCAAAGGGCCAAGAACAGCCAATGCAATCTTGAGGGGGGTGGGTAGCTGAAGGGCATATACTATCAGATATCAAGAACTGGTATAAAAATATATTAAGAAAGTATGATATTGATACAAGAATAACAATGGAACAGAACTGAGTCCTAGAAACAGGCCCACACACATATATAGACAGGTGGTATGAATTCCTGAATTCATATATGGCAAAAGTGACCCTGCAATGAGACAGAGAAAGTATAATCTTTTTTTTTTTTATTTGAGAGAGAGAGAATGAGAGAGAGAGCACATGAGAGGGTGGAGGGTCAGAGGGAGAAGCAGACTCCCTGCCGAGCAGGGAGCCCGATGCGGGACTCGATCCAGGGACTCCAGGATCATGACCTGAGCCGAAGGCAGTCGCTTAACCAACTGAGCCACCCAGGCGCCCCAAGAAAGTATAATCTTTTCAATGACACTGGATCGACTAGATTTAAAAAACAAAAACTGAATTCTGTCCTCTACCTCACACCAAACATTAATTAATTCCAGATGGACTATAGATCTAAATGTAAAAGGTAAAACAATAAAGCTTGTCAGGGTCTTAAATAGATATCTGTAGATTTGTGTTCATAGCATTATTCACAATTGCCAAAAGGTGGAAGGATCCCAAGTGTCTGGCAAGAGGTTAATGGACAAACAAAACGTGATGTTTAAATATGACAGAGTATTATTCAGCCTCAAAAAGGAAGGAAATTCTGACATGTTACAACATGAATGAACCTTGAGAACACTGTGCTAAGAAAAATAAGCCATTCACAAAAAGACAAATACTATATGATTTCACTTATGAGGTATCTAGAGTAGCCAAATTCATAGAAACAAAGTAGAATGGTGGTTGTCAGGGGCTTGGGGGGTGCAGCGCGGGGAGGGAAATGGAGAATTGTTTAACAGGCATAGAGTTTGAGTTTTGCAAGATAAAAAATGTGTACTCAGTTTAGTTAGGGCCAAGCAAACTAGATGTCTACACAAGATAGGGTGGTAGAATCAGCAGTGATCTACTGCAGGAGGTCAGAGCCCTAGCAGGATAAAAAGAATGTCCATACAGGAATATGGCAGCCTTGTCAGTCCTGCACAGGGTGCTGGAGTCCAAATGGACTGAGAAGAGCAACCTAGTGCAAGGTATCAGATCCTGAAGTGAGAAAGATGTTCAAACAGGGAGCAGGGGCAGCAGCCTTGATATGGGATTTTGGAGCCTGGGTAAGGTGAGGATGGCATCCATGTGGTAGATGTCAGGAACAGCAGCAATAGGAGAGACTGGTCACATACAGGGAAATTGATTAATAAAATATGCTGAAGATAATGAGAACCAAGTTACTGTCAGAAAACGGAGTTATAATTACAGAAAGGAGGGGTGCCTGGGAGGCTCAGTCGTTAAGCGTCTGCCTTCGGCTCAGGTCATGATCCCAGGATCCTGGGATCAAGCCCCGCATCGGACTCCCTGCTCCGCGGGAAGCCTGCTTCTCCCTCTCCCACTCCCCCTGCTTGTGTTCCCTCTCTCGCTATCTCTCTGTCAAATAAATAAATAAAATCTTTAAAAAATAATAATTACGGAAAGGAAATTATTGAATGAACCCTGTGGTGTTAGACTAGAACTGGAGATATCAGTATGAACTCATGGTTTTAAATAAATATGTAGATAAAATTAAAATAGTGATATAAATGCATGTGTGCATGTTTACACATACATATATTCCCTACCTCTGTCCAGTAACAGGACCTGGAAGCAGTGAAACCCCAACAGCAATTAGCACACCTAACACCCAGATCTTGACTTCTAAATATTCTCTACTTAAAAAAACCAAGGCTCCTTGGAGAAATCAGCAGTTCCAGGGCTGGGGGCAGAGGGAGTGGGAATACAAAATGAGCCTTTTTTTAATACAAGAATATCTTTTTATACCAGAAAATAAGAAAATGCTCAAAGAATGCCATCAAAAAGACTAAGAAAGCAGTCTGAAAGCACTGACCAAATAGGGAACAATTTAGGCATCAAAATAAATGACAGTATTGGATTATAACCCATCAAATAAAACAGGAATTCATAAGCCCATTCTATTATAATAGATTGAAAATCTGATGAAGAATAGGGTAATTACCTGGTTTCAAAGTACCTTTCCATAAAATATTTATTACAAAGATAAAAACATATTTTAAAAGAAGAACTGGCAGATGCCACCTTAATCAATTAAACAAAATTATAAATAAAAATCACGTGTCACCTGATAGGAGGCAAGGAGTAAAACTACAGCATCACTTCTGTGGTATTTCTGCCAAAAATACATAACCTGGATCCAATCATGAGGAAAAATAAGATAAACCCAAATTAAGACCATTCTACAAAATGGCTTGTAATGTTCAAAAGTGCCATAGTCATGAGAGTCAAAGAAAAACTAATGAACTGTTCTACATTGAAGGAGACTAAAGAGACATGACAACTAAATTCGATGCATGACTCTGGGTTGGATCCTTTTGCTATGAAGAACATTACTGGAACAACCGGCAAAGTTTGAAAGGGGTCTGGGGTTGGATATGTAATTGTACTGTATGCTAATTTCTGAACTTTGATGGTTGTATTATTGTTATATAGAATGTCCTCTATTTGTAGAAAATACATACTGAAACATTTAATGACGTGAGAACTTACACTCAAATGAATCAGGAAAGAATAACATTTGTGTCTTACTTACTTACTCTTCTCTAATTCCGAGATTAATTCAAAATAAAATGTTAAGAGAAAGAGAAAGGACTGCACTGGTGGTTACCGAACACTAAAAATAAAGATACTGATATTATGGGCGGGGGGGGGAAGGGGGGGAGGTGTGGGGGTGTGTGTATGTGTTTATCAATATACACACTCCAATTAGGTGTAACTATTTTCTCTCAAGAAAGACTATTAGTTTTCCATCGCTGCTGTAACAAATCACCACATAGTGGCTTAAAACAACATCAATTTATTATTTTATAGCTCTGTAGTTCAGAAGTCTGAAATGGTTCTCATCACTGAGACAAAAATCAAGGTTGCTGGTGGGACTGTGTTCTGTTCTGGAGGCTCTAGCTTGTCCTTTCAAGCTTCTAGAGGCTGCTCACACTCCTCAGCTCATGTCTCTCTTCTCCCATCTTCAGAGGCGGCAACAGTGGATTGAGTTCCCACATGGCATCACTCTGACCTGTTCTTCTACCTTCCTCTTACATGTTTAGGGTCTCTTGGATTAACACTGGGCCCAACACAAATAATCCAGGATACTTCCCTATTTTAAAGTCAGCTGATTTGCAACCTTAATTCTGTTACCTTAATTCCCCATGTAATTTAACATATTCACAGGTACTTGGGATTGGTGGGGCAGGGGTTGCTTACTCTGCCTACCCCAGAGTTTCCTTTATTCTGAGATTATATCCTTGCTACTTTTGTGGCATTAGAAAGCTTTTTCTTTCTTTTATAAATGATGGTGCTAATTGCAATCATTCTTTTTAAACTACTGGTATGTAGAGAAAAAAAAAACCTTGCTAATCCTGTGAATACTATGTAAGTAGTACAAAACCTTGTGACATGTTTTACTGATCCCTCAAATGAAAAAGTCTGAAACAAAACATTCTTTCCTACAAAGACACCATATCCTTGATGAAAGATTTGTATTGTTCAGAATATAAGGAACAAATCAATTAAAAAGGGCAGACAAGGGGCGCCTGGGTGGCTCAGATGGTTAAGCGTCTGCCTTCGGCTCAGGTCATGATTCCAGGGTCCTGGGATCAAGCCCCACGTCGGGCTCCTGGCTTAGCGGGGAGCCTGCTTCTCCCTCTCCCTCTGCCTCCCCCCTGCTCATGCTTGCTCTCTCTCTGTATCTCTGTGTCTCAAATGAATAAATAAAATCTTTAAAAATTAATTAATTAATTAAAAAAATTTTTAAAAAGGGCAGACAATCCAATTTTTTAAAAAATGAGCAAGGCTTCCAAGGCTTAAACTGACACTTCACAATAGAGTGTATTTAAAGAGCTAATACAGGTCATGATCTCAGGGTTTTAAGATGGAGCCCTGCATCCAGGGGCAGAGCCTGCTTAGGGTTCTCTCTCCCTCCACCCCACCCCCTCTCGCTCTCACTCTCAAATAATTAAATAAATAGCCAATAAACCTAAAAAGGTGCTTGATTACAATGGTCCCTAAGGAAACGCAAATTAAAGCAGTGAGACAGTGAGATGGTACTGTCTTCATCTACTAGTCTGGACTGAACTGAAAAAGACAGACAATATCAAGTGAGTGTTACAAGAACGTGCAGCAACTGGAACTCTCATATGCTGCTGTAGGAAGTGTAAAATGGAAAACAGTTTCATGGTACCTATTAAAGCTGAACATTCTCATACTCTATGACCTAGCAATCCTACTCCTAGATATATACCCAACAGATATGTACATATGTTCAAGAAGAGAAATGTACAAGATTTTTTTTTTAAAGATTTTATTTATTTATTTGAGAGAGAGAGAATGAGAGAGAGCACATGAGAGGGGGGAGGGTCAGAGGGAGAAGCAGACTCCCCGTCGAGCAGGGAGCCCGATGCAGAACTCGATCCAGGGACTCCAGGATCATGACCTGAGCCGAAGGCAGTCGCTTAACCAACTGAGCCACCCAGGCGCCCAAGAAATGTACAAGATTATTCATAACAGCACAATTCACAGTAGCCAAAAACTGGAAATAACCCAAATGTCCATCAACAATAGAATGGCTAAAAATATGAAGTACATTCACACATTGGAATACTACACAGCAATGAGAATGAGAATGAACGTATTACACCCCACACAACAACCTGAATGTATCATCTTACAAACAATGTGGAACAAAAGAAGCCAGACACTGAAGCACATATACTGGAATAGTTCCATATATTCCATATATACACAGGCTAAATACAAATAAAAGTAAAACCAACCTATAAATATTAGATAATGCTTATACAGAAGTGATCACTAGGTAAAATTTTAATGAGCTATATACTTAAGATTTGTACACCTTTTGTATAATTACTTCTCTAAAAAGCTTACATAGACAGATACATCCACAAAGTACACTAGAATATTATTTTTCAACACAAACTGGATTCAGTCCAAACTCCCCGGTCCTCAGTCTTTCTTTTCTTTCTTGTTTGCTATGCACCTTATGTTCAAGTCATATCTATCTACTCAACCTGTGCCTGCCTATCTCTTGATTTTCTGGCCTTTACCCAAACTACTCCCTCTTCCTGGAACTGCCCACGTCAAAAACAAGTCTATCAAAACCTATCTATTCTACAAAATCCAATATGAAGTTTTCTTCTTCCACAAAGTATCCGAAGATCTCTTCAGTTAAAACTGACATCCCTTCTGATAACTTCTATAGCACTTTTGCCTCTATTTTGGCACTTACTGGTGTGCCTTAAGAAATACTATAAATTCCATGGGGTACCTGGCTCAGTCATTAAGCATCTGCTCGGGTCATGATCCTGCGGTCCTGGCGTCCTGGGATGGAGCCCCACATCGGGCTCCCTGCTCAGCGGGAAGCCTGCTTCTCCCTCTCCCACTCCCCCTGCTTGTGTTCCCCCTCTGGCTGTGTCTCTCTCTGTCAAATAAATAAATAAAATCTTTAAAAAAATATAAAAAAAACCTATAAATTCCTATCTTCTCGATAGATTATGAAGTTCTAGAGGAGACAGAAGTTTTATTTAATTTTGTATCTTCATCCCCTCCTGCCCCCATAACCACCTCCCTCTACATATAACATGATGTTTTGCAACTTAGTTTATGTTCACATTTTTATCAAATCACATTGCATGCCAACTCATGGCCTCATTTTCAGTTGTCAACCCACTGATTTTGCCAAGTACTATTTAAAAGGAAAATGCAGTGCTCCAGCACAATCTAAGAACATACAGTCCTAAATTTCCAATGAAAATCTTGGATACACATAGGAGTTTAATGACATAAATAATCAATTAACACATTATACATGGCAATTTATGATTTAAAATGAACTGCGAAGGGAAAAAAAGAGAACCTTTTCAAGTAGGTAAGACTAACAATTGCCCATTTCTCAGTTAAGAAAATGATCTTGGTCTACACTGCAGTCCATGATCAAATGCAGGTCTTCATTTGGGGTCCTTATTTTATAAATATATGCACTCAGTATACTAAATTTAAATTTTTCGGACTAAAAACAATACAGATTCACTGTTGAAAATCTAGAAAACATTAAAGAATCCAAAGAAAAGAAAAATCACCAAAAATCATGCTTTTGTGTGTGTTTACTAGCACGTTTTCAGATGCTGTTAAATATTTTGAAATATTATCCATAATCCAGCAATTCACAAATTATCACATTAATAGATTAGCATTAATGTATTAGTTCCTGAGTACAAGGATTTGTGCATCTGTGTTCCAAAAGTATTATCCATGTGCTATATAATTCCTGGATGTCTGTTTCCATGACTTTTCAGTGAAAGCCTGAACGTCCCCCAGACATCTGAAAATATCAGTACCATATCTTTGCAGCCTCAAATTTAGGTGCAGAGAAGGGATTTAAGAGCTCTAAACCTGCTACCAAGGGAGTTGTTAGAGCATTATGTATGACCTTGATTCAAATTCTGTACAAACGCCATTGGAATGACATCAACTTTATCCTTCGCAAGGATAGAAGAATAGCTTGTAATGCTCATGAACTTTTCAGGGCATCACTGTGGATTAATGTCAAGAATCTAATTGTTTCTTTATGCCTTTTTAAAATTTTACATAACATGATGCAAAGATACCTGCTATATTAAGTAGTGGTTCTAAAAATATCCAGCCCAAGGGTGTTGTTCAGTAACCAAAGTGAGAAAGTGCTAGTCAGGATAGCACAACAATGAGCAGAATGAAAGCACAACAGCTGTCATAGTAAGCATTTCATCATTCTTCTATAAATCAAGTATACTAGATTATATTATAGACAATTGTTACTATAGTACATTATACAAGTTACTCCCTCCCCAACGCCTTCTAAGGGCAGAGTATACTTTCCTGCCCTTTTGACTCTGGGCTTGCCCACTGACTTGCTTTGGTTAACGGAATACTGGCAGGTGTGACAGGACCAATGACTGAAAGGTACTTGAATAATTGGACTTGCTCTCTTGTGCCTTTGCTGTAGCTACAAGAGCTTCACGTGATAAGTCACCATTTCTTTAGTCTGAGTCCCAGAATATCATACGTACCAGTCCTTAGTGAGCAGCCAAGTCCAGAGTCACCCAACTAAGCCCAGTCTATACCATCCAATACTCAGCAAATCCACATATTCATGAGAATAAATGTCTGTCATTGTATGCCACGATATTTTGTGGGTTCTATTACTCAGCAATAACTGACTGATACAATGATACTGTGACAACTATAAAGTCTTACTCCATTTCCTCAATAAGTCAAATGATTAGAAAATCTACATATAAGTCTGAACAATAACACTTCCACTCCAGCCATTATGTGACTAGCAAAGAAATATGCCATCATATTCCATTGTTTCTCTGCTCTTCAAGGATTAAATATAATATAAGTCAGGGTACTGGGTCAGACTGCATGGGTCTGATGTCAGACTCCTTGCTAACAGAGTGACTTTGTACAAGTTACTTATTCTCTCTGGACTCAGTCTCCTTATCTGAAAATGGGAGTAACAATAGTACTGAATCTATTACTGGAAGGATTAAATGAAGTAATATATGTAAAGGATTTAGGGGCACCAGGCTGTCTCAGTCACAAGAGCATGCAACTCTTGATCTCGGGGGTCATGAGTTCAAGGCCCACATTGAGTGTAGGGATTAAAAAAAAAAAAAAAAACTTAAAAAAAAGAATTTAGGGGACGCCTGGGTGGCTCAGTCGGTTAAGCGTCTGCCTTCAGCTCGGGTCATGATCCCCGGGTCCTGGGATCGAGTCCCGCATCGGGCTCCCCGCTCTGCGGGGAGCCTGCTTCTCCCTCTGCCTCTGCCTCTCTCTCTCTCTCTCTCTCATGAATAAATAAATAAAATCTTTAAAAAAAAAAAGAATTGAGATTAGCACATAGTAAATACTAAATAAATGACAGCTGTTAGCTATTCATGGCTAACTATATTTTAAAAAAACAAAAATTTAAAAAACACAACTCTCCCAATTCTACTATGGTTATCCCTTTATTGACAGTCAGGACAGGTAAGAGCACAAGCTTGGCAATAAGAAGGGAGGTATATCCTGAAGGGAGAGCCAAATCTCAGGAAGGAGCAAGACCTTAGAAGGAAATCCCAACTCAGAAGGTTCCTCTTAGGCAGGAAGGAACCCTCTCTGGGCTCTGTGGCTTTTGCTCCCTTGCTTCCCACTCCCACCCTGGCCACACAGGAAGGCAATCCAAGAACTATGGCGGGAGTGTCCCAGAGTGTCCCAGACTTCACAGTCTGAAGTCAACATTACCCTCAGCATTTATTCCACTCGTTATCTCTGAGCCTCCTGTAAAATGTTCTAGCTCTGTCTCAGTCAGGCTTTAGGAAAGTAAAGGGAATTATCAAGAGATTCCCAAAGTACAAGGTGAATCTTGTGGAATACTAGTCAAAACGGTAAGAGCCAGTGAAACTTTCCCGTATTTTTTCCCCCTCCTCCACTTCCAGTTTACAGATGCTGGATTGACTACTGAGGAAAGCAGCAGTTTTCTTTATAGTGACCAACTTGTTAAACATTGGTAAATATTTTCTACATCATCCTCAATGAATTATTATACACACTTAGAAAGCACTTTCCATGCTATATTAAAATATTGCTAGAACATAGATAGGATTTGGGGCACCTGGGTGGCTCAGTCAGTTAAGTGCCTGCCTTCAGCTCAGGTCATGATCCGGGGTCCTGGGATGGAGCGCCCGCATCAGGCTCCCTGCTCAGACTCCTTGCTCAGCAGGGAGCCTGCTTCTCCCCCTCCCTCTGCCCCTCCCCCCATTCATGCTCTCATGCGTGTGTGCGCGCGTACATTCTCTCTCAAATAAAACCTTTAAAAAAAAGTAGAAGGGATTTTAAAATACTTCAATAGCACAAAGATTTTTTTCTTTCTTCATTCTCTTTTTTATTGTAATGGCATTTACCATAAAATAATTTTTTCTACACGTGCTCAAGATCTTACATATGTCCCATCTCCCTTTAGCAAGGGAAAAAAATTCTCATCTGCTTCCTTTCTTTCAGGATTTTAACATAGAATAATAAGTGGACTCTTTTGAAAGTTCATTTTCTAATTTAGCAATAAAAAATTTCTGACAATCATTCAAAGTAGAATTTTCTCTACATCTAATAATTCACTTCCAATAATATGTACATCTATTACAAACATAAGTTTTAAAAATTAGCACAAAGAGGGCGCCTGGGTGGCTCAGTTGGTTAAGCGACTGCCTTCGGCTCAGGTCATGATCCTGGAGTCCCGGGATCGAGTCCCGCATCGGGCTCCCTGCTCGGCAGGGAGTCTGCTTCTCCCTCTGACCCTCCTCCCTCTCATGCTCTCTGTCTCTCATTCTCTCTGTCTCAAATAAATAAATAAAATCTTTAAAAAAAATAAAATAAAATAAAATAAAATAAATAAAAATTAGCACAAAGAATTATCACTAATTTGTAATTTCATACCTTAATACCTATATAAGAATATCCAGAAAAGAAACTGAAGGCTAACTTAAATTGAGAACAGGTAAAAGATACATAGAAACTCTGACAACTTAAACTAAGAACTAGTTTCAAATGTTCACCCAACCAGCTGGTAATCAATCTCACTGACTCAAAGAAAAGCCCATCTCAGTGAAAAATCTGAGTATTTATTTTAAAATGCAATTTCTTGCTTTTAGATACATACACCTCTCAAGCAAATAAGAAAAGTTACTGAATCATATTAATTCACCCAGTATTATCTCTGCAGTGACATTATTAAGGCAAGTCATGCAGGAGATCATGTTAGTTCCTTAAGAAGTTAACCTCAAAAAAGAGATGCTTCCAAAGTAAACCTAGTGTTGCTGTTCACAAATTTGGCTAATCCCATTTGTATTTTTAGCATGAACATCCAACTACAATAGCATCCCTGGCAGCCACTCTCAAAAGGGCATGGCCTCCAGCAATTTCTCTCTCTCTGTTTATGAATGTCATTCTTCTTGTCTACAGGTAGAGATTATTTCCCCTCCCTCTGACTCTGGGCGAGCCTTGACTGTCTTTGACCAAGAGTGACATTGTCAGACTTCCAATCCAAGGACGTAAGAGAACTGGCTGAACGCCTTCTATTCCTGTCTCTTAGAATGCTCCTTCTTAGAATCCAGGCACCCAGCTTAAGTAAATCCAAAGGCCATGTGGAGAACGAAGCAGGGCAGGCACATAAAGGAGGAATGAAGGCCTTTGGGACTAACTGAACTCTCAGCCAGTGGTCAGCTATGTGAGTGTGGCCGTTTTGAACATTCCAACTATGCCAGCACCCCAGCCAACACCATCAATCAACTACAAATTTCAGAAAATAACAAATTGTTTAAGCTACTAAATTGTGGGGTGGTCTGTTACACTGCAAGTTACCTTTTATACTGTTTCCCTTATCTATCAATTCTATAAAAAAGTATTTTATATGCCCTAAAATATTTCATCCAAGTTTCAAATGTTTCCCCAGATCTAATATTCTGGGACTGGTTTATCCTGGTCATTTTTAAAAATAAACTTCAAATTCATCCCTCAACTCATCTTTCTATCCCCCATATAGATTTTTTTAATATGTGCTTATAAAAATTGTGCCTACATTCCCTCAGTCATTTTCATTTCTCTTCTCAGATCCTCTTCCAGTTCCCATTTATCTTTTCTGAATTTTAATTTTGTTGACCAAGGAAGTATTAGTTAAGAAGGTGCTTGAGGACCTGCTAAAACTAAATGAAATATTAGCATACAGGTTACTTAATGTGAACTACTGCTTTAATATCATTTGTTTCTGGAAGTTAAACATTCCCCTTAAACTATTTTTCATAAGTATCCAAGGGTAAATTTAAAATCTAGACTATGTATGAACTATGGTCAACTACGAATTAGCAGTCTTGTTAATAAGATTTTATTTTAAAATTCGTAATCAAAGCACTACATTAATGTTGTAATAAGCAAAATTCATGAAAGACAATATCTATTTCATATTAGCATTTGAAATACATTTTACATTTTCTTAAACCATGGAAATCAGGACATCCGTACAAAAACTGCCATTCACAATTTGCAATTGAGGAAAGAAGTAAGGCCAAAACAAAGCCAAATACTAAACAAAAATCTCAATTTGATTAAAAGGATCATTCCTCCATGTTGTACTGTGCACTAATTACTTGATACAAGCACAAATAAAGTATCTTCCTATCTCAAAACTGACTGAGTAAAGACATATGTTATAGTAGGGTAAATGGGACCAAAGGCAAGTTGTAACTTACTCAGATTCATAGTAAGACTGTGACTGAGCTAAAAAATACAAAATCTCTAACTCTCCATTCTCTGCTTTAGTTACTAAGAAGTCCTTCTTGGTGACCCTCTTCCAGTTGGCCTTTTTCTCAAGCAGTAGCCAAAATAGCAGGCAAGGTCAAAAATGAAAGTTACTAAAATTAAAGAAAAAATTGCCTTCTCCCTATGGAAAGTGACTCAACATTTAATAATGTGTGGTGCACTAAAAGCTGCAAACTACTACATGGCCATCTCCAGGTCCACTTTAACTCAATCAGGAGACCACTATCGAAACATTAACTCACTGGTACAAAGTGGAGATCAAGTAGTTGAAAATGTTCCTAGGCTGAGGTCTAATGGGGAGTAAAGAAGATGATCTCATAATGTCTCTTTATGATCTATAAATCACATTATTCCATAAATTTGACATGAGTGTCAAGATTAGGACTCAGTCAATCTCTAAGTAGGAAAACAAAAGCAAGCAGCTGCCAATTTTCTGACTTAAATCTAGAAGCTGGCATACAGGTTATTTAGCATAGAGATGATTCAATGTAAAATAATGTAAAATATCAAGCAACTTCTTCTTACTTCTAAAGTTCAAAAAAATTTAGTATTTTAGAATTTCAACATTGGCAGAAACTCAAGAACCTTCTTCAGGCCTAATGGGATTTTGTTAATGATATATTCAAACTTCAGTTAGGTGTTTTTGAAAGCACTAGTACAAAATAAAGTTTTAGTAAATTTGACCAGTCTCTGAAGATGTATTCTTATAAATGGGGCAGTTTAAAGCCAAATTTCAGTTAGGATAGTGTCCATGTTTAATTTGTTTTGGTATTTCAGGCAAAAACAAAGTAACAACCATCAAAGAAATGAGATTTGGAGTGACAGGTTACAATTACTTCCGAAAAAGCAACACTCCCCTGCAAATAATGTCAATATCCCTAAAGCCACCTGTTAAAATAGCAGTCTATGCATTCCATCATTCTTTAGCTGTAACCACAGCTAAACCACAAAAGTCTGGTTTTACACCTAGGATATACAAGAAGCATCAGATTAAAAGCATCAAATACCAGCCTATACAAATTTGCCAAACAAGTGCAGCAAAAGAAAAGCAGATACAAAGTTAAAGAACTAGGCTCCAAAGGATTTAAATACACCCAACAAATTCCAATCCAAGTTCATACTGTGCTTCAACCTAAAGCTGATAAGTAACCACCAATTCTGACATCTCCTATTCCCCACTAGTTAGATCTCCCCTTTATCTCCTGAATTTCTCCACTGATCTCATCACTTCTTAGGAGTCTTGCTATTGTAATCTCCATGGCCTTTCCTTTCTCAGAAAGTGATACAGCACCAGACCCCATATTTTACTTTCTTTACAATTTAGCACTATGTTTTGTTTTACCCTATTAGATATTAATTTTTTCCCCAATCTCCTGTACTCATGTTTCCCTGATGGATCAACCTCTTGCTTTTTATCACTTCGTGCTCGCTACAATATTTAGCCTCTCCTTTCAAAGTAGAGTATGTATCCCTTTTTCTGACATTTGTAATTCTGGCTCACCATCAACACCCCCTTCCTTCCCTAGAGACTATCACCATAATCCTAGGTCTCCATCCCTAGCCCTTCTCCTCCTAAGTAAAGCCTCTTCCTTTGCAGAGTTTGTCAACATTAGTTTGGCCAAACTGGGATTGTACCCTGAAGGCAAAGGCTATCTCCCCTCCTCCCCACCCCACCCCCACATTCTACAGAACTACAAGTCTCCCACCTGCCCTGGCTTTCTCTCCTCCACCCTTAGATCCACCTGCATCCCGCCTTGCCCGTTTCCCCCCGCCCCCCACCTTATATCTCTCTTTCCACTATCCCGCGCTCCCCTTCCCCACTCCTGAACGCACCTCCTCTGCTGGGCCTTACCCGTAACCCTGACACCGAGAAGGCCCTGCCAGCAACCTCACGGCGTCTCTCCTCTGGGCTTCCTCCGCTCTTCAGTAACTGTCCCCACGCCCCTTTCCCTCCAGGGCCCCGCGCGCCGCCCAGAGCCCCCTCCCCGATTAAGCTCCCGCTGTCACTTGGCCTCTCATCCACAAGATGGCGGAGCTGTTGCCCCCACCCCCGGGTCCTCTCCGCAACCCCCTCCCTCCTCCCTAGAGCTCCCGTCCGGTCCCTTCAGCTGCCCCCGCCGCCGGCCTCGGCCCAGGATCCCGCTGCCTCCTCCTCCGGCGGGCAGGCGGCCCAGGCCCGAGCCTCAGCGACGTCGCCAACGCCACCGCCTCCACTGCTCCCCCGCCTGCGCCTTCTCCTCACCATAAACTTGAGCGCTTTTTCCTGCAGCACCGCCTCCGCTGGGTCCATAATCACCGGGGGCCACTGGGTCTGCACTCCGCCGGGGCCGCCCCTTTGGTGCCAGGCCGCAGCCAACGCAGCGCCCGGATCCGCCTCCTCTTCCTTCCCCCCGCCCTCTCTTACCTCTCAGGCACCGGCAGGGGGCCAGGGAGGACCCGCTGTTCGGTGCACATGCGTGAGCCCACTGGCTCACGGGATTTGTAGTGCTGGGGTTCCCGCGGCAAAAAGTGAGGCCTAGACGCGAACCGCAACTCCCGCGGTTCACTGCGGCACGGTCGCTGAGGCCGAAAGCCAAATCTAGACGACTCGCCATCAAGTAGAGAAAATCGGCTGATGGGAATCGTAGTTTACAGCCTCTATGGATGGGAAACGGGAGGGGGCACGGGTGTCTCCGTGGTTACCGAGCGACGCTAGTGGCTGCTTGCCTGGTATTTGATATCAAGATGGCGAGCATTGCCTCACCTGTAGCCCAAATACTGGAAAAAACTGTGAGAGGACTCAGAGGTCCTGGCAGCACCTCACAGACCAATGCAGAATTTCAAGGTCCTCCTAACCTATCACCCCACACTGCTCCTGAAGACCTTATTCTATCCCCACAAAAAGTCAGGGCCAGAGAGAACTCACCTCAGGAAATTCTTGGGTGTTTTGTGCTCAGAAGGTATGGCCTGGTAATGCTAACCCTCGGATTGAAGCCTTGTATTAAGGGTCAAAAAGTGGGATATAATGGCCTTCAATGGTGGGATATAACGGCCATCCACCATATAAATCTGTAAGTATTTAGTTTGGCCTTGAAAGGGACAGTACGATTTTATTTTGGAGATTGGATCTACCCTACTCTCTCAATACCAGGGTTGGGCTAAAAGTGACAGGCTAGTAGAGAATATCCAAATTGATAAAATAAGTGAATTAGGGAAATGCCTTTTCACTTACAGGAAAAATTTCCATTGTAAACTGTTTTATTCATCTGTTCAACGAACAGTAAGCACATAACTGTGTCCAGACATCATCCTAAGAAATGGGGATTCATTGGTGAACATGACAGACCCAAGCTTGTGGAGCTCACATTTCTAGTATGTTGATACTTTGTTCTAGTCATCTTTACGTCCACAGAACTCAGCACAATACCTAATACCTAATAGGCTTTCACTTAATAAAAAAGTTTTACTCTTGAATTAAAAAAAGTTCTACGCAAGTGCAAAATGGAGAAGGCTGCAAATTCATACACATGAAAACAACCTGGAAGTGTCCATAGGACTAAGGTGGTATGTGACACAGTTGCCAAATATGCTAAAGGAGTTCTAGGCAGCTTGAAGAGTAGTGTCTGGGGAATAGAGGCTTATGGTCTTTGTTTTGAAGCAGTCAGACCACACCTGGAATACTTTGTTCGGTTATGGGCACCATGTCCAACAGACATGGTATGCAGGAGCATAGCCAAGGCCAGGATGACCATGGGAGAAAATATTGGTAGATGCTTCCTCTAAGAAAAAGAGCATGTAGGAATAACATGACAACTAAATTCAAGTGTTTGAAAGTATTGAAAGGCATATGTAGATAGCATATGACAATAATAATAGCTACCACTTTATTAGCTCTTTTGTGCCGGGCATGCACTAGGAATTTTTTATTCATAATCTCTAATATGGGGTGCCTGGGTGGCTCAGTCAGTTAAGCATCTGCCTTTGGCTCAGGTCATCATCCTGGGGTCCTGGGATCGAGCCCCTTCTCAGCAGGGAACCTGCTTCCCCCTCTACCCTCCCCCGTGCTTGTGCTCTCTCCCTTTCTCTCAAATAAATAAGATCTTTAAAAAAAAAAACTTACATAGGGGCGCCGGGTGGCTCAGTCGTTAAGCGTCTGCTTTCAGCTCAGGTCATGATCCCAGGGTCCTGGGATCGAGCCCCGCATCGGGCTCCCTACTCAGTGGGGAGCCTGCTTCTCCCTCTCCTACTCCCCCTGCTTGTGTTCCCTCTCTCGCTGTGTCTCTGTCAAATAAATAAAATCTTAAAAAAAAATAAAAATAAAATAAAAATTAAAAACTTACATAATCTCTAATATGCATAATAATCTCTAATATTCATAGTAACTCTGTAAAATAGGCATTATTATCCCTAATTTACAGAAGAGACTGATAGAAGATAAATAAGTTGCGCCAGTCATACAGCAAATTATATTGTCAGAATTCTAACCCAAGTCTGCTTGACTCAAAGGCATGTGCTATTTTCACTGAACCACAGTTCCGTGGTATAGGACTCAGACTCAGAGCTCTCTAGTAATCAGAGCTGTACTGACAAAGGAATGGATCACCCCATTCCTGAAAAGATATAGAGGCAAGAGGACTATCTGTCTTGAGTAATGTCTAGAGGGTTTCAGTTTGGGTGGGAGGGTAAGATCTTTTAAACCCTAAGATTCTATTCTGTTGAGAAGTCATTCATTTGACTTTGTTATCCATAGAGGAGTATGAAAACACTGCTGAATGAGGCCGGCAGTTAGTGATGGTCCTCACTTTGTCCGGCCATATAGAGGTAAGGATTAGTAAAACAAATCCAAGGAGTTTTTGTTTGAAAGCCCAACCAGCCAGACAGTTCATATGCATATGGATTGAAAGTGAGCTGGCAGGGACTGGGTACAGAAAGGGTAAAACCTCTTTTTTGAAAATTGACTGCTTATGGTCAGTCAACCTGAGAAATCCAAGTACAAACTGCCTTGATTCTGAAGCTTCTCATACCCAACATAGTTTAGGAAAGGTCACTGGATTGGATGTTAAGAAGTCTGGTTCTAGCCCATCCTTTCTCCAGTTCATTGGTTGATTGGGCAATTAACTGAACCTCTGATCCTCTCTCTTGCCATCTGGAAAACAAAGATCTGCCAACTCTAAAATGGATACATTTAGGGCGCCTGGGTGGCTCAGTTGGTTAAGCGACTGCCTTCGGCTCAGGTCATGATCCTGGAATCCATGGATCGAGTCCCGCATCGGGCTCCCTGCTTGGCAGGGAGTATGCTTCTCCCTCTGACCCTCCCCCCTCTCATGTGCTCTCTCTCTCTCTCTCATTCTCTCTCTCAAATAAATAAATAAATAAATAAAATGGATACATTTATGAGCCTTTTTTTTTTTAAGACTTTATATTTATTTGACAGAGAGAGACAGTGCGAGAGAGAATACAAGCAGGGGGAGTGGGAGAGGGAGAAGCAGGCTCCCTGCTGAGCAGGGAGCCCGATGCGGGGCTCGATCCCAGGACCCTGGGATCATGACCGGAGCCAAAGGTAGACGCTTAACGACTAAGCCCCCCAGGTGCCTCAATGAGCCTGTTTATGGTACAGTTGCTCAAGGAGAACACTGAATCATTTTACTGAAAAATTGGATTTCCAGTATGAGAAATCACAGATACTACTGGACTTAATTTCTACCCCAACCTCCTGGTTTAAGACCTCAGGGTACTCTTTGACTCACCCTTATCTATTAGTGTCTGTATTCAGCCAGTAATCTATCAAAATGTCTCTTCCAGCCTCTACCTCCAATGCTAGTCTGTTCCTGACTATCACCATCTTTTCTGCCTACTTCCCTATATTTACCTCCAAACCAGTTCTCTTGACTCCAGGCTCTCATTCCACCTCCTCTGATACTTTTATTTTTTTAAGATTTTATTTATTTATTTGACAGAGAGAGCACAAGTAGACAGAGCAGTAGACAGAGAGAGAGGGAGAAGCAGGCTCCCGGCTGAGCAGAGAGCCTATGCAGGGCTTGGGATCATGACCTGCGCTGAAGGCAGACATGCTTAACCGACTGAGCCACCCAGGCGCCCCTGATACTGTCTTTTAGACTTCACTTACATCACAGTTCTTCCCTGCTCAATCCTTGTTTGGCTCTCTTATCTCCGTTATCTTTGTTTAAATTCCTTTATCTGGCTTTCCAGAATTTCACAATCTTATGCAGTCCCCTCTCCCACCTTACTTCCCACTTTGCATTGATATGTCCCTCTGCTCCAATCAGACATTTCTCCTACACACCTGCTCAGCATACTCCTGCCTCCTGGCCTTAGCTAGAAGTCTTCCCTTTCTCCCTCTTTCCTACTCATCTTTCAAGGTATGACTTAAATCTCAAAAACAAATAGTTGTCTAGGGTCACCTGGGTGGCTCATAGTCGGTTAAGCACCAGACTCTTGGTATCAATTCAGGTCTTGATCTCAGGGTTATGAGTTCAAGCTCCACGCTGGGTTTGGAGCCTACTAAAAAAAAAAAAAAGTTGTCTAGTTAATTATTCTCTTTTAGTACATGGCTTGTTCCCTTTTCCCTTCCCCCGTAGACAGTTTTTACCTTTTTGTTTGTATAGTTCTTGCAAAATAGTTATTCATGTGCTACAATTTTAATTCTATTAAATATTATTTATATATCTCATTATATATTATGTAATAATGTTTTATATATCCCATTATGTTTCATACTTTTTTCACCCATTGCCTATGGTTTTAAGACCCATTCATGTGGCTATGTGCACATCTAACCTGTTGCTTCCAAATGCTGTGTAGTAGCTTGATGATGTGTATGCCCCATGTTTACCTATCCACTCTCCCAGTAAAACCTACAGTTCCCAATCACCCCCAATAATGCTGCAGCAGTCAGCCTCCTACATACCCCCTGAGTAAGAATATCTTCAGGAATACATATCTAAGATCATACTTGCTGGTTCACAGGCTATTAAGGACACTTAATTAGACATGTAGTGCCAAACTGAAGTACAGAAAGACCAGAACAGTCTACACTTCCACCACACTATTCCACCACACTTGGCATTATCCAGCTTTCTACTTTTTTTTTTGGTCCAGTCTATACATTCTACCTTCTTTAAAAAAGCCCACAACGGGAATGCCTTTTGATTTTGGCTCAGGTCATGATCTCAAGGTCATGTTGGCTCCGTCCTGGGTGTGCAGCCTGCTTAAGATTCTTTCTCTCCTTCTCCATCTGCTCTTCCCACCCCTTCATGCTCCCTCTCTAAAAAAAAAAAAAGAAAGAAAGAAAGCCCACAAGGATTATGCCCTTCTTTAAGCAAACTGCTCTGCTTTTCTAATCTTTATCCCCATAATGTGTGATTATAACACATAGCAGGCTGGAGCCAGAAATAGTCCATATATGCCTTCACTTTTTTTCTCATTCCATGGCATTCCCTTCTACTATACCCAATGGGGGTCTCAGCCCTGAATGCACTTAACAGTCATTTGAGGGGTGGGGTGTCTGAGTGGCTCAGTTGAGTGTCTGACTCTGGATCTCAGCTGAGGGGCTTTATTTATTTATTTATTTATTTTTTATAGGTAGGCTGCACACCCAGTGTGGAGCCCAATGCAGGGCTTGAACTCACAACCCTGAGCTCAAGACCTGTGCTCTGGATCTCAGCTAAGGGGCTTTCTTTCTTTCTCTCTCTCTCTTTCTTTCTCTCTCTCTCTCTTTCTTTCTTTCCTTTCTTTCCTTCTTAGTAGGCTGCATGCCCAGTGTGGCGCCCAATGCAGGGCTTGAACTCACAACCCTGAGCTAAAGACCTGTGCTGAGGGGTGCCTGGGTGGCTCAGTCGATTAAGCCTCCGACTCGTGGTTTCAGCTCAGGTCATGATCTCAGGGTCATGAGATAGAGGCTCATATTGGGCTCCATGCTCTGCGCAGAGTCTGCTTGAGATTCTCTCCCTCTCCGTCCCCTCTTCCCCTCCTCTCACTCGAGCACATGTGCTCTCTCTCTCAAATTAATTCATTAAATCTTAAAAAAAAATAAATAAACAACTGAGCTGAGATCAAGAGTCAGCCATTTAACCAACTGAGCCACCCAGGTGCCCCGGCTGGTGAGGTGCTTTAAAACAAATATTAATGTCGAGGCTCTTCCCCAGGTACCTTGGCAATGGTAATTGTAAAAGGTCCCCAGGTGGTTCTAATCTGTAGCCAGATTTGAGAGCACTGCCTTGGAGTTTAGATGCCCAGTGCCTTCTTGCTGACCTCTGGCTACCCAGAGTTCCCCTTGATGCCTAACTTGTCTTCAAAACTCTAGAATTACTTCTCCTCCCACCCCATAACCCTCTGTTTTCCAAGGATAGCCAATCAAAACTCAAGGTTGACTGGAAACAAAGTGATTAACTGAATAAAAGCCTGTCAATTATTTGATATCTGATTGGCTTAACCCTAGGGTCAAGACATCTAGTGGAGATGGGAAAGATTATTTGTATTTCAGTTGGCAGGAGAGACACTGTCTTAGTTGTGGCCTAAAGAACTTCCCCCTTCCCCTCACATCCTTGTTCTCATAAAAGGTCAAGAGTCAGTGACTTCTGAGTTTGTTGACCCCACTGGGGTTCTATATTCTTGTACTTAAGTGGAAGGAGTCACTATTAAGAGTGATCCAGATTGATTTGGTTCCCTCCACAACTGTTATCACTGTCACAGGCCTAGGTCATCCTTATCTAGACAGAGCAATTAGTCCCCTTCATGGGAGGTCTGAGGAATGGGGATGGGGTGGGATGGCAGTGGGTCCACCAGAAAGTGTTCCAGGCAAAGGTAACTGCATTCTGAGAACCAAAACAAGGCCAGGTGACTTTGGCGGAAGAGTGGCACTGGATGAGACTATAGAGGACAATAGCATCAGGCTCTCTAGGCAAGCTATTATTCAGCCAGCACATTCTGGTCAGGTGAACCAGCTGACATCCATTCAAACTGAGGTCATTACCTATGCCCTACCAGCTATAAAATATTTTGACTTTCACCCCAGTTTATAGGTCACATTAAGGAATTTGGACTTTATCCTGAGGGCTGTAAGAAACTACCGAAGAATTTTAAGCAGGGTTGCAGCATGGTCAGATTTCTACTTTTAGAAAATCATTTACAGCTGGAGGCTGGGAAAAGGATTATGAATTTGCTGAAATCTTCCTGGGAGAGATGATGGAGGCCTGGTGAGGGAGATGATGAGAACAGAAAGAAGTAAATAGATCCCAGAGATATTGAGGAGATACAATCTGTAGGACTTGGTGATTGATTGGATATGTCATGGATGATGTCAAAGGGATGTGTCAAAGATGACTTCTAGGTATCTGGCCCAGGAAACAGGATGAATGAGGAGTGCCATTATTTGAGACAAGGAACACAATAGAAGGAACAGGAGGTAGGAGGATAATCAGTTCTTTTTTGGACATATTGCTTTAAGGTGCCTGCAAGACTTACACGTGGTTCAGGACGTTGAGGAGGCAGTTGAATATTTGGGACTGAGGCTGGAGAAAGAGGCCTGGGCTGCAGATCGGGATCTTCAGCATATACCAGTGACGCCAGCACCTCCCTCACCCCCAGCCCCAAAAGAATGACATCACCCAGGGCAAGTGTAAGCAGTGTAAAGAGTAGCAGGTCTAGGACAGAGTCCTGGAGAACCTTGAGATTTGCAGGATGAGCAGAAGAGGAGCTGGCCAAAGAGCCCAAGAAGGGACCAGAGAGGCAGGAGGAAAAACCAGCAAGTGTGGATCTTGTTGGTGGGAGGCAGATACCATACTGCAGTGAGCCGAGTGGCTCTCAAGGGAAGGAGCGAAGAGATAGCACAATGGTTAGAGGTAGAAGTTGAGGGTCTAGAGACAGTGTTCACTGTTTTATTTAAAAGAAGAGAGACTTGGATCATCCACTAGCGGCGGCCAGCAAGGAGACGAGGGCACTGCGGCACAAAGCCATGCCTTTCTTTGATGTGCAGGAAAGGCTGGGCCTTAACTTAGATCATTGGATGACAATCCAAAGTGCCGTGCAGCCTCACAAGATTCCAGGTCGATGCCATGCTTTTGAGAAAGAATGGATAGAATGTGCACATGGAATCGGTGGTACCCGTGCAGAGAAAGAGTGCAAGATAGAATTTGATGATTTCATAGAATGTCTGCTTCGGCAGAAAAGATGAAACATCTGAGTGACATCAGGAGGCAGCGAGATAAACTAATAAAGGAAGGGAAGTACAAACCTCCACCTCACCACTTGGGCAAGGAGGATCCTAGGCCCCGAGCAGAGCTGCTGCTGATGGCTGGAGGCTGATTTTCATGTTCTCTCTTCTCCACTGGAAAGTTCATTTGCTGAAAACCTTTTTGTGAAAGTGTCTAAAAATAAAGGATTGCTCTATCCTGTTTAATAAATAAATAAATAAATAAATAAAAGAAGAGAGACTTTAGTTCAAAGGAAACTGAAAAGGTATGACAACTAAATGCAATGACTGATCCCTGATTGGACCATCAACAAACACGCACACATACACTGAAGCACAAAAGAGAAAACAGCTGTACAAGACGCTAGCGGGACAGTCAGGGAAAACGGAATGTAGGCTGTATATTAGATAATAGTATAATATCAGTGTTAAATTTCCTGGGTGTGAGAATTTTATTGTAAGAATCAGAAAATGTCCCGGTCCTTAGGATATATGCTAAAGTATTTAGGATGAAATGTTATGATGTCTGCAACTAAATCTCAGATGGTTTAGGGAAAAAAGAAGTGTGTGTGTGTGTGTGTGTGTGTGTGTGCAGAGAGAGAGAGGAGGGAGGGAGAGAACTAAAGCAAATGTGGCAAAAAGTAATTTGTGGATCTAGGTGAAGGGTTATGGGTTTTTGCTGTACTCTTCCTGCAACTCTCCTGAAGGTTTGAAATTTCCGAAAATAAAAACTTAGGGAATAAAATGGGCACCTGGGTGGCTCAGTCAATTAAGTATCTGACTCTTGATTTTGGCACACTGAGTGTGGAACCTGTTTAAGATTCTCTCTCTCGCTCTCTCTCTCTGCCCCCCACCTGCTCGCGTGTGCACACACCCACACTTTCTCTCTCTAAAAAAATAAATAAATAATAATAATAAAATAAAAACTTAGGGAATAAAAAGAAGTGAGACTTGAGCATATTTAAATGCTGATGGAAAGGACCCATTAGAGAGAAAAGTTGAAGGTAAAAGACAAAGAGGAGGGATAATGATGGAGCTAGGTCCTGAGCAGATAAGACAGAATAACATTGGGATGGAGGGATTAGCCTACCGTGACAGAAAGGAGGAGAGTATAGGCGCAAAATCAGGTTGGGTATAGAGCTGGAGGAGAGAGATTAAGGAAGCCCCCTTCTGATGGATATTGAAATAGGCAACTAGCAATCTTTGCCACATAAGGAAATGAGATTTTTGCATTTCCTGCTCTTCTAGATTTTGTAATCCCCTTTTTTCATTCATTAGCACAATCAAAAAGTAGCTTTTCTTGGATTAGATGAATGCTATTCTAGACCAGTGGTTCTCAACTGGGGGCAATTTTGTTCCCTAGAGGATATTTAGCAATATTTGTGCTCCAAGCCTGGACAGCAGGAGGATGCTTTGGAGGACACAGGATACCTGACCCTTTTTAAGGATACATTCTACAGGGGCGCCTGGTTGGCTCAGTCGTTAAGCGTCTGCCTTCGGCGCAGGTCATGATCCCAGGGTCCTGGGATCAAGCCCCGCATGGAGCCCCGCATGGAGCCCCGCATGGAGCCCCGCATGGAGCCCCGCATGGAGCCCCGCATCGGGCTCCCTTGCTCGGCAGGAAGCCTGCTTCTCCCTCTCCCACTCCCTCTGCTTGTGTTCCTGCTCTCGCGCGCTCTCTCTCTCTCTGTCAAATATATAAATAAAATCTTTAAAAAAAAAAAAAAAGGATACATTCTACAAGTCCAATAAAACAGTTCTGCTGTATCTCATTGGTAACTGTGACTTTGGGCAAGTTACTTGACCTCTCCATGCCTTAATCAGTAAAATGGGAACCACGGGGCGCCTGGGTGGCTCAGTTGGTTAAGCGACTGCCTTCGGCTCAGGTCATGATCCTGGAGTCCCGGGATCGAGTCCCGCATCGGGCTCCCTGTTCAGCAGGAAGTCTGCTTCTCCCTCTGACCCTACCCCCTCTCATGTTCTCTCTATCTCATTCTCTCTAATAAATAAATAAAATCTTTTTTAAAAAAAATAAATAAATAAAAAATAAAATGGGGACCACAATAGTTCTTATCTCATTGGGCTGCTCTGAGCATTCATAGAAAGTCCTTAGAACATTACCTGGCAATAATATGTACTCAATAAGTGTTAACAACGAATAGGTCTAAATTTTACATAATTTGCTCATATAGTATGATCAAGATAGGCTCAATTTATTTGTACCTTCTCCTTTCTGAACAAGTTAGTCTTAAAACCATTACATAGGGCAGAACAAGGTTGATGTCTACGCTGAGAGATAGTCTCGCATGGGGTGCTGGAGTCCACGTGGTATGGTAAAGGCATCTATGTGGAGGAAGAAGCTAACATCAGTGATGGAAGACTGGCTACATATATACATACATACGTTCTCTAGCTCTGCCTACTGAGAGGGCCTTGGAGCAGCAATACCCAATAAAAATGAGTACATATAGCATCCAGATCTTAGCTTCTAAATGCCATTCTCCACTAAAAGAAATCAATACTCCTTGGAGAAATGGCTGATTCCAGGGCTAGGACAAGGAAAGTACAAGATGAGCCCAGAACGTTTTGTGCCAGAACACAAGGAAGTGCTCAAAGAATAGTGGAGATATGTCAAAAGGACACATCATTTCATAGTATTCCCTCTCCGAATGCTTAATGATCTGAAAAAGAAAAGGGTAAGTTCACAGTGGAGAAGCCTGGCAGACAAAAGTTCGATCAAGTGCTCAAAGTGAACCTCAGAATGGGGCAAATTGCAATTGTGTGCCCCAGATAGAATGCAAAGAGAAGAAAACAGATGTGGTGGTTACCTATAACTCCAATAATTCTTGCCTCCTGGTATTCACATCCCTCCTATACTGAATAGAGCTGACTTGTGTAACCAATAAAGTATTCCAGAAATGATGGAGGGTGACTCCCAAGGCTAGGTTATAAAAAGCTCTTGTGTTTTCTGCCTTACTCACTTGAATCACTTGCTCTGGGGGAAATAAGCTGCTATGTTGTGAGGACGGAGGGAACGGAAGGCTTCTGCTGAGAATCAGCTCCAAACAGCCAGTAATGTGAGTGAGCCATCACGGAGAGGATCCGATAGCCCCAGTTAAGCCTTCAGATGACTACAAGCCCAGCCAACATCTTGACTCCAACATCATGAGACACTAGATAGAAGACTCTGCTAGAGCTGTTCCTAAATTCCTGACCCATGTAAGATAAAGTTTGTTGTTGTTCTAAGCTCTTAAGTTTGGGGGTTGTTATACAGCAGGATATAACTAATATAGATCCTCCCCCAAATAGTGCAACACCAGCACCTAAATACAGTGATAGTATCTCATTTATTAACAGCAGTATCCAAATCAGAAACCCTTGTCTTAAACAGACAAAAAGTATTCACTTTCGTTATAAAAAGATACTTTAGGGGGCGCCTGGGTGGCTCAGTCGGTTAGGCGGCTGCCTTCGGCTCAGGTCGTGATCCCAGGGTCCTGGGATTGAGCCCCACATAGGGCTCCCTGCTTGGCGGAGAGCCTGCTTCTCCCTCTCCCTCTGTCTGCTGCTCTGCCTACTTGTGCTCTCTCTCTCTGTTAAATAAATAAATAAAAATCTTAAAAAAAAAAAAGATACTTTATATATTTGCTGCATATTGTTCTCAGTTTGGGAGTTAATCAGCTTTTTGTACTGACAAAGTTATCTCTCCCATGATCTCTTTGCTTAGATCTGTTAGACGTTGACCAATAGTATTTACTGCACTTCATTTTGTAGCTTTCAGCGGAAGTTTAGACAGGCAGGTTTCTCCTTCACTGACCTTTGTCCAGATCCCATGATTTCCTTTATCTGGCTGCTGTCATCTCCCAAACATTTACACTATCGGAAGCTATTTTTCATTAGATTCCACCCCCCTCCCCCAAAAATGCCATTTGAGAAACAAATGATCAGGGCCAGGATTAGTTCTGTCAGTGAGTATTAAACACTCCCTATATCTTTATCACTCTGTAGATAGACAGATAAGAGGTGGGCCCTGCCTTCAAGAAGTTTTCTGTTTTGTAAAGGAAACAAAACATAAAAATATATACTAGCCAGGGATCTCTTGGTAACAGTATGGGCCTGTATCAGTCGGGGTCCTGGCACATAAAAACTTGATTAATTTGAGGAGGGCTTAATTAAGGGCCTATTTTTCCAAGATGTGGACAGAATTTAGGGATAGCTGCAGCAGCAGGGACCCTACCACTCCTAGGTCTGAAGGGATGAGGGGAGGGAGTGGTTAACAAGACACTGAGAAGCTAGCTTTGGAGTACAACTATTGACAATAGCTGTGGCCTTCACAAGGGGACGCAGGCCTCCCAGCGACTCATCTCAGAGGGGTATGGAATGATTCATACCTTAGCATCACTCTCCTCCCACCCTCTAATCTTCTTATATCTCCTGTTGGCCAAACAGGAGCCAGAGGGCAAGATGCAGTTCATGGAGGTTGTTTCCTAGGGTCCAAGGAGGGTGGGAAAGGATGGAGAAGGTCCCTGGAAGAAAGGGCAAATGGAAGATTTCCACATGGGACTACTTTAGGGGCGGATGAGATCGAGGATCTGGACAGGGCGGATCATTCAGGGAAGCCCCAGGAAAAGACCCAGGGGGACTTTCGGCCGGAAGGAACTTCCACATGGGGCACATCAGTCAGTAGGCTGACAGAGAACAGCCCAGACGGCCAGGCTGTCGGCCTCAGAGAGATCTGGGAGCATACTAGGAATGTAATGTCAGGAAATGGCCCCTTAAATCAAATACAGTGTCCTTCACATATGAAGAGACAATTTTTGAGGGGAACAATTCTGAGGAGGGGTGGGAGTGTGGAGGAGGATGCCAGGACAGCTCTACGAAAAGGTCTGGCCTCCCTGTCCCGAAATTTGTGTCTTCTTGGGGTTCTCCCACAGTCCTCCCTTCTACCGCCACTGCACCTGGATCCTAGAAGCCCTTTTCTCACTAGCCCAAATGCAAATAAAACCCATTTGACTTGGTTTGTCCTTTCCACAGCTATAATAGGCTGACATTTAAAATTAAAACGAAACAAAACACATTACTTCCGAAGCAATAACAAAACAACCGAGAAAAAGAAAACACCCAGAAGTAAACACACACAAAAGGGGGAAAAGGCATAGTGTATGAGTGTGTGTATTTAACTTTCAATTATGTAAACTTTCAAACATATACAAAGGTCAGGAGAAGAATATAATGAACTCTTTCTACTCATTACTCAGCTTCCAAAAATACTGACTTACTGAAAGTGGACTTTACCTCCATTTTGACCTCAAACTTTCTGACATCTTCTTTCCGGCTTATCTCTTAACTCAGGCATAAAAACCCTACAGGCAAAGCACGTGACCGGAACTGAAACTTCCCCCCTCAAGCCATCAGAACTGCCCTGAGTCAGCAAGACCCTACCCATGATTGACCCTAAGGTAATGATTGACCTGGCCTTTACTGCCCACCTGCGTGTACCCACCAACCTTTGTCCCACATTTTCCTTATATAAACCCCGCAGTATTTTCAGCACTTTGGAGACAGTCTTTGAGACGTTAGTCCACTCTTCCCGGGTTTGGCCTCACTGAAATAAATCCCTTTCTTGTTTCCCTACTGCTCATCTCTCTGCCTTCGGATTTTGTCAGCAGCTGAACCTGGTCTGCTTGGGAGCTCTTGCCCCCCCTGCAGCCCGGCTACATTATGGCCACTTTGATTTCATGTGTACCCCCAACCCACTTCTTTCCTCTGTCCCCTGGATTATATTGATGCAAATCTCAGATATATCGTTGTAGCCGTGAAAATGTCAATAGCTTGCAGTATATAAGGTCATAAAGTTCAGTCCTGATTTCTGATCTCAAGGCTTTCCTGAGACTAGAACTCCTTTATCCTGAACTAGTATCATTCTAACATAGTTATTAAATTGTTACATGACTGAGTGCTATTTTCTAGTCCCTGTGAGAATAACTGTTGCAAAACACGTCCCAGCTGTCAGAGAACAACCTATCTCAACTTTACCCCCAGTGTCTTGGTTCCCCCTGCTGGTTCCAGCGCTGGCCCAAAGGTCCGCCTCGTTCACAGCAGAGCCCTGGAGAAACTCCGTCCTGGCTCAGGCTGAGCAGTCCAGGATTGCTGGACCAGGGCAAGGAGATGCATATCATGTACTTTGCCCGGGTACCGACTCCCACTGGGACTCAGTGAATGTTCCATGGATTGCTGATAATGGTGGTGACAAGGACCTGACCAAATCCTGTCAAGGACTCGGGCCCAGAGAGGACTTAACAAAGATTTATTTACCAAAATTGAGCTTTGAGGATGTAACTAGAATCTAAGTATGGCAGATTAGTTTTTTGTTGTTTGGATGAATTTACCTTCTCCAGAAGATGGGGAATTTAACAGAAGGAGATGCTCTATCACATCACACTGGAGGTGTGCGACTGGTTGTACAGCTGGGCTTTTGTTATGAGGGCTCGCCTCCCAACATTCTCTCCAATTCAGTCACCCGTCAGGGAATCCGACTGAGGGAGTCCCTCGGAGAAGGGGTCAGGCCCTGGAAGAAAGGGTGGAAAGAGGATCTGAGGATGGGCTGGGGGTGGAGGTGGAAAAGGGAAAGAAGAGGCAAGTAGAAGGACATGCTCTGCCTCCCTCTGGGGTCAGAGGACATGTTGGCCCCACAGTGCCTTGGGCAGGAAGAGAAGCCAGATGATGGAGCCGTTTAGCCGCTCTGGAATCTTCAGGTATCCTGGTGGTTGTAAAACATTTTTATTCAAGTCATCAGAACTAGGTGAGAACTTGAATGGTTCACAGCCAAACCCTGCAGGGCACAGACCGTGCTGCCCTCTCCCTTCAATCCCAGGGTATGTCTCCGTGGAGCGTTACCTCAGGAACAAAGCAGTTAGCTGCTAAAACCACCCATGAGACTTCTTGATTCCAACCCTCTGAGCACCTGAGCAGAACTCCTCTGTGACTCTCCCAGTGATAAATGTGAGAAGCCAGAGGAAGGAGGCAACTCAGAGACTTCCTCTGGGCTTAGTTTGGGGACAACTCCATCGAAGATGGACTGGCGGTTGATTCCAAAGACTAGGTGGATAAATCCTATCCAAACATTTCTGGGACCAAAAAAAAAAAAAAAATCAAAGTGCAAGTCCAGAAGGAGATGCTCTATCACATCACACTGGAGGAGGAGTGTGTTAAGTTCCTGTGTCCAGATCCTGGCACATGATAAATTCTCCTTCAGTAATAACAGTGATCCTTATTCCCTTATTCTTTCCCCCTTCTCTACACCACTAAGCAGCTGGGGTTTGTGTTGAACCTTTATTATGCCAAGAGAAAGTCATACATTGTTCTGTGTAGAAGAGGTACACAGGGTAGAGAGGTTCTGGTGGGAAAGAAGAGATTCTGAAGGTGGGAGGAGGGGCTGAAGAAAGGCCATCAAAGTCAGAGGACAAAGGAAAGAATTTCTCTCTTGAGCTAAGGTATGTCCCACCTCAGAGCCTTTGCCCTTGCTGTTCATACTTTCCCCTAAGCCGCTCTCCTGTGCTGACTGGTCCTCCTCACTGGGCAGTTAGTCCCTTCAGAGCATTCATCATAATAGATAATTATTGTTTGCTTACTTGTGTTTCATTTGTCTCCCCCATGAGACTTAAGCGCCCCAAAAGCAGGACGCAAGTGTATCTTGTTCAACATTTTCTACCCAGCACCTAATGTGGTAGGTGCTAATGAGTATTTGTGAAAGGAAAGAACAGAAAGGAAGAAGGGAGAAAGATTTTGATGGGGGAGAAGCTTCTACAAGGAGAGGTCTTTAAGCAGTGCCATATAGTGGAATTTCCCTTTTTTGCTGTCCCTTTAAGAGATTAAGACTTAAATTACTCTTCAGTGCTGTTTAGAGTCAAATTTGTATTTAAAAAAAGAGAGAGACTTCATGCTGGCTACACGGGTATATTCACTTTGAAAAAATTCATTGAGCTGTAACCTTATTATTCTGTGCACTTTTCTGTACATATATTACACTTAAATAAAAATTACATTAGAATGGGAGAGAGAGAAGAGAGAAAGACGCCATACCAGGCCCAGGTGTGTAAAACTCAAATCCAGGTGCGGAGTGGAGGGGAAGGCAGAGGTGAGGGCGAGGACTGGGGTGAAGTAGAACGAACACAGGAGAACACAGCTGGTGAGTATGAAAGACATACATGGAGAGACTGGGGAGAGGCGAGGTGAGGGCTGCCTAGGGTCAGACTGGTGGCCTGGATGCCATGGTGAGGGGTTTGGGTCTGGTTAGAAACTATTGGAGGCCCGTGTTCACAGTCTATACTGATGGTTTCCCAGGTTTGGATGCATAATCATCTGGAGAACTTGTTAAACAGCGGACTCGTGAGACCTATATCCAGAGACTCTGATCAAGAAGGTTGGGTGGGGATCATGAACCTGCATTTTAGCAAGCTTCCCAGAGGGTTTAAAGATTGTTCTCTGGTCCTAATTTGAGAAACACAGGACAGTCCCTCACTCTCGCATTGGGCCCAGGATCCTGGGTTCTTGTCAGATTTTGTTGATTCTGATGAAGAGCAAACATAGTATCAAAATGAGCATAACTCTGAGGCTAGATGCCCTATTTCTAGCTTAGATCAGAATTTAGATCCTGCTGGAGAAGGACACTTTTTTGGTATTCACAATCATTTGGCAGTTTTCATGGGTTTTGGGGTTAACATCACAGGCTCTAGAACCAAAACCTGGGTTCAGTCCCTGGAACTATTATTTAACTTCTCGAAGTTTCTTCAACTGTAAAATGGGGATAGAGAATGGGATCGACTTCACAGGTGATGGGGATTAAGTAAATTACCAAGTAGAAGCACTTAACCCAGATCCTGGCACATGATAAATTCTCCCTCAATAACAACAATGATCCTTATTCCCTTTGCAGTCCTCCTCTCCCAGCCCTTCCTCCTGCGGTCTTCTTCTCCAACACTAAGTAATAGACACAACTGGAAAAGACAGGGCCCCAAATATCTTGCAGGCTCCTGCCCTCACTAGTGCCAGGGCGGCCAGGCAGGGAGAAGTCTGGTCTCCACAGACCTCTAGCAGCATCTGTGTGGGAGAGCTTTCCCACTGACACTCTTGGTCTTACCTGCCCCCTCTCCATTTTATTAGTGCTGGGTCTAATTTATTTTAGGCCCTGGATTTTTTATTCCAAATTAGTTAATGAGTTGATATAGTTCTGCCTCATGAGAATATACCTCCTGGATTTTCTCGAGCAGGAGACTGAGAAATCAGTGAAACCAGGAAAATTCTCCAGAGGTGGCAGCAGGGCAAGAGCCAAGCTTATCTTTTTTATTGTCCTTCAGGAGCACGGCCAGCGCCCATTCCTCATCACGCCTCCACCCATCCAGCTCGAGTGCCAATGGCCCAGCATGCTGGAACTCACAGGCTGGACTTCGCAAGCAGGCGATGGCTGGACTTGAGAACAACCCTCCTTCCCATGGCAGGGCTTCAGCTAGCAGATCTGGCAGTTTATTTGTCAATATTATTTGTTGTTAGCTTAATTGTAGGAAAATTGAAAAGTGTAATGCATAGCCATGAAACCCTTAAGGCTGGTTAATCCTTTTGGAATTGTAACCAATGTAATTTTTATTAGCTGATCCCATCTTGATTATAATACGCAGAGCCCTGGAAAAGTTGCTGAAGGCTCCAAGTCATGGTGTGCACAGGGAGTAGACAGGCTCCATCATTTGCATTTTCTGCCAACAAGAGAGAAAGGGCAGAGGGGGCTGGATTGAAAGAACTGGGTTTGAGATGTCAGTGGGGAAAGGAGAGCAGTCTAAGGGAGAGACACAGAAATGATCCTGGCAATCCCTTGAGGGGTGGGGCTAGGCTAAGCCGGGTTAGGTCTTCTGCCTTATCTGCTGGAGGCGCTCAGGCCCAGCAGTGTGAGGCCATGAGAACATTCGAGTACGGGCTATGGCTCAGAATGAGGAGGAAACGGAGACAAATCCAAAAGGCCATCAGCATTGATTTATTTATGATTATTTGAAGAGTCCTTCTTCAATGTTAAAGTTCAAGTATGGTGGCATCAAGAATTGGAATGGTATCGGGTGTCTGAGTGGCGCGGTTGGTTAAGCATCTGCCTTTGGCTCAGATCATGATCCCAGGGTCCTGGGATCGAGCCCTGCATCAAGTCCTGAATCGAGTCCCCCATCGCATTGGGCTCCCTGCTCAGTGGGGAGTCTGCTCCTCTCTCTCCCTCTGCCTCTCCCCCCTTGCTCGTGTGCACGTGTGCGCACGCTCTCTCTCTCGGTCTCTCTCAAATAAATAAAATCTTAAAAAAAAAAAAAGAATTGGAATGGTATCTACAACTGAGAATTTGAAATGTGTAGAGGATGAGGCTAAGAGTCTCTGGTCCCTCTCTGGACTTTGATTTTCTGTGTCAGAGAAGGGGGAACAGACAGTCTCATCCATTCGACGGCCCCTTCTCAGCTCTGACATTTGAGGAGATCTCCCTTTTGGCTTTGGCATCTCCAGCGAAGGAAGGAGCTTTGCATTCTCTTAGGTACCTCTAAATACCCAGGCTAGCAATGATCCCCTTCCAAAAAGTGAAGTTGGGGGCCAGAAACACTGGGACTCTACTGACACTTGACTGATGCTCTTGACCCCCAACCACACAGTAAATGATCCAGCAACCTATTCTAGACAAATGGGGAGCCTAGAGGCAGCACATGGGCATTTTTTCCCTTGGCCCTTTTATGAATATAAATATTTAGTGCATGGTGTTTTGCAGAATTAAATCTCTGAGCCTAGATTAGCCTGGTAATATCATTCTGCAGACACCAGGGACGAGCTACCTGTGACCGCTGTGTCTTCTCATTCGAGGATGCCTGTCATGACTTGATGCACTTGCATTTGCCGGGGCAATCATTAATTGCATATGAAACAGTTGGTGTTGGGCTTTAAGGGAAGCTGATTGGGTCAGTCACTGAGTGTTTGGCTCAGTGATCTACAGCTGGCTCTTTGCTCCTGCACTCCTGCTTTCTTTTCAAAGCATTCTTACCCAGTGTTTTTGGGACCCCCTGAGGAAGAGGCTGTGAAACATAGGGGGTTTTAATCTGTGTTTTCCTTTGGGCATTATAGCTTTAATTTTAATATTTTGGATAATAAAGGATGATTTTAAATTAAATTTGTGAGACTGCCATCTGTGATTGTTTGGACTTTTTCCTCCTCTCTGGAGGGTTTTTTTACTCAATTCTTTCTGAATGTTAGTAAGAGCGGGTTGAGGGTAGGTGAGCCCAAAGAACTTAGAGAAATAGGGAAAGGCTTTGATCCTTGGCCTCTGGCCCTGGGGGGTGGTCGGAAAAGCTTGGTGCATTGCATCAAAATCACAAAAGTTAACTGTGATATAATTGCAGCCTTCTGTCCTCTCCTCTTGATCTACTTTGAGAAAGTAATTTGCCAGAGCTGTGCCTCAGTTTGCCCATCTGTTAAATAAAGAAGTGATTTCCCCCACTGAGTTACCACTACAGTTTTGAGACAGTTCTTCATCTGAGAACAGCTCCTGGGACCCAGTCATTATCACTATCTACCGAAGGCTAAAAGGGTCTGAGGGCTTCCTTGTGTTTCCGTAACTAGAGTTAAATCCAAGAAATCTCTATCTAGAAATATGTTCTTAATCTTGTCAGTGAAATCCAGGAAGAAGAATTTTCTACCCTTCCGAGGGAAGGGAGGACACATTTACCGTCCCCACCGCAGACCACGACATTAATGAGTCAGACAGCACCACTGTACACACATATGCTGAGCAAATGCCAGAAAAAAATGAAAAAGCACCTGCCAGGGGAGTGGTTGGTATGATGAGTGGGTTGGCTAGGGAAGATGGGATGGGGGGTGGGGCAAAGCAAGTAACTCCTTTTTTAACGGAAGGTGGCTCCTTGGAGGGGTCACATTTTGCATTTGGGGGAAGAGAGAGAGTGTGAGGAGCAGGGCAGGGAGAGTATTCCTGGCAGAGCACGTGGGCCATCTGAGCAGAAGCCTTACACAGAGGAGAGTGCAGTGATCAGAGCCTGAGATGTGAAGGGGGTGAGGGGAAGGAGATAGAGCAGGGGAGGGAAATAAACCAGAGGCTGAGGAAAACTACCTTAAGTGCTCTCTGGAGTGAAAATGGGGTATAAACAAATTAGCAGGAAGTTGCTAGAAGCCCCAAGTTGTGTGTAGGGCAGAGGCTTTGTTAGCATCCGAGTGGTTTCCTTTACATCTGTTCCTTCCCCACTGTCTCCCCTCCTTCACCCCAAACTCTGCTTTTATCAGATCCAGGTGGGGCTCCCGGCCACTTCCCTACACAGAGACGGGCCCAAATCACTGCTGCACGGGGCACAAGGCAAAGGTTCATGAAAGGAACTTGAAGGTCAGGGAGGCAATAACCATGGCTCTGAGCAGGATGGAAGCTCAGTAAACAAGTATTTATCATGTTTTTAAGACCTCGCATGAGCATCCTTTGTCCCACATGACGCCTAGACTAAGAGATCAGCTTGGAATCTCAATCAATCTGTCTCTCTCTCTCTCTCTCTCTCTCTCACACACACACACACACACACACATTCTCTCCCACCTCCTCTTCCTCTCTTCTCTCCAAAAGCCCTGCTTCTCCTAAACACAACCTTGGTAACCCCCCAATAGTAGAAAACAACCCCAACAAGTGCCTATGAAAAAAGCCTTTAAGACTCATGAATATTTAGCTCGTCCTCATGTAAAATATATGACTTTGTGTAAGGATCAGGCGAACGAGGTGCATGATTTTTTTTCTGATTTATGGGCCTGGAGACGGATTATTCATAGCAGAGCAGCTGTGTGGAAAGATTCATCCGCTGCAAAATGTGATTGTACATCAGGCAGTGTGTGGGAACGGAGCTATGACTAATGGCTGCTTTACATATAAATGAGAAGGTTTGTGCTAGGAACTGTAAAAAAATACAATCACTCAGCTGACTGGCCGGCTCCTTATCGTGGGTGCAGGAGAGGGACCTCAGGAAAGGCAGGCAAATGAATGCCTTGCCCTGAAAAGCCAAGGCGGGGTTAAGAGTCAGGGAGCAGGACAGGGGATGGAAAGAATTGGGAGAAGCAGCCAACTCTCCCGATCTGGCCTGCCCGTACTCAGTCTCTGTATTTGTAACTCCATCTCCCAGGCCCCGCTGTGACCTCTGAGAGCCTGTCAGGGCAGAGATGTGGCCCTACGGAAGTAGCTGCATCACCAATACATCCAGGGGTGGTGACCTGGTCCCGAACTCTCCAGAGCTTGGCGTTAGGCTGCTGAAGATTCAGGTCCATTTCAGAAGTCAGCACAAGATTCATCTCGGTAAACCTCAGAAGAGAAAAATTGTGCAAATCTGAGATTTTCCCCTGCCACTCCTCACGTCTCCCTCGCTTTCCCCTGTTCATCTCTCTCCTCTCTTGTAGCTGAGACAGGCTGTCTAGACACTGCAGATGTGGACAGATGTTGGGTCTGTAATTTATAACAACGGCCTCCAGAAGGCAATTCCAATTTGTTTCGGTAAGGCTTTGAGTTACAGGCAGAAAAAATATCCTGTAAATACTGTTGACTTACATGGTAAGTACACCAAGGGTTTACTTAGTGAACAACCACTAACTACAGCATAATTACATATCCCTGCAGATTACCGGAGAATTTAATGACACTGAGCAGGTAATGACCACCAAACCGAGTTTCTGGTTTTAGGGGGGGCCTGGAGAGCAAGGGAGTTGAGCCATACTTAACAGGAATTTATGCCTGTTTCTTCAAGTCATCAATTAGTCTCCATTTTGAGGGCCTTTCAGTGTTATCTACATGGTAGATATCCCTTCGCTATCAGACTGAACGCCAAGCAGGTTGGATCCTCTTTGTTGCTTTCCACTGATAGAGTTTTAAACCGTGTGGTATCTGGAGGTCCCCCCGAAGCCCTCAGACAAGCCAGGAGGCGGGGAAATTACCTTTGCTGCTATCACAGGGCTCATGCACTAAGCAGCAAGGCCGAGCTGCACTGACCCACTCTCTCTCCTGATGGCCGATGACCACACGGCTGTCCAGGCCACCAGTGAAGGGGACTGGCCCACCCAAGATCAAGCTAATCTTCATGTGGACTATATTCTGATCGGGTAATTATAATGGGAAATGGAAAGGCAAATTTCTAGAATAGTGTTTCAAGAAATTCAGGAAGCTTCCTACTATCATCTGGGGAGGTGTGTGTGTGCAGGGGGAGCAGGAGGCTAATATCAAAGCCAATGCATGGAGAAGTTTGGTAATCTGGCCATGATTAGTCTATTGGTAGCAGAAGCCAAATTTGCACTTGGGATCTGCCATCCCTGAGAACTCTGACCAGCTGGCCCCCCTGGGCTTAGGGGATCAGAGTTGGCCAGCAGCTGGGGAGCTCAGGCTTCCCTGGGCATATAGGGTTGCAGCTGAAATAGACCTCAGGGTATCATTTATGTCAGTCTGGGGGAAGGGGAAAGAGGAGTGGGAATAAAGGGGGTAGGAAAATGTGGAAATCAAATGAACATATTCGCAGGGGTGGATTCCAATTTTTAATCCACCACCAACTTCTTCTAGTTTATCTGTTCCACAGAATCTTCCTCCCCCCTCTTGCCTGTCCAAAGACAGGCAAACAAAACTTAATACACCCCTAGGAACAGACCCTTGGATTTTCACGGACCATGAAAGGAAAGCCCGATGCCAGTTTAAGGACAGATAACGTCTAGAGAATCTGGATTCTGTGTGATGGTTGCTGTGTTCTCCCCTTCTCATTCTTCCCCTGCCCTGGCCCTGCTTTCTATCCATCCAACTTCAATGATATCTTGCTTCACCTGAAGAAGTGCATCTGGTTTAGAATATCAGCTCCTGGCAGAGCCACAAAACTGATCACTAACTAGGAGGCTAAGCTACGTGGGCCAAAGGAAAGGGGTTAGGAGTTTCAGGTGTCATGACTGAAACTTCTCTTCTCTGGAGGGCACTGGCCAGGAGGTCTGGCCGTAGGTCCTGCCCAGGAGAAAATGTGTCAGCTGCAGAAGAATGGGTTTAGGAAACAATTTGTGTCTTAGGAGTTTAAGGTTTTGGATGCAATGTCTAAAGAGACTCTAGAGACTTCTTTTATGGAGACTTTAAAAATATGAGTGACTCCTACTTGCCAGGGGTGCGTGAGATTTTTGTCCTACTGAGAGATATAGATGAAAATGGCCTGGAGCGCTCTAAACCCAGGAGATCCTTGTAAGTGCACCAAGCCTCACACATGCTCCCTGGCAGGACGGGATAGGGATATTTGAACTTCCAGCCCTAAGAGGGCTGTGGAAAGAAGGAGGGACGCCCTCTGGTCAGGGAGGACAAATGAGCTATAATAATGTTAATATCTGACATGAATTGAGAGATTACCATGTGCCAGGCATATATTTTCTCCTTGATGATACATCTGTGCATTAGCTCTTTGAAAAAGAAAACATTACCCACTGCCAGGGAGCAGAACTTCCTCAAAAAAAGAGGAAGCACATGACACACAATCCCACTCTGTGGCTTGCCAGCATTAGCTGGAGGGTTACATAATTTCTAGGGTGGAGGATAAAAGCAAGAGGAAAAGTCAGCTATGGAGACGTATATCCAAAGATGTCTGTGGGGAGGGGACTTCATGGTGCAGGCTCAGGGGTCTGCATACTTGGAAAGTAGATATCATGAGACATGAGAGAGCTAGTGAAAGAACAGGATCACTGACCCACGTGGATACCTCCATGAACACATGTCCACACACAACATGTACACATAGATACATGTCATCTGGTGAGTAAACATCTCTGAATTCACGAGAAAGGATCACATAGCTTAGTCAAAAGGGACATATTACAAGCCATGGTTGATTCTATACACACAGGAATAATGTTGCATCTCCCACAAAGATCTCCCCAAACTTCTTAATAAGCTAACACCAGCCCGGGGTGTTAGAGGAAGGGCAGGGCGGGACTGGGAAGTGTTCGCTTGATGGGCATCTCCCCAGAGAGATTCAGGTCTGGTCTTCTCTAAACCGAATCTTCCTGCTGGCCAGGCCTGGAACCTGAGGTGTCCTGTGTCTGGGGGAAGGCTATGGGTGGACAGACTAGGGTCTGGGTCAGGTGGGAGCATGGGTCTAGAGTCCAACTTCAGTTTATTTCTCCAGTACACGCCAGACCCTGAGAGTCCAAAAATAATTGCCTTAAATACATAGTAGAAAGACCGGGGGCTTTGGAGCCAGAAAGCCTAGGTTTGATTCCTTTTTTACCTACTACTATCTCATTCATTCATTAATTCATTCAATAAATATTTATTGAGTATCCATTGTGTGCCAAGTGCGTGACCTTTTTCGGGCAAGCTATTTAAACTCAGTTGGCTTCGGGGCGCCTGGGTGGCTCAGTTGGGTAAGCAGTTAAACGCGTCTGCCTTGGGCTCAGGTCATGATCCTGGGGTCCCACTTCAGGTTCCTTGCTCAGCGGGGAGTCTGCTTCTCCCTCTCCCTCTGCCCCTCCACCCTGCTTGTGCTGTCTCTATCATGCGTGCTCTGGCTCTCGCTCTCAAATAAATAAAATCTTAAAAAAAAACCTCAATTGGCTTCAGTTTCCTCATCTATAAAACAGGGATAATAATGCCTAGGTGTCACGGTTATTGCAAGGATTATATGAGAAGAGGTGCTTGGCACATAGTTGATTCCCAATATATGCTCCTTATTAGCACTAGTAGAATTCCAATTATGTCCCCCCTTTTAAAAGATTTTATTTATTTGAAAGAGAAAGAGAGTGAGAGGGAGAACATGAGCAGGGGGAGGGGGAGAAGCAGACTCCCCACTGAGCAAGGAGCCTGATGTGGGGCTCTATCCCAGGACCCTGGAATCATGACCTGAGCCGGAGGCAGTCGCTTAACCAACTGAGCCACCCAGGGGTCCCCAATTATGCCCCTTTAATAAAGTCTCTTTTGCTGTTTTCCACCCCACTGGTGGCCAAGCTCTGTCTGGGGGAAGTATGGAAGAATTTTATACGGCCCCAGATGAGCCACTTCTCATAGGTGACTTTCACAGGACAGGTTTAGCACCAGGGGGATCTGACTTGCTTGTCTGCCTCCCTCCCTGGACTGTGAGCCCCTCAGGGGAAGGGGCTGTGTCTTCACTTGTTTAGCATGTGGCCACAGGGCCTGCAACAATGCCTGGCCCATTGGAGACATTCAGTAGATGGTTGCTGACTCAATGAAAGAAGGAAGGAGCAGAGTTTCTTTCTATTCTTTTTTTTTTTTTTTAAGATTTTATTTATTTGAGAGAAAGCGAAAGCGAGAGAGATCACAGAGGGAGAGGGAGAAGCAGACTCCCCGCTGAGTGGAGAGCCTGACGTGGGGCTCGATCCCAGGACCCCGAGATCACAACCAAGCCGAAGGCAGATGCTTAACCAATTGAGCCACCCAGGCACCCCAGGAGCAGGGTTTCTATCCCTGTAGTGGTTGTGAAGGCCCCTCATTTCTTCATTCAACACGGTGGCCTCAGTACTGTACCAGGTGTTGGAGATACAATGGTGAGCAGAATAGACACAGTCCCCACCCTCATGGAGCTCAGAGGCCACGGGGAGAATACAGATTGTAATCAAAGAGTGGTACAAAAACCAGGATCTTACCAGGTGCGACCTGTGTTGCAAGAGGAAGTAAATGATGCTAAGAAAGCAAATCAAGGAAGAAAGAGCCAAGCGTGGGCAGGCACAGGGGCCTTCCTCCAGGATGCAACATTCCAGCTGACACCCGAAGTGGGAGTAGGAGTTAAGGCCATGCTGGGGTGGTGCTGCCGCCCCCGACAGGAGCCTTCCACGGAGTGGCGACCTCATGTGCACAGCCCCAGCGGCTGGTTAGAACACAGCACATTCAGACAACAGGAAGAGGCCAGTAGGGCTGGAGTGCGGCTTGCACCTCAGAGTGTGGAGCAAGGATGTTGGAGTCATGGGTTCCAGGCTTCATCTTAAGAGCAAGGGGACACCAGAGCAGGGTTTCAAGTTGAGGGACGGCAGGAGGGACATGATCACCACCGGCCCCGTTGAGGGGGCACGTCGGCACGTGCGGAGACCGCAGTGGGCGGGCTGGGGGTGGGGGGTGGATTGAGTCAGCCAGGCAACAGAAGGCAGCGGCCTTGGACTGAGGAGATGAAGAGAGAAAGGGCAGGGGAGGAAAACACTCTGAAGTGGAGGCGTCGGGGCTCCCTGACGGTGGGTCCTGCAGGTGAGGGGGCCGTGGGTGGAGCCAGGGGCAAGTCCCGGGTCTGCGAAACTTTCTTCTTGCATCTGTCTGCTCCTTGTTCACTTCCAGAAACGCCCTCCTCTCTTTTCCACCCAAGAGTTTTGTCCTGATAGCCTTTGGAGGTGGATGGATTCCCACTTCCAGAGAATGAGAGAGACTAAAGGACAGACGCCCCATGGTATCTGGGAGGCACCTGGAGGGTCATTTTCCCAAGCAAGCCCCTTGCCACTGAGGCAATCATTTGTCCTCCCAAACTCACCCAAGCCCAAACACCCTCTCAGCTTCTCTGGCTCCCCACACTTACACAGACCTCCAAACACTCCCTACAGACCACTTCATCCTACCCTTATTTACCCTTGCTTCCCAAAGCCCTCCATGCCCTCCCCCGCTCCTCTCCCTAGCAGCTCGCCCAGCCCCTACCTCCCTCTGCCTCCACTTCACCCTATTAAGAAACAACAACCCCCCAGAACGCCTGCCCCCGGCAGCTGCCCCCTGAGCCCCGCCCGCCCGCCCTCCTCCTGCTCCTCTCCCTGACAGATGCCTCAGAGCCCCGGGCCGCAGTTAAGGTGACGAGATGCAGCAATTCTTTATGAACATTTCATTCCTGCTCGCTACACGACGTAAATTAGATGGTGTGTTACATTCGGGCAATAAGAGAGATATGTCACCACGACGCTGGCCCATTGGATGGAGAGGGTAATCCTGCCGTGAATTTCATTACTGCTTTTATATAGACAGAATTAGCTCGGTGACAGCGAGCCTGATTGTCTTTCACTAGGGGTTTGGAGAAGAGCTGAAAGGATTTCACCCTGATGTGCACACTACTGAGTGACCCCGCTCACCAGCGGCTGCGCTGATTGCTTTGCACCTTGCAGACCGGTGATTGGCTCAGCCTCGCCGCCACCTCGCCTCCCTCCCTGGTCCCCAGCCCTCCCCGCCTGGCTTTTTCTTGAAACAAGAAGAAAGGAGACCTAATGGAGGAGTCACAAGGTCATGAAGGGAAATTCGTGCGTGGGGAGGGGCAAGTTGGCAGAGTTAAAAAAATACCCAACAATCCTTTTGGGTCAGAGTCTTCTGGACAGAAGCTGTGGCCACTCACTCACCCCAATCCCACCACAAATCTACACAACACTCTTCAATGACCTCCAAAATCCTTAATAGGACCTGGATGGCCCAGTCCAGCAGCCTGCAAACAAGCCCGGACTGGGGACTTCCTTCTGTTTCTTTCTGTAGGAATGCCTAGTTCTGAGAGAGTCAGCCCCCTCCCTGTTCTCTGGGTCTCCACCTTAATATCTCTCACCTCTGTCACCTTGTCCACTCCTTCCTTCCCCTCTGTCAATCCCTCAGCAAACGTCTTCTGCTAAGCTTTCCATAGGCAGAGGCAGCTGGTTGCCCCTCAGGCTGGCCAGGGAGGTTGACCATTGCTGGGCCCTGCTGACTCCTCTGCTCCCTTTCAAAAGCCTCCAGGGAGACCCTCCGAGATCCCATTCCTTGCAGGCCCAAGGGCCAGGCATCAAGCAGGCAGAATAATCTCCTCAAAGCCCCTCATCTTTTGGTCAATCCGATACATCTGTCAGGAAAGTTTCTCTCGAAGCCCGGATCAGCCAGCTCTGTGGCCTGTGCTGAGAGGGATTAAGGCCACAGTTGCCACTTTCCAGAGAGGGAGGAGGCTCCCCGGACCTCGGCAGAGCTAGCGCGTCCTCGGAGGCCTGGCACAGGGTCTCTGCATCCTGACTCCGTCTGCCCCGGGGTTAGTGCACTGAGCTCCCCTTTCAGCCCCCCCGCCCCCAACACAGTACCCCAGCTCCAACTGCCTATCCTCCATGGAGCCCAGGGAGAAGGTTCCCTCAATGATTTACTCATGAAGTCACTCTGGACAAGTTTTACACTGAAATCCCTTCTCTGGAAGTGAAGACTAAGTCTACGATGCTGAAACTATAGTCTGACCCCACCTATGTGCTAGCTGTACGACGAGCCAGGTCGTCACACCACTCTGAACTTTAGCTTCAAAAGGAGAGTCATAACTGCTGGCGGCGGGGGGGAGGGGGGGCGGCTGTGGTGCAGTCCTCTGTCTCCCACGGTGCTGAGGGAGGGTCTCCAACCATCACCCTGGCCTGTCAGACTTCCTTGGATTAGTCTCTGCTGAAGAGAGCTGTCTCACTGACGGTCACGCCTTTCCCCAGGCAGCCTCCATCCACTGCCTTGTCACCATGGGCATATGAAGGCCCAGCCACCTCTCTGTACCTCGGGACACTTCAGAAGGGCCATCCCTGCCTCTGAGTCCCCCTTGAGGTTGGCCAAGGCCTTTTTGGAGACTGCAACACCGCCCAATTTCTCCCTCCATCCAGTCCTGCTTCTTCCCAGTTCCTTTTCTTGCCCTAGTGATAATCCCAAGGGCACTCCCCAGTAAAGTTCCAGCACCATGGACACCATCCCAAAGTCGGCTTCCGCACCCAACGTGCACACAAGTCCTGCCCACCTACCTGTGGGGCTACTGCAGGACGAAGGGGTTTTGTAAAGTGCCATGTAACTGTTGCTGCCTATCATCATCATCATCATCATCATCATCGTCATCATCATCAATCATCATCATCATCACAGCAGGCTCTGCCTAGCTGGTGTGATGGAGTCAACATACTTTGGCCAGGAAGTCAAGTGAATGAACACCCAGCCTTCTTTTTTCTCCTGACAAGGTTCTTTGCACTTTGCCTTTTGTCTTCTGATTAGAATGACCTTCCCAGATTGTCCAGACTGTCCCTCAGAAAGCCCAGCCATGGTCCCAAGGATCTAGGGGTTCAAACTGCCAGGGCTCTGTTATCCATATCTCATTCTTTGCCCCAAGAATCAGGAGCTAAGTGTCCACTGGATATCTCTCCTACACTTTCTGGATGTATTCCTGGCTGGGCTCCCTTCCCTTTTATTTAAAGCATGTACTTTCTTTCTTTCTTTTTTTTTTTATTCTTATGTTAATCCCCATACATTACATCATTAGTTTTAGATGTAGTGTTCCATGATTCATTGTTTGTGCATAACACCCAGTGCTCCATGCAGAATGTGCCCTCCTCAATACCCATCACCAGGCTAACCCATCCTCCCACCCCCCTCCCCTCTAGAACCCTCAGTTTGTTTTTCAGAGTCCATCGTCTCTCATGGTTCGTCTACCCCTCCGATTTCCCCCCTTCATTCTTCCCCTCCTGCTACCTTCTTCTTCTTCTTAAAGCATGTACTTTCTTACCATAGACCAAAACGTCCATCCTTGGGGGGGGGCGGGGGGTGACAATAGGTCTCAAAAGAGGACTGAGAACAGGATCTCCTCTTCTTTGAGCCAAGACTTCCTTCTTTCTGGGTCTTGTTTACAGCCCCCTCCCCCCAAATAAAGAAAGCCTAGTATCCCTCTCCTAGGGAATAGGGAGGAGCACAGGCAATGGTCTCAGATTATTGTTCCCCTTGTAAGTATGCCCATACTGGCTCACTACTGGGCCCCCAGCCTTGTCAGCATTTTGGAGTCGCATGGCAGGTAGGAACACTGCCAGGTGAATCAGATCTTCTACCCTGTCCCTACTCCTGGGCCCTGACCCAGAATGTGTGCTTCTCAGGAGTGCAATGTCCTGCATCTCTTCTAGAGCTTTCCCCGTAAAGATGTAGGCACTGAACGAGGAGCCAGGGATGTGGGGGGTGGAAGTTTCTTACCCTACCCCCCATTCTGACATCACAGGCTTCACTTTCTGACACTAATTGGTTGCCATGGAAACCAGTTCCTTAAGTACATGACAACTTGAGGTGGAGGGAGAGCCACAGGAACCAGCCCTGCCACGAAGAATCCACAGAGCCTCTCAGCATCAAGCAGGGCTGTCCGGAGTCCCTATCCTCTGCTGATACCTATGCTTTGCACATGATGAGAAAAGTTCACCAGCTTGGGAAAATGCCCCAGGACAGCGCAAAGGTAATCCTACTTCACCATTCCTACCATTTCCCACTTTATTTGGAAGTCCGTCTTATCTTTGAGTGGGGAGATCTTGCTGCAAAGTCACAGTCCAAAGCAAGAAAAGTCAGCCACTTACCCCGGAATAAATGGATATCAGTGTGATGTGGGCCTCTCTCTCTCAGTCCTAGATCAGAGGTCATCTTTTCTAAGACACTGTCCTTAACTAGCCAATCTCCCATCCCTATCCTCATCCCCATCACACAAACACACACACTCTCTCCCCCCGCCCCCCACTTACTCACTCTAGAGCTTACACGTTCTTTTTTTTTTTTTTAAGATTTATTTATTTATTTGAGAGAGAGAGAGAGTGTGAGAGCGGTGGGGAGAGCAGAGGGAGAGAGAGAATCCTGAAGCAGACTCCCTGCTGAGTGTGGAGCCTGACACGGGGCTCAATCCCAGGACCCTGAGATCATGACCTGAGCCGAAACCAAGAGTTGGTTGCTTAACCAACTAAGCCATCCAGGCACCCCTTACACATTCTCTCAGTCATTCATTCAACAAGTATTTATGAGCCTCTGGTATGTTGTAGACCCTGTTCCGGGCCTGAGGGATCCAGCCAGGAGCTGATAGGGACCTGCCTCTATGGAGCTCCCTGTCAGCATCTTCTACACTCACGCTCATCCTTTTAGTAAGTATCTCTGGGTTTTCTTTTTTCATTCTAGTCCCCCAGTGCGGTAAGCCACCTGGTTGTTGATGGGGTGGGACGCAATTTGCTCAGTAATCCCCTTCCGTCCCTGGGCTTTCCAAGAGTGGAGACCTTGAGCCTATTAATATACATCTTTGCTTGACACTAGACCCCAAAATTTGAGGCCCCTCAGCCTTCCATGTCACCCCATTGCTCTCTGAACCAGCCTTTCAAGGACCCTGGATTCCTCCACTGTCTTTCAAGGCCACGGAACAGAAGAATGGATGGGACTTGAGGATGGCAGCAGAAAGGTAGGTCTGCTGTGTGTCCACGGGAATGGGTGCATGGGCATCAGACACTCCGCCGTGCATTCATCCGTCTGCCTCCTGCTGTCATGCACGTGCACTTACGTTGGCTGAATCTGTGACTTCTCCCAAATCAGCCAGTATGGGAATGTGAGCATGTGTGTGATTCCACTTGTAAGTGTGAGTGAGCATGTGTTCAGGGGAAGGGGAATTTAGGGGTATGTCTTTATGTGTGTTTTTTCCAAATGCTTGGCTTTTTTCAAAATGGCTTAGAGCACTACTGTCATTTATGGGGTTTAAAATGTCAGAACAGGGCCCGTGGGGAGGCAGGGGAGATTAAACTGCAAACAGTGAAGGTTATAGATGACGTTTCTGATAGGCTGACAGGCAGACTCAAATGATGCTGCACTTTAGCAATCATTTAAACACACAAACACACCCCCCCCCCAGATCCTCTCTCCATATTTTAATGGCACATTCTGAAGGCTAAAAACATAACAGGCCATGTCTAGAAAACCACAGCTCTGCTTTCAGAACCCACCCCGCAGCTGTGTCGGCAGCGTATGTGTGTGCGTGTGTTTGTACTCAAGCACACCGACCTGTCCCAAATGAACACATATGCTTATTTGTATTTTAGAGTCTGCATAGGTTAACTCCACCTCACTTTTATATAGTGTCCTACATGATTAAAATACATCCCATCTCGGGGCGCCTGGGTGGCTCAGTCGTTAAGCGTCTGCCTTCAGCTCAGATCATGATCCCAGGGTCCTGGGATCAAGCCCCGCATCGGGCTCCCTGCTCCTCGGGAAGCCTGTTTCCCCCTCTCCCACTCCCCCTGCTTGTGTTCCTGCTCTTGCTGTCTCTCTCTCTCTGTCAAATAAATAAATAAATAAATCTTTAAAAAAAAAAATACATCCCATCTCAGTCTACCTGAGCGTCATAACTACTTGTGGAAAGTAGGCAGGGTCGAGATCACTATGTCTATTTTACAGAAAAAGGAATACTGAGGCTCAAAGAGGTCCAATGGGTTTCCTAAGACCACCTGGTGGGAAGTGATAAAACTAAGGTTAGAAGCGATAAAACTAAGGTTAGAAGCAGGGCCTTTTTATACTTACTCAGAGCTCTTTTCTTGAGGTTGTGGTTCTCAACCCGGGCTATACTTTAGAATCACCTGCAGAGCTTTTGAATCCCACCAGGCCCCCAGAGATTCCCATCCAGTCGTTCTGGAGATGGCCCTTACGGGATGTTTTTGAAGACCCCTGGTAATGCTAAGAGGTAGGGGATATCCCAGGTGTCTGGTTATGCTCAAATCCTCTCCGTGTGAAGGCGGATTCCAGTCTCCTTCCTTCTCGAGGTCTATCTCTGCATCTACTTCCCAGAAGACTTAATCTCTAGGAGGACTGGATCCTCTGTTTCTTCTGCATCACCCTGACTCCCCACCCCTCCCAGTCTATGGAGGCTTAGAAAGTTGCTCAGCTCAGCCTGGTGAGTGAAGAGGCCATTGGCTATGAGCCCCACCACTGTGGCCACCTGATACGGGGCAAACTGTGTTGTCTCAGCGAGACAGAAGGAGGAGAACCAGCCCCACCTGGCCCTGTCAGCCAGGAGAAGGCCAAGGTGGGGAGGAGCAGCCCTTAGTGACCTAGGCTGAGAGGAAAAAGGGAAAGAGATGGAAAAAAGAGAAAGGAGAAGAGGAGGAGGAGAGCTGGCCCCTTGGGAGATTATTCCAACCAGCTCCGGGCTAAAACCACCTCCCTTGGCCACTGCAGGAGAGGTGGTCTAGGACAGCAGTTAGGAGCACAGACTCGGTAGTGGCCTGCCTGGGCTTGAATCCTGGTTTCTGCTTACTAGTTGCATGACTTTGGGCAACTCCTTAACATCCCTGTGCCTCAGTTTCCTCATTATTAAAATACCAATCATAATAAGAGTACCTGCGTCATAGAGTCTCTATAGCATGAGTACTGGGTAGGGGTGAACTGCTGTGATTCTGCACAATTTGATGCTTTGGAACTCTCCCTCCCTGAAACTCTTCCTATCTTCCGGAACATTCCTTCTCCATCTCCTTTGCTAGTCCTGTTCCTTTGCCCTCCCTCTGAGTCACTGGTTCTCAGCCTGAGGAACTTTTATATATATATATATTTTAAAGATTTTATTTATTTATTTAATTGACAGAGAGAGAGACACAGCGAGAGAGGGAACACAAGCAGGGGGAGTGGGGGAGGGAGAAGCGGGCTTCCCGCGGAGCAGGGAGCCCGATGCAGGGCTCGATCCCAGGACCCCGGGATCATGACCCGAGCCGAAGGCGGACGCTTAACCGACTGAGCCACCCAGGCGCCCCAGCCTGAGGAACTTTTAGAGCTTATTCCCAGAGATTCAGGTTGTTTGTCTGGGGTGGGGCCTAGACACGGGTGTTTTTCAAGCTCCCTGGCTGATCCAAATGTGTTGCCAAGGTTGAAAACCACCCCTTTGCGTGCTGTTACTCCCTAAGTCTCTGCTCTTGCCCCCTTCTCTCCTCACTCATCCTTCCCAAGTAACTGACCTTCTTCCCATGGCCTTAATTACCATCCAGAAGCTGGTGACTCTCCAATCCATGTACCCTGACAAGACTGCTTTCTTGACCTCCCAAGCTATTTTCAGCTCCCTGCCAGACACCTTCATTTCCACATGTGTGACGATAAAGTTCTCAGCGGTCTCTCGGCCTCCCACGTCTGTACTGAGATGTGCTCTAGACAAGCCCTCCCAAGTACGTGTCCCGATCAGAACTCAGTATTTTGTACTCTCCACCCAAAGCTATTTCACCTCCTCTATCCCCCGTCTCTGTCACTTCCAACCACTCACCCAGGCAAGAACTGATAGCCAGCCAGGGATCTTCTCCCTCATCCCCACATCCAGTCAGGTACAAAATCCTGTCAGTTCCTCGAAGGCGCTCTCTGGCCTCGTTCCTTGGGATCCCCACACCGCCGCCATGTACAGTTCGAAGAGCTTCCTCACGGGGCTCCCACCTCCAGCTTGCTTGGCTGCACCCTTCCCCCACTTTCTTCTTCATCCTCAGAGCTATCTTTTGGAAATGCAAATCACTCCACTGCTAAAGCCCTTTGGGAGAGAAGTCAACTTTGCACAGCCCTTGACTATCTGTCCCCTTCCACTGGCCTCCTTCAAAGTGACACCCCACCCTCTGAGCTTCAGTTCTCCAAGTGTGCCAGGCTGTTGGACACCTCAAGGCTTTTGCACATACCATTCCCTCTGCCTTAAATGCTCTTCTCTTCCCCTCCCATTCTGCCCACGTTTACAAATTAGCTGAAGCACCAGCTCCTCTAGGAAGTACTACCTGACTGACCACTCTCTTTTTGTCCCCGCTACATCCTGGAGTTAATGTCTATTGTGTTGGCTCTCACTGTGTCTTCTGTTTCTTCGTTTTCATGCTGTCTCCTGCACTGGACTGTGATCATCTGGAAGGCACGGGCCCTGTCTTACTTGTCTTTGAGGAGTACAGTGAGTAGGGAAGAGACCAGACTCCAAGTTCTATAGGGAGTTTTTATAGACTGTTTGGTTCCCTTGGCTAAAGCACTTGGTGAGGAATGCTTTGGATTATGCTCTGGATTTTGTTTATTTAACTGCTTTTTTTAAGTAGGCTCCATGCCCAATGTGGGGCTTGAACTCACAACCCTGAGATTAAGAGCTGCATGCTCTCCTGACTGAGCCAGCTAGGCACCCCTATGTTCTGGATTTTGAAGGGTAACTTCCTCCCTCCTGGAGCCAAGCAGAGGGACTAGGTATGAGCAAAGAGACCCAAATAAGCCACTCGCCTGATGCTGTGCCCTGAGGTTCCTCCCCTGGGTCTGCCTCTCCAAGCCCCAGAATTGGGAGCTCTGACCACCATAACACCTGGTGTCCCTTCGTGGCCCAACCAAAGTGAGTGGAGTCTTCTTTCCTCTCTCTCATCTGAGATCAGGCTGGAATGCTGCCAAAGGATCCTTCAGAGAGAAACGAAGAAAAACTAAAAGCAAGCAAACAGACCTATAAATACTTAGACATGCAGAAATGGACAGAATGCAAATGTCTGATTCTAATTTGCCACCTGTGCCTAAGGGAGAACATTCAAGAGTTGCCTTCTGGGGGCACCCGGGTGGCTCAGTCAATTAAGTGTCTGACTCTTGATTTCAGCTCAGGTCATGATCTCAGGGTCCTGGGACTGAGCCCTGGGAGGGCCCCTGACTTGCAGGGAGTCTGTTTATCTCCCTCTCCTTCTGCCCCTCCCCCACCTCCCTCCCTCCCTCTCTCTCTCTCTCTCTCTCAAACAAATAAATCTTTTTTTTAAAAAAAGAGTTGCCTTCTGGACCTTGTAACCCTTGCCTAAGAGAGTGCATTCAAAAGTCACCTCGGGGCACCTGGGTGGCTCAGTCAGTTAAGCATCTGCCTTCGGCTCAGGTCATGATCTCAGGGTCCTGGGATCGAGTCCCCCATCTGGCTCCCTGCTCAGCTGGGAGTCTGCTTCTCCCTCTGTCTGCTGCTTCCCCTGCTTGTGCTCTCTTTCTCTCAAATAAATAAATAAAATTTTTAAAACAAAACAAAACAACAAAAGCCACCTTCTCTCCCCACCACTGCCCAAGGAAGGGACTAGGCAGGAATCCTAGTCCCATCCCAGGCAGGTGGGCAGCTGAAAAGTTGCAATTCTTATAGCCAGTGACACTGAATCAAGCCCTTATCCTCCACAGAAGTGGAAGGTCAAGGCCATCAGTGGTCTAGAGCAACAGAAAAAGTCAGGGGCCCAGAGAAGAGACTGCAGACAGAATGTGATCCCTGGTTCACTCAGAGCAGTGTTTGCCCTGCCAGACCCCTGCCTGCTAATATTCCTAGAGCCCTTGCCATATGTCGGCACTGTGCCAAAGACTAGATCAGCTTCAGTAACTCTCACAACAACCCTCTGAAATAGGGACTATTATTATTCCTGTTACAGATGAGGAAACTGACTTTTCCAAGGTCAAAAACCTGGTAAGTGGCTAAGCTAGGATTCAGATTCAGACAGTCTGACTCTAAAACCGCAGGCACTTAACCTCCAGGGTATACGCCTAACGCATATAGCAGGTGATTATTCAATATCTGCTAATAGTAATAGTAGCTTAAATTTGTTGAACACTTAAATTAACAATGTCCCAAGCATTTTATATGGATTATTTTTATTCACTAGACAGGTACTATTATTATTCCCATTTTATAGATGAGAACACTGAGGCTTAGAGAAGTTAAGAGCATTGTCCATGGTCCCAAAACCAGTAGGTGAAAAACTGGAATACAGGCCCGGAGGGATAGATAAATGAATGACCAGAGGCCCAGACAAGCCGCCTACCAGCACCACTACCTCCCTGGAGAGTGTCCACGAAGGCAAGGGGCCTTTCCAGCTCTGACAAGGTGGCTGAACCTCGATGAAGGCTGTCTGTGAGCTTTTATATAAAACCATGTCCTGGCAAAGACACCTCCAGTCTGGATAGCTTTACCAAGTTTAGGGCCCAGTGTACTCAGAAGTGACCCTAGAAGGCTGGGCCAGTTCCTCCTTTCTCCCAGGCCTCTCCAGGGCACCCTCTCACCAGTTCTACCCACTCACAATAGTCTGGCACTTGGGATCTGGTGATGTTTGGGGGACCCCAATATCCAGGAAACCAGAGCCTCCAGGACCCTCCCCAAAGTAGGCAGTTTTCAGCAATCCCTGCTGGATCCTTTAGTTCCTCAGTCTCCAGCTTTGGCTCCTGGGAGGAATCCTTACAGAGCCATCCAGGTACCTAAGGAAAGAGGGAGAGAGGAGAGAAGGAGCCGATTCCTAGCCTCTCCTCCCCATCTCCTCACCCTCCCCAAAGCCTTGCAGGCGGCCCCCACCACCTCCAAGCCCGCAGAGTTTCTCACCTTCAGGCAAAGGCAGATGATGGCAGAGCTGGGGAGCAGAACTTAACTGAGCCCGGGGCACTGCAAATCCTGTCATTAGTACTTAGGGAATGTGAGACGGGGGCGGGGCGGGGGGGGCGGTGGAGGGAGGCAGGGAGAGGAAGGCCGAGATGGTCGAGATGCAGAGATGGACATGGAGACAGATACCAGGAGAGGTTGCAGAGACAGACAGAAGAGGAGGGAGCGAGGGAGGAAAAGGAAGGAGGCTGAGGAGGGTGGCAGGCAGAGAAAGGGGGGGAGGAGAGAAAAAGAGCCAGTTGCTTTATTCATGGCTGGTGATATTATAGACTGAGTGAAAATCACATTATCGTAATGGGAAAGTTAGAGTTGCTGAGATGATGCCCTGAAGCCTCGGCGCTGATTGGGGTGTGATTGCTATCTGTATTTATATGTAGAAAGCAAAGTTCACTGCCAGTTCAAGATGGTGGCGGCGGCTTTCTGCACCATAATTCTTCGGTAGGGAGACGCCCCGAGCCAGCCGAGCCCGCCGACGCCGGAGCGCGCTGGAGCCGAAGCTGGAGCCTGGGCCCGGGCCGCGCGGGGCTCAGCCTGCAGAGCAGCGGGCACGCGGACCCGCCGGGGCACTCGGCCGGGACCCGGACGGCGGCCCAGTCCCCGGCCTGACGCGAGGCGGGGCGACGGGGCGGGGCTCGAGCGCCTGCGGGCGGGGAGGGGTGCGGGGGAGAAGCAGCAGCTCCGGCCGCCTCCCCTCTCCCAGGCCCGCCGTCCGGAGATCAGAGCGCTTGACCCGGTTATAGAGTGAGCCCCGCACCCCGACCCCCAGCCCCATTATAGAATTCAGTGCTACACCCTACAATAAATGCCAGGAAGTTTTTATTTTTCCCATGATAACTGCTTTGATACTTTTTTGACATCTCAAATTTCTTGACGGTTTTCCTCCTTTAATTTTTTTTTTTTTTTTAGGCCCCTCTGCTGTGGCGCGTGCCCCCCCCCCCCCCCCCCCCCCCCCACCCTACCCCACCCCCGCCTGGTGGTCTCTGCTGCCCCTGCCTGTTGAGCAGCCCCGTGCTGGGATGAAGGACCCAGCCCTACCGATGGGTGAATGGGTGTGATCCAGAGCTGGGGGGGGGCGGGCAGGCAGATCCCCATACCCCATGCCTTGCCCCACTCGTGCAGGCATCAGCCAGTCAGGGAGAGATGACGGTTGTCCCGGCTGCCTGAGCAGTCTGTGGCGCTCAGACCACCTTTTACTTGAGGTCTGGTTCCCGCAGGGCTTTCTGGGGGAAATGGAGCAGGGCTGGGCCCCACCCTAGAGTTACCACATAAAATGCAGGATACCCAATTAAATTTGAATTTCAGGTAAACAACAAATTGCTTTTTAGTATAAGTATGTCCCCAAGGTTGCATAGGATATACTTAAACTAAATTTGTTGTTTATCTGAAATTCAAATTTAACTGGGCATCCTACATTTTTATTTGCTGAATCTGGTAACCTGCCCTACCCCCACCTGGCCTACTGACCTCGGGTTTTTTGTTTTTGTTGGTTTTTTGTTTTTTGTTTTTTTAAGATTTATTTATTTGAGAGAGAGGGAGAGAGCGCAAGGGGGCAGGGAGGGGCAGAGGGAGAAGGAGAAAGAATCTCAAGCAGACTCCTAGCTGAGCCTGGAGCGGGATGCTGGGCTCCATCTCACAACCCTGAGACGGTGACCTGAGCTGAAATCAAGAGTCTGACACTCAACGGACTGAGCCACTCAGGCGCCCCTACTGACCTCAGGTTTTATATTGATTTACTGAAGGAGGCAGTACCCCTGAATGGAAAGAGCCGATTCACCACTTAATAGCTGTGTGGCTTTGGACCAGTTTTTAACCTGGACCCTCAATCTCCTTTGAGCAGTAGGAGGTAGTAATATCTACCTCACAGGATTGTTGTAACCCTTCATGAGGTACAGTATGTAAAATACTCAGTGCACTACCTGGCATGAAATAAACAGTCATTAAATGATGACTATAAAAATACCAGCACTCTTATATTCCCTCAAAGGTGCACTTTATTCCCTTCGCATCTCTAGTCTAGGCTTCTTTGGACGTCAAAAGGCTGTAATAAGGATCTCTACTCCGGAAGCTGCTGCCTGAATGGGGGAATCCCAGGGACAGACCTAATCATAGGATGGTTGCCCACAGCAGCCTGAACCTACTAGGTCCACTGAGAGTTCTGGAAAGCCGATTGCAAGGGTGAAGCAGGGACTATGAGCAAGCTCTATCCCCAGCCCCACATCAAGCCCCACACATTCCCAGCTAACTCTCCTAAGCTTCAAGAACACATTAGAGTCCACCTTCCTTGGGACCCCTAAGTCTCCCTTTCTCCCAGGAAGACGGAGGGTGGGGTAGGGAGGCTACAAGATGCTGAACAGGAAGGGGGGGGGTCTGTCTATCTGTGAGGGCACAAACTGGGCCATCCCATCAGACCAAACCCCTCTCCGTCCTCTGGCAGAGGCCCATGTCCAGGACACACCAACTGGAAATTAGTGAGTCCCTCGGGGTCTCTGTGTTTGTTCACCCACTGTCTCTCTCATATCTCAGCCTCAGCTCCGAACTGACTTCGTAAAGGGAAGAGGCAGTGGGCAAAGTTCTAAGTCCCCCTGAGGCAGACTGGATTCCAGTATCATCTGTATGATCTGTTCCTCTCCCTTTAGAAGGATGGGATTGTTTTCCTTCCCTCAGTTCAGGTGATAGACTGACTCTGAAGGAAAAGAAAAAATGGTTCCCAGTACGCCTCGGTCCCAGAGAATCCGGTGGCCAGACCCTAGCTAATTATTCAGGAGCCAATTCATGGGCAAATAGTAGCATATCGCCTTCTCCTGCAAGAGGTGACAGACTCAACATTTCAGTGCCAGGCAGATCATATAAATGGGAAGCAACCAGCGAAAGGTAATAGGGAGTGGTGGGGTCTGTGGCTGCGCTTCAAAGGCACAGGCCTCTCCTAAAGGCATCCCATTTCCTGTTTGTTTGCTTGTTTTAAACACTGTGCTCAGCGAAGACTTGGGTTGCCCTGCTTTGTCTCTTGGGTAATCCCCCAGTTTCTTGATCTTTCTGGTGACACAACTATCCCTAGCTATGGGGTCACAAAGTATTGACAAAGAGTAGAGATACAACATGCACAGAGACACGCTGACCTATAAGGATGCACAGGGTCACCTGCGTATACACCAGCGCCAGCCACCAAAGAAGCAGAGCATCTGTAAGAAAGCCTAAGGACCCTCACAGAGGAGCTGCCCAGCCCCAGCTTGCTTTCCTGTCCACCTCTTGCCAGTCTCCCTCCTCTCTGCCTCTTCCCTCTCCTCCTTGTTCACTCACTGGGACCCAGGTCTGTTGCTTACACTGTCTCATTCCCTCTCCCCTCCCCCTGGTAGCGGTACTCTGTAGAGCCCAAAGGATGTGATTGGAAATGGGGCGGGGGGGGCACTCTGCACAGTTGACCCATATGGTAGAGCCAACACACATGCATCGGGGGCCTCTGGAATGCCCCTCCTACCTTTGATCCCCACAGTAAGCCTGTACTAGGGCAGGGAACTGACAAGGAGTTCCACACACTCCTTGGCCTTGATATCAGGAAGTTGAACTCCAATCCTAGTGGTTTAAGGCCATGTTTGTTATGGACTCCATCAGGATGTATGATGACCCTCTCCCAAGAATCATCCAGGTAGTCCTTAGCCTTCCTGGGGACTGAGCCATAAAGCAGAAGAGGTCTTAGACACTCAGGCTACTGACACTAGAATGATCCTGAGAAGGGGATGCAGAGTCTGGAGCTTTTCCCTGCTCCTTCCAGTCCATTCTATCTTTGGCCATCAGTGCTAGAACCTAGGTAACCTCTTCTTAGGCTTGGTCCTTTCCGCAAAACAGAAGTAGACTAATCAGTTGCAATAAATAAAAGAAATTAAAATCCAATGCTCTTTCAAAGATTCCTGAGAACTGATTTTCAGATAATTTGCTGTTTGGAACTGTGTTCCTGCCCCTTCCCTTTCAGAATTATAAATAACATCGATCATCACAAGCATCTTATCAAAGCTGGGATGTCCACACCTTAGGGAATGACTACCCAGGTCACACAGGTGTCAGGAGAGGGCCCCTCAAGTAAGGTTTTGTCATCTTAGAGATGCAGGGGGGAGTCCAAAGAGATGACCTCTGTCCTGTCTTAGAGACATGAGTCTTTGAGGATGAAAGTGAGACATCTCCAAGGGTGGGAAGCTTGGCTGGCAGCTTATTTATTCGTATTCCTCTGAGGTTCCTATTTAACGTCCCTTTGGGCTTGTGTCTGGGCCGCTATGTTGGGGGATCGTGCATATGTCCCTGATCCCTAGAATGACCCAGCAAGAGGAACTGAGACTTGCGAGAGAACACTCTTCTTATGGTGAAGGGAAAAGAGATGAAGCACCTGCCCCAGAACAGCAACGCCCTTGCCTTATCAGGGGAGAGCAGAAAATCGCCCAGTGCCCCTGGGACAGAGGAAGGGGCTAATCTGCTCAAAAGCTGGAGGCTGGATAAAATGACCCCCTCTTGGGATGGATATGGAAAGAATGTCTCTGAGGAAATATCACTCCACTCCCCTGGAGGGCCCTGTAGGTAGTTGGTAATCCACCCATCTCCCCCTACTCCTGTCCCCTACCAACACACACACACACACACACACACACACACACACGCGCGCACACACCCGGACACGGACACGTGCGCGCGCACGCGCGCGCACACACGCACATAAATCTTAATTGTGTCCGGGGCTTTTTACAACGTTAATTAATCATATTTAGGGCTGTTTCCAGCTGTTGCTGAGGGAAAGAAGGTCCCACACGCCTGTGACTTAGGGTAAATCCAATCAGACAGAGGAATTCTTTGATTCCGGAGAAGCCGAGCATGGGAAAGATACCTCTAATCCCAAAGCCTCTCAGATCCCGGCCTGCTGCCTCCCCCATCAGTGCCCTTGCAAACTGATCTGGGCTAGGGAAGGGGAGGGGCTGGGCGCTAGAGGGGGTGGAAGGGAGGCCCAGGGGGGCGCAGAAGGAGCCCTGCTTGAGATGGCTGTGGGTTGACTGGAATGAGGGCCTAGGCCCGCCATGCTGACTTGGAGCTTCTGCCCTGTACTTGGGCCGTTTAGTGGGCTCTGGGGACCCCATGACTCCTTAATAGCCACTGGGCCCAGGAGTTATTACAGGAGCCTGGGCCTGGACTAGTCAGAGCAGCGGGTGGGCAGCACTGACCTAATTACAGTTCTGTACAGTCAGTTTGGTCTGAGAAAGAGCCTCACCCAAGCCTTTCTCTTCCCTGTGACTTCTCCCGCACCCCAACAGCATCTCTCCAGCTCCCTCAGGCTCTTGTGTGTCTCTGTTTCTGGGTCTGGGTTTCTCTCTCTTCCTAGGGCTCCATAGCATGATTCTAATCTCTTTCATTGATGTCTGTCTCTGTCTTTCTCTGCCACTATCTCTAAAGTCCTAGCCTACTACCTTGAATCTTCACAGAGGTGCACTTTAAGATAGAGAGACGTCTTAAAGGGAGGGAGCCAGGCAGGCTGGTGCCAAAGATCTCTTCTCTGGTTTCTGCTGGTAGCCCATCGGTATTCATATGGAGCCAAGATGGGGAGGGCTGGGAGGGGGAGAGGGGAGAGGAGCTGCTGCTGAGGGTGGGGGCAGCAAGGGACTGTCCTACCCCTTAGAAACCCGGATGGGAGAGGGAGGGCTCCCCAGGGTGGAAAGTGAGGGTGCAGGGCTATGAGGAAGCCAAACAGACCAAGTGGTGGAGACCCTGTGCTCCCCTCTGTGATGACCCCACCTCAGTGTACCCCCTTGTTGAGGCCTTCTGGGTCCTGGCCTAACTGGGTCTAAATAATTGAGGAGCCCATTACAGCCTTGCTGTTTCCTCACTGTCAAGTGTAAACGCTGCACTGGTCGGGTGGGGAAATGGGGCTAATTTGAATTGATAATAGGAAACTCGGGGAAAAGTCATCTATAGTGAGTGAGGAGCGAGCAATCCCCGAGCAGATGCTAAATCTTGTATAATGAAAGAATCTGCCGATGTCAATTATGTACGAGCGTCTTTGCAGTGGTTGGAGGCGGTGGGCGGGTGAGGGAACGGAGGGCTGGGTGCATCCCATAAACCCAAACACCCATCAAAGGCTCATACATATGGAGCGGCGGAGATTACGGCATAAATTTGAATGTTATGAATGTGCATGAGGGACAGGCAGGAAGCCTACCTCGTAAGGGGGTAGGAAAGGAACTGTTTTTCTGTGCGTGTGCACAAGGCAGCTTTTGTCCTCTCGGTCCCTCAGCTGTGTCTCCTCTGTCCCAGCTGTGCCCCTTCTGCATCCAGTTGTGTGGCAGGATGAGAATGAATGTCAGGAGGTGCTGGGCAAGGTATGATCAGCTGTTTTCCTGTCCTGGATACGGGTTCCTTGGGGGCTTTGGGCCCGAGTTGCCCTTGACCCACTCAGAGTGTTTCCAGAATGAGATCTCGAGATGGATATGGCCAGAGATACAGAGGTGTATCTTGAAATAGCCATGATGTGAACACAGCTCTCCCTCTTGGCTGGCGGAAGAAACAGATGAGGCCGATGTAGGTAGTGATGCTTCTATAGAATGGGCAGAGCGAGCCTGGAAGACAGCCTGGAGGAAGAGATCCCAAACTGTGCTCTCAAGAGGGCTAACAGCTCAGAACAACAACAGCAGGGGCCCATCTCCTGTTCCCGGGGACAAGTCCACACCACGGACGGCCATGTGTGCAGGGCCCGGACCCCTCCATCGGTTCCCAACCTGCAGCCGCTGCCTGAGCACACAATGTGATTTGTGGTGCAGGCCACCCAGGGACTTTAATCTTCACCGTGACAAATGCAATAAAAGGAACAATTTGGAGATCAGAGCTAAGGAAGACACATTTACCAACCCTTCCCCAAAGGTTGGATGGGGCTGTCACCATGTGATTTGTGCCGGAGATGAAGCAGGGAGGGGAGGCTGGGGAGACAGAGAGTTGGAGAAGGCAGGCTGAGAAGAGGAAGCATCACTACCTCTCCCCTGCTCACCCTTTCTGCTGGATCACAGTGGGGAGGGCTAAGCCAGGGGGAGGAGGACCAAGACCCCAGGCCGCCACTGCCTCCCTCCCCCATCCCTACTTGGGAGCACAGCTCAATTACCAGGAACAGGCCAGAACCATAAGCTTGAGAGCTTCATCTCAGCAGTTCAGGGGCTCTATCTAGAGGAGGGATGGGGGGGGGCGGTTGGAGAAGAGAGAAAGAGGGAGAGGCAGAGTGGGAGAGACATTTTAATAGAAAGACAGTGACATCTCAAGTTGCAAAGGGAGCCCCTAAGAAGCCCCAGTCTGGAAGAGGAAACGAAGGGAAGGTTTTCCAACCAGGGCTCCTCAGGCAGGCAGATCTGGAGGGATCTAAACATAGAGCAGCAACAAGGCAGATGGAGGAGGGGAACTTTTTTTTTTATTATTATGTTATGTTAATCACCATACATTACATCATTAGTTTTTGATGTGTTCCATGATTCATTGTTTGCGTATAACACTCAGTGCTCCATGCAGAAGGAGGAAGGGAACTTAATCAGGGAATAAATCTACGGGACGGGCAGATCAGCCTGGAGTTCACTATGATGAGGCTAATGTGGGGTCTGAGAAATAGGCTCGTGGATGGCCAAGCGGTCGTACAGCCTGGGACCCAGTGCCACCCTCCCCCCAGCAAGCCTCTCTTTTCCTATCTGTGAAATGGGTTCTGGGCTAGAGGACCTGTAAGGTGCCTGCTGCCTTACATCCTAGACGCTTTGAGCCCCAGGCTTCTTGACACCAATAGCAGGAGACTGGGTGAGAGAGACAAGCACCCCCGCCACCCCCCAACTCTGCTTCTCTCTAGCTGTACTGGTCACTGACCCGTGGGCTCCTTTCTGTCAGGATCGCAGCTCTGTTTCCCAGGGTTCAGGTCTTCCGTTCTCTCAGCCACTCACACCCCAACGAGGGTTCACAATAACTCCTTGGCCCTCTTCTCGAAAGATCTGTTCACCCTTACGTTGCTTTTAGGTAAGATCATCCTTAAATTAAGGCCATTCTGTCCCTAGCTCCCTCCACCCCATGCCCAGGTGGCCCCTCAGGCGATGTTCTCCCTGCCCAGGGTTTAACTTTGAAGCTTCTGGTTTCCTTCTAGTTTCCTAACTTTGAGCTGCCAGCAACTAAGATGTTAGTTCCTTGACCAGTGCCCTCCCCTGTACTATTACTTTCCCAACCTGCCTATGCTCCCTGCCACCCCCCTACCACTCCCCCATTACCAGCCAGGCTGAGGGACCATGGAGGTGCCATGCTAGCAGGGAGGGGGATGTTTCTAGGCTCAGAGGCATTGGTTTTTCCCCTCGCTCAAGGCCACATCTCAGATTTCCTCCACGTAGCCGCTGCCCCCATGCCAGCCTGACCCACAGCATGAGGACTGTCTTGCTGGGCATCCCCAGGTCCAGATCTGGTCCTCATACCCAGGCAAGTGGGTAGGAGAAAAGAGACATCAGGAGTATGGGGGCCTGACCCTCATTCAAAACTCCCTAGCGAAGATTGGGAATCAGATGCAAATAATGTCTAGTTGTCATGGTCATGGCCCAGCAGGTACGGAGCAGCTCCCCCAGACAGAATGGGCCTCTTCAGGGCCGTGACTCAGGGCTGGGTCATGGCCCCCAAGGCGATGTGCGAGATAGGGAATTGGGGAGGTTGAGGGTGAGGAATGTAAGGAGATGGAAGAATGAACAAAAGTATGTTTTCTAAGCTCCAGACATGAAGGAGAGGAGCCTCTGGTTAGGAATGAAGAGAGAGGCTATGGGGGTCAAGTCGAGAACAGGCTGACTTGCCCCTTCTCTCTCCAGCAGAGGGGCAGGGGCTGGATGCGGGTAAACCAAACCAGGTGAGTCCCTTGATATGGGCTCCACGGTGGCCAGTGGGCACAAAAGGAACTGAGCTGCCAATTGCCGGATGGGGCAATTCCCATGGTCCTCTGCTGCCTCCCTCTGGGGGAGGGCAAGAGGGCAAGCTCTGTCCTCCCAGCCCTGCACAGGTCCTCCTGGCTCCTCTTCACAGCACCCCAGCCCCACCCGGGTCCTCAGACCCCATCCTCACACCTGACCTTTGTCTGCCAGATCCCCCACCCTCATCCTGTAGAAGGCACTAGGTAAAAAGTGGACTAGTAAGTGACTGAAAGGGACTCTCTGGACACTGGAATCTTCCCCATTTCCTGTCTCCTCTCCTCAGAGAAGGAAATGATATTGATTTGGCTCCCTCAGTTGCCTCTCCACCCCTGTGGGCTGGGCTAGGAAAGGGGGAAGGAAGAGTGAGCCTGAGAATGGGCCAATCCCCCGGGACCTCCTCTTGTCCCTGGAGTATTACTTTACCCAGAGCCAAATCCCTCTCTGGGGCCAAAACCAAGCCCAGGCAGGAGTCTATGTGGACTGATAATTCAGTGTCCTCCAGTGCCCCTCTCCCCACTAGAGGACTGGCCCCAGCTGGGCAACCCCTGAGCCCAGCTCTGCCTGTTCCCCACCACATTTAGTCCACTCCTGAGGGGGCTAAGGCCCATGATAGTGATGGGGAAGGGAGGACCTAAGGAGAGCCAGAAATGGCCACTGGGTCACCCTGGCTCTAAGAGAGACACTTCCCCTCTGCTAGCTTGCTAGCTCTTAAGTTTAGTCCAGCAGACTAGAGATTGATGAGAAATAACAAAACAGTCAAGCAGAAGGTCATTCTGGGTTTCTCTTCTCCTTCATGTTCACACCCATTTGGCCTGTGACCTGTGACTCTTTCCACCTACCCAGCGCATTCTTACACACACACACACACACACACACACACACACACACAACTGAGCTATGTCCAGCCTTGATGCTCATGTGATAAATCATGGAGTGTGGACCAGGGCAGAGGGTCTGGGGGAAGTTCACAGCAGGAGGCTGGGAGAGTTCGCAGAAGGAGCAGGGACAGCAGGCACAGTGTGGGGCACTTTTGGGGGAGAAGTGGGGTGAGAACACACAGGGGGCTGGAAGGCAATGGAGAGGACCATAAAGTAGAGGGCCAGCCAGAAGCTGAGGAGGGTGCCTCTAAAGGGAAGGATTTGGGCAATAAGCTGCCCTAGCAGAATCCCATGGTGGTTGATGGCCTAGGCACTGGGCCTCCAGCATAACCTGTCCTAAGTGAGAGGTGGGCCAGCTCAGGCTTCCAAAAGCATCCCAGAAGACAAGCAGGGGCCAAGAATGCCCCAGGTATGATTCTCTTTTTCCCCTCTCCTAAGTGGATGGGCAAGTGGGAGCTGGGGGGCTGCAGATCCCCTTTCTGGATTTACCCACTCTCTCCAAATTCAAACCCTCCCTGAAGAGATGCACCCTCTCACACTGAGCTTCCCTACCCCATCCCAAAGGGAAATCAAAACAAAACAAATCAGGTCCTGTCTAATTTGTTCCAAATTCTAAACTGGGCAAACTCAGGGTAGGAAGAGAGAGTCAAAGAGGTAATTGTGGCTTCCCATTCATCTCTTCTTTGCCTGAGCCTGGCCTTATGATCTCTTGCCCTTTAGTGGGGTATAAGGTCAGCGGGGGTGGGAGGGTGGCCATTTTGACCTTGGGAGGCCTGCCCCTGTCCTCATCCATGCCCTGCCAGCTCTCAGTGCCCTTTCGAGGTTTATAGTCATATAAATCGCAGAGTCCCATGCCAGGCTTGGAGCCTGCAACTATAAATAGGCACGAGGTAAACAAGGTGGCAGATGCAGGGGCTTGGGACAAGACAGAAAATCTGCCCCTCTTTGCCTGGGCAGGGGCCAAGGCACATCCGTGGAAAGGGATATCTTCCCTCCCTTCTCCTTCCCTCTCCTCCCCTCTCCTCCCGTGCCCATTGGCTTCTAGCTGCCTATGCTCTGGGCTTCTAGTCTTTTCCCGCTGAGGTTTATCCTCCAAGGCAGCTTTCTGCTGCAAGGCTTCCCTGGTCACCTGCCTTGTTTCCTCAGAGTCAGGATGGGAGGGGGGTGGTGTCTCCATTACCGACGGTAGCCCCCCCACTGCCTTCCCCCCAGCTGCTTCACGCTGTGCCCCCCCAGCTCCTGTCGCCAATCACCATGCTCTGCCACTAGGGGTGCCCCCATCCCTTCTCTGTCCTAATAGCCAAGGGGATACTAACATTTCTGAACTAGAAAACTTGGCTACAAAACTCTGAAGACACCAAGCAAAGGCCCTCACCAAACACCCCTTCCAGAACATAAAAGTGCACAGATTTCCTATTTTTTGGATTGACCAACAGCTTCCTGGCCACTTGGATTTTCTCCCTAGGATCTCTGGGCCATGCGAGCTAGATTCTGAGCAGACACTCTGAGCATGAGCCAATGTCAGGGGCACTGCCTTCTGGATCTACCCCTGCCTTCTCTCTGCCCCAGGGCTCGGCTGCTTTCCTGCTCTGTACTTGTCCTGGACCCAACAGTTTCCCCGCCTCCAAGAGTCCTCAGAGTAACGGCAGGCCCCGCTGGCCCCATAATTACCTTTCTTCATCCTTCTTGGAAGACTCCAGATCTTCAACCCTGAAATTCCTTCTTTCATCCCAAGTTGGGCTCTGAACATATTTGTTCACCACTTTAGAATCACAGAAGTTAGCCATAAAAAAAAATGAAATCTTGCCATTTGCAACAATATGGATGGAGCTGGAAAGTATTAATGCTAAGTGAGAGAAGTCAGTCAAAGACAAATACCAGGGGCGCCTGGGTGGCTCAGTTGGTTAAGCGACTGCCTTCGGCTCAGGTCATGATCCTGGAGTCCCTGGATCGAGTCCCGCATCGGGCTTCCTGCTCGGCAGGGAGTCTGCTTCGTCCTCTGACCCTATCCCCTCTCAGGTGTTCTCTCTCTTTCATTCTCTCTCTCAAATAAATAAATAAAATCTTAAAAAAAAAAAAAAGACAAATACCATATGATTTCACTCCTATGTGGAATTTAAGAAAACAAATGAGCAAAGGGACACACAACAGAGAGAGAGAGAGAGAGAGACAAATCAAGAAACAGACATTTAACTCTAGAAAACACAGTGATGGTGACCAGAGGGAGGTGTGGAGGATGGGTGAAACAGCTGATGGGGATTAAGGAGGGCACTCGTGGTGATGAGCACCCGGTGATGGATGGAGTTGTTGAATCACTATATTGTACACCTGAAACTAATATAACGCTGTATGTTAACTATACTGCAATTAAAATAACACTTAATTAAAAAAAGAATCACAGAAACTAGAGCTGAAAAATAACTTAATTTTTTCATTTTCCAGATGAGGGATCTGAATCTTGGAGAGGTTGGGTGACTTACTGCAGCTGGAGGGATGGCCATGATCTACCCAGCACCTGTCTGCTCCTGCAGGCTGATGATGTAACAGTATAACAATGTGGCAGAGGACAAGGGGGCTTTGGAATCTGGGGGAGTACTGGTCCAGCTTTCAGGGATGTGGCTAGAATAAGGCAGCTGTTGTCTCTGCTCTGAGCTCAGAAGCAGCCCCTGCCCCTTCACTGAGCACTCTGAGCATAGTTACCCACCTTAATACCAGTTCTGCCGTCATGGGATGGCTCATGAGAAGCTCTCCTTCCAAGAAAAAAAAGCTGTCAGCTACACAGACTCTAACCAGATACCAGACAAGGCCCAGAAAAGACCCTGCCCGTGACGAAAATAGAGTCCTTTCTATGAGGACAGGGGCATTCAAACACGGGACGATTCTTTATCCTAGGCTCCCATGCACCTACTCCCTCCTTCCGACACCCAAATCCCACCTCCCTGGTCTTCTGGTACTCTTCACTTGCCCATGTGCCTTCAGCTTAGGCCTCCCCCAAAGTGTTCCTCATTCAGACCCTCTTCACACCTTGTACCTGGCTTCTCTGGAAGGCCTTACCTTGATCCTTGATGACCCATCATCCTAGCCCTCAGAGAGTTTCACCAGGATTCACTGCAACACCTTGGATTTGAACTTGCCTATAGATTTGGTGGCCATGATGTTCTAACTGTTCCCTGGAGGCTCTCTGCTAACCAGGCCCAGGCGGGAGAGACTGAAGGTTTGGTAGGACCCTCATCTCCCCAACCTGACCAACTTCCCTTCTGCTTCTTCCAACCTCCCTGGATGATCAGGTCCTAGAGAAATTATCTCAGCCCCCACTTTCTCACCTTTCCCTTTCCTTGCCCCTACCCTGAAAGCCCAGGTTGTCATTCTCCCAATAATCTTTGAAAGCAGCAATCATGTCTAACTTACTCCTGTGCCCCAAAACAAACCCTCACAAGTTAAGGTTCAATAAGTATTTATTGAATCAGTCCTCAAACTTCCCCAGGTGTATTTCCTTTTCTCAGTGTACAGTCCGGCCGACAATCCCCAACAATCACGCACTTTTTTGTTCCCAAGGCAGCTTTTGAGGAGCTGTTCAGAGGCATTAACCTCTTTTAGTCCCAGATGATGAGGGGGAAATGCACTGATGTCCAGGTCTGGGAGCCAGAGCTGAGCACATGGCCTGCCTGCCTTCCCTGAGCCTCCAGGCCCCAGGCAGGATTGTCTGGCCTCGCTCATCCTTGCTGCCAAGGCCTCTTCGCCTGTATTTATATACACTAAAGCCTCTGCCCGAATAAAACATCCATGTAAAATCCAATTTCCTCAGAATCTCTTTTGGAGCCTGGGCCTGAGATGGAGTAGGTAACCCTGGCAGTAACTGCCTGAACCACTCCTGCTGGCTGCAAAGGTGAGGCCCATTTTTCAATTATCTATCTGCTGTGACAGCAGCGGTCCAGCCACCCAGCCAAGGAAAGGGGAGGGGGGAGGCAGAGCTAGGGAGGAGGGAGCAAGAGGGCAAGGGCACGGTGGGGGAGAAGGAGTGGGAGAAACCTAGACAGAGGCACGCAGGAGAGACCCTTGTACGTGGCACCCAGTAGGTGCTCAGGAATTATTTGGAAAATGAGGGACTGGAAGAGTAAATAGGGAGGTGGGGGTGAGGCGAGCAGAGGGGGGAGAGCTGGAGAGACACAGAGTGGGTGGAGAGACGGAGAGAGGGCGGGAGGGGGAGAGGGGGAGGGGAGGCGAGCGTGGATGGAGCCAACAAGAGGCTCCTGTGTCAATCCGTGGAAACGGGAGGCAGAGTGATGCGGTCACAGCTCCTGCCATCAATATCCTCTAATATAAATGTCAGTGATGCTATTTTCCGCGCAGTCATTTCGCACACTGCTGATTACATTAACGTATAATGGAGGGGCGCCGGCTCCACTGCTTTCTCCCCTAACCCTCCCCCCGGTGATGTGTCAATAGCCGCCTCCATGAACAAGTCAATTTTCTGCAGGCTTGGCAGCGGAATAAATCTGCCCGGCTATGGGGAGAGCTGGAGATATTTATATACCCGGCTCCTGCCTTGCGTGTGCGCGCGTGCGTGTGCGCGGCGGGCGCGGGCGCGGGCGGCTGGGGGGAGGGTGGCGCGCCGCCGAGCTGAATGATTTCCAGCCCGGACTCAATAAGAGGAGAATTTAGAGCGGTCCCTGAGCTGGGCTCCCAGAAACAGCCTTACACGTTTATTTTCCTTAGCTGAACAGGAAAGGCGAGAATTATATGTGGATTTATAGGACAGGCGCAGCTCAACCCAAATGCTCCCGCTCCCGGGGGGGGGGGGGGCGCGGGGGCGGGGGGGAGGGAGGCGGCGGCCGAGGGCTGGCCGCTGGGACCCCGGCTCGCGCCGGCGCTGGTAGGGGCGCACCCCCCTCGCCGGTCGCTTTAATTACATTTGTTCTTGTCCTTCGTGAGGGCGAGACTTCCGCGCGGCCCGTGTGGGGGGGGGGGGGGGGGGGGGGGGGGCGGGCCCGGGGCGGCCGGGGGGGGGGGGGGGGGGGGGGGGGGGGACCGCCGGGGATGGGGACATGGGGAGACCGGGAAGGGGGGCTGTCAGCTTCGGCTCAGAAGCGGATCAATAGTACGAGATCTAATGGGCTAACTGCCAAACGGGCGCACCGAGGCGCTGCCCCGCGGGGGCCGGAGGGGGTGGGCTGAGGACGAGAGAAGGGAAGAGGGGGTAGGAGAGGGAGTGAGGACAGGGGAGAGAGGAGGGCAGAAAGAGTGGGAGAGATGCAGGGAGGAGGAAGAGAGAAAAAACGGAGAAAGGGACAGAGGGAGAGCGGAAGGGAAAGGACAGGACAGGACAGTCTTCGAGGGGGCCTCTCTTCAACACCCTTCCCATCCCCCCCACTCCCCAACGCTGGGGAGGAGGAACCTGTCCCGGAGCAACCAGACCCCTCAGCCGCCCGCCCCTGTGGCCTCAACTCCGCTACTGAGCCGCCAGGGGGCGGCGCGACCCTGCGCTGTCCCCGCGGATCTACGCGCCTCCAAGCCGGGTCTCCAGTGACCTGTCGTCTCCGACACCTGGTCCCTTCGCGGTGTCCTCTGCCCTCTCCCGAGACCTCCCCGCGCTCCCCGCCCCCTCCCCCGGGCCCCAGTAGAGGCAACCTTCTGGCTTTCATAGTGTTGAACATGACACCTTGGGACCCTGGACGGGGAAGTGCCCCCAGGGGCTGGATCACCGGGCCTGGGACTGGCCAATGTCCCCCAAAGATACCCCAGGCTGCGGCAGACGCGCCTTCGGAGGCAGTGTGAGATTTAGGCCTTTGCATCCTGGCGGCGGGGCGCAGGCGAGTCTCCGGGACAGTCCTAGCCCGAGGGGTCCTTCTCCGTGGGCTGTGCAGCGGAGGCCAGCCAAGGTCGCCGGGGGATCAATGCCCAGTTTTAACTCTTTCGGTTCCTGGCCATTGTCTGACCCCTAATCTCTTGCACACTGATCCTTTTCTCAGCTCCTGCCTGTCCTTTCCCAAACTGAATAAGAAAATAAAATCACCCCCTGCCAGCACATTCTGCCACCAAGTAAAGGGGAGATTGGTGGTGTCAGTTCAATGGTTCTCAACCCGGGAGCAAACCAGAATTACTTGAGGGAGATTTTCAACAAACTGTCTGCCCACGTGCACTCATATTGCAAGAAGTGTGTAGGGGCTGGCCAGGGTTCCTGGAAATATGCATTTTGTCAAAGCACCCCAGTAATTCTGATATATTCCTACATGGGCACAGCCTGGAGAAAGGTATTACTACTGCACATTTTTTCCCGTTGGGTGTGGTAGCTCGGCCTGGGCTATTTGCCCTCGTGGATATGTCTGTGCGTGTATCACTAAGTGTACGTCATTGGGGAGCTGTGTCTTTGGGCAAGCATTGTTTTGTGCATCTTTGTGTGTCCTCGGAATATAGATGTCACACGCGTTGTCCTGTGTGTCTTTGGTGTTATCAGCGTTTATCGAGAGCACCTATGGTGTGCACGTTGCAGTACACGCCTGTCCTGGTGAGAGCAAGTGTGGGTCCCCATGGTGTGCGTGTGCCGTGTTGAGCACTTCTCCGTGGGCTCCATTGTTGGGCACAGCCATTGTCTCCAAGTCACTGAGAGTATGTGCCGGCGAGAGCTCACGACACAAATGGAACGAAGCCTATCTGCCCCAGAAGCAAAGGCAGCAATGACCTTCTTTTTCCAATTATATCCTGGTCAGAGGTGAGCGACCTCTCCCCACCGAGGCCGCTTCTAGTCATGCAAACTGAGCAGAAGGATGGAGATTAGAGGAATGCCACAGAGTCACGTGTGAAAACAATCAGCTATCAATGGGCCTGGATCAATGCCCCAGATTCCAGATGAGCCCAGGGCAAGCAGTCACTTTGGAGTTTTTCCCAAGGAAGGGAAAACATACAGTCCACTCCATTGGCAGCCAACTGCCACACACATGTCCAACACCAGGAGAGACCCACACGCGCTCATACAGCCTGGGGACCAGTAGGCAGTGGGTGCGGAAGAGCTGAGCAAATGAATGGCTAGCCACCCACTCTGAATTGGTGGGCAACTATTAGTAGTAGGCGGCTATTTTGTTTTTGCTAAAGACGCAACCTTTACTCAGCTGGTAGCTGGTAGCGGGAAGTGTAAAAGCTGTGTTGAGTGTTTTCTATTTTAAGTCTGGAGAGTTAGGATTCTAAGTGGGTCACCGGAGGCAGTGTGGGGTTTGGAGGAAACTCTCATGTCAGGAACAGAGCAATAGAGGGCTTGTGTTGAAAGGGTGGCTAAGGAAAGCCTTTGGTCAGCTGTGGGCAGGGGGCAGGTGTGCAGCCAAGGGGCTCCTGGGTCCAGAGCATCTGTCCTCAGGACAACTCCAAACCAGGCTGTGAGGTGAGGGAGCCAAGCTTCTGAAAGGCAGGGCCAGCCCTAACCACAAATAAGCTCCAGGTTAATGGGCAGAGCAGAGAACTGAGCTGGGGAAGCCGGGCCGTCTGAAGGGCAGGGTCATGAGGGCCCAACTTGAAGGTTGACTGGTCTTTGGAGGGAGGTAGAGGCAGGAATTTGGAGGGCTATTGGGGCCAGCTGAGAAGCCAAGGCTCGGTCAATAAATACAGGGTCAAGGGAGACCAATGAGAGGATGGGAAGAGTTCTGGAAAGGCCTGAGGACCTCATCAAGTCTGGCTCTCCTGTCAGCTGAACTTACCTTGGTCCGGGAGTCAGTAAGGCTGGGTCTATTACTCTAGCCAGCCAAGGTTGAGGCAAGGGCAGGTGTCATGCTGTCTGTCCCTGTGGGGTGTGACAGGCAGTCCTCTGTGACCTTTAGGTATCTTAGAATTCCTTTGGTTCACATTTATGGATGTCCCACTCTGCCTTACCCTATAGGAATGAAATGATGGGTGAGAATTCTCTTAGGGAGCCTACAGTCTAACACAGAATAGAGAATTTGAAAGAGTTTGACGACTTTAATTCCCTTCCTTCCTTCCTTCCTTCCTTCCTTCCTTCCTTCCTTCCTTCCTTCCTTTGATTCTGGAAAGAGCAGTGTTGCATAAGGGTACACTGCCTGGATTCAGATCCCAGCTGTGCCATTTACCAGCTTCAGCTTCTGAGTTCTCAGGTTCTCTCCTCCGTCATCTGTAGAATAAGGGTACTTGCCTCAGGATTGTTGTGCAAATTGTAGGTGAAGCCCTTAGAATAATGCTTGAACTCAGGAATGTTAAGTGTTGGCTTTTCTAGTCTTTCCTTCCGTTTTCTAGTACAGGGCCTTTGGAAAAGTCCCACTCTTGTGTCAGCAGAATTAGAGTACAAAGGGACAAGCTAATGCGGTGATTAGAAGACCCTGAGAGGGTGGAGAGTGGGTTGGGGTGGGAGCAGGGACAGGGCCTGCTCAGGACATGGGAATCCTGCTGTGGGGCCAATGGGGTAGCTGAGATAAACTCTTTTGAGGTGGGGCTGAGGAGGCATAGGGGAGAAGGGGAGGATGGGAGAGAGGTCCTCTGTGCAGAGTCCAGCAGGCTTAGGGCAGCTCCGCGGTGCTAACTCTGCCCTTCTCCCTAGAAGGGTGCCCCCTGCTGGAGCTGCTTGCCCATAGCTGTCCAGAGGGGCTGCACGGGGAGACCTGCAGATTGCCACAGGATAATCAACAAACACCATTGCTTTTCTGGGCTAGGCCCATCACCCAGCTTCCTTCCCCCTCCCACCGCTTGACCTCAGCGGCAGCAGCCCCCTCTGCTGGCCTCAGCAGGGCTAGAACTGGGCCCCGCCTCTGCCCATCTCCCTTCCTTTCAGATGGTTCTGAGGTGAGAGAAGAGGTCACAGCAGGCCCACTCTATAGCTTGGGAGACTGAGGGCCAGAAGATCCTTGAACTGGGCCTACTTGTTTATTTTATTTTTTTTTTTTTAATATTTTATTTATTTGAGAGAGAGAGAATGAGAGAGAGCAAGTACATGAGAGGGGGGAGGGTCAGAGGGAGAAGCAGACTCCCTGCCGAGCAGGGAGCCCGATGCGGGACTCGATCCAGGGACTCCAGGATCATGACCTGAGCCGAAGGCAGCCGCTTAACCAACTGAGCCACCCAGGCACCCTGGGCCTACTTGTTTAATCAGACACCAGTAACACCAGGAGAGATGGGCGCCAACAGCTCAGCAAGATGCTTAACTGTAGGCTGTGAAAACAGTCCTGGGGGCCTTTGAAGCACAACTCTGCCCCTTACTAACTGACATGAATTTAGGCAAGTCCTTGTTTAGCCTCAGTTTCCTCCTCTGAAAAATGCAAACAACAAGAATACCTACTTTGTGGGCTTGTTGTGAGGATCAAATAAGGTAGGGTACTTCATAGAGCGTTTAGCACAGATCATTAAGTGATCAGTTCTCCAGGAATTTGCCCAAGAAGGAACTTCCTGCTGTGATAGCACCAGCGTTCTCCGTGGGTCTTCACCCTTGACTATGGGCTTTGGGGGACTTGACTGTCCCAGGTTTGTTTGTTCAAATCCCAAAGCACCAAATGGCTGAGCAGCTGCCTAAAGCTGCTGCTTCATTATAGGATGGGGTACGAGGGATGGAATGGGGGAGTTAAGGGGGGGCTGGCATGGGAGTGGGTCACCCCCTCCCCTCCCATTGATTATTCTCCTCTCCAGGTGTTTTTGTGGCTTTTTTCCTTCCCTTGGGGTGGGAGTGGGGGCTGCTGGGTCCACTTCGGGCTTAGTTATTGTTTTAATTTTGGTGTTGGCTCCCTGGTGCCCGGAGCAGATAATGAAAGAGGAAGAGAGAGGTCAGGGTGGTGCCCAGGCAGCAGATTTCTGCCCGTCAGACTGGGCCAGGGCGGGTGGGGAAGTGGGGGGGGGGGGCTGTTAAGTTAATATCAATAAAGCAACTGGAGTCTCAGAAGTGAGGAGCTGCAGAGCCAAGCACAATGTCTTTATGCTCTGGGAGCCTAAAGGGGCGTTTTGCCTGTCCATGATGAAACCTTAGAATGGGGCTGGGCATGGGGGTTGGGGGCGGTGAGCACACTGGCCCAGCAGCAGCAAAGGAGTGACAGAGGGAAAAGCAAAGAGCTGGACAGAGAATAAGAGTCTCATGCTCTGGCCACTCTCTCTGGCTGTCCTTCCGCGCCCCCCCCCCCCCCCCCCGCCCCGGCCCTACTATCTGTCCAATCACATGGGGCTAGGTTTTGGGGGGAGGGGTGTGCTGTGGGGCTACTGGAGAAGGAGAAAAACAGAGAAAGGAGTCAGGAAAGCGTAGGGATTAAAATCAAAAGCTTTGCTGTCAGACAGACCTGAATTCCTGGCCAAGTTCTACTTACTGGCTGTGTGACTTTGAGCAAGTTACTGAACCTCTCTGAGCCTCAAGTTCCTCTTCTGTAAAATGGCACTAATAGTGGTGCTAATCTTATAGGGTCATTGACATTGTATGTAGAGAACTCAGCATAGGGCCTGGCAGCCAGTGAGCACTCAATGCATGCCAGCTATTCTTATTAAGCCTGTTTTCCTCAGCTGTAAAATGGGGATATCAGTTGTAACTTCCCCATAGGGGTCTTACGGGGAACAAATTAGATAAAGCCTGTAAAGTGCTTAGCACAATGCCTGGTACATAAATAAGCCTTCAATACATGTTAGCTGTTGTTATTATATTATTTTTATCTTTATTATTCCCTGCTGTCTTGGAACTGGTGATTTAGTTGAGCAGTCTGAGGCCAGGCCACTCCCTTAGCCATCTGAGGTATTTGGCTCCTTTCAGAAGGGCTTTCTGAAGCCCAGCCCCACTTGGAGAAGCCTCTGGTTTGTCTTTTATAGTCCAGGTGGTTAGACAGAAAGTCCCCAGGAGCTGAGATGATTGCTGGCCTTGCAAGAGAATGGGACCCCATATGACCATCTCTACCCCCGGGGGAGAAACATGTCAGCCAAAGGGCTGTCTGTGGGAGGGCCAACAGGGCCTGGCTCTGATCCCCTCTGGAGCTGAAGAGGTGTATGGGTTGGATGACAGTGCTCACCTGTTTCCACTGGGAAGGCTCTGTGGGCAGGGCGGAGAACATGGGTCTCCGAACACCCCTACCCTTATCCCATCCATGCCCTTCCAATTCCTTTCCCTCTCTCGAGGATGGAGGTGGGGGGTGGGGGCTGAGCAGATTTAAAAAAAAAGAAAAGGGTAGTTAATGTTTCCCACTTGACCTTTCTTTCCGTAGCCCCCTACCCGCCCCGCCCCCCCCCAGCAGGCAGGCAGGCAGGATGAGGGGCTGAATGGAGTAGAGGGCGGGAGTTTCACATTAATGGCAGCATATGTTGTGTTTATTGACACCGCAGGGTCGGTGCTTGTGGGGTGTGGGGGGGCACTTGGGAGGCCACAGGCAGGAGGGGGCTAGGGGAAGAGGAGGCAGAGGGGAAGGCTGCCGGCGGCTGGGGAGGAGAGAAAGGGGAGCCTGGGGCCTGGGGGAGGGCGGCAGGAACAATATTGTAGCACGAGCACACCAGGTGCTCGCTGTCAGCCCGAACAAAAAGGAAGAGTCAGCAACTCTGGGGGGGGCGGGGGGAGGAGGAGGCGGAAGCCACCGCCTGCTCCAGCCTCGCAGTCTCTCCCGGTTAACCCCTGCTCTGCCACTGAAGCTAAAGAGGGGAGGGACACCCTCCCCCGCCCCCCCTCCCCCCAGCCCGCGCTGTTCCCAGACACATGGCTTCGGTCATCTGGAGGATGTGGTTACTTCTGGGGTCAGCATCGGCAGGACTTGCTTTACCTTCCTCAAAGCCTGAAGGAAAAGAAGCCCCTCTCACTGTTCCGTGCTTTCCATAACGGAGGGGCTTCTGTGGTTCTTGGGAAGTTGGCAAACCGGAGGGAGTCAATGACCTTGGGCTTCTGCAAGCAGCTGCAGGTGGTGGTGGGGGGCTGTGTATAGCTGCTATTCAAAGAGGGGGTAATGGACCCTCCGCTGGAGGAGATGGGTTGCAAAGGTCCCCACAATTCCCCTTTCCCTGCCTTGGCAGCAGATTTCCTTGCTTCCTGGAAGTCTTCCCAGGGTCATTCAGCCTGGGGCAGGGGGAGCAGGAGGAGAAGGGGACTTGATATGTCCTATGGAGATGGGTCTCAGTCAGCTGAGAAGGCTGGGCCTGCTGGCTCTAGTCTGTAAAGCACTGGGGGCTCATCCAGGGATATCCAGGGGTGAGGACGGTAAATAGCAAAGTGGGCTCCCCACCCTGGACCCCCATTCTGGAGATGGCTTCTGGTTTCCTGCCTGGGGAGCAGAACTGCAGGTGTCTTTGGCCATCACTGTCCTCCTCTCTGCCTCCTTTCCCCTTCCTGCAGAGCACTGAAGGGAAGCCAGGTGCTCCCAGTCTGGTGGACTCAGCTTCCGGCATCTTCATTGCTTTGGGGCCCTTTCCTAGGGTTCAGGGTGGTGGTGCAGAGGAAGAGGGGAGGGAGGGAGAGAAATGCAACCTGTGAGGGGAGGAGGGGGCACTGGGGCTTTTACCTCAACAAATGCTGTTTTACTTCCATTCCCTGAATGTTGGTCTCCTCCAGAATCTGTGACCTGATATTATGGAGCCTTCTCTCTGGACATTAACTTTCGTCTAGCTATTCTATTCTAGACTCCATGTCTTGGTCAGTCTGGATGAGTGTCCTAGATCCCCAGGTACAGGGGCAGAGGAGGGGGGACACTAGAGGAGAAGGGTGTTCTTTCCATATCCCCACCCGCTCGCCCCACCTCTGTCCAGCCACCGGGGCTCTCTGAACTGAGGCGCAGAGGCCTCCCCTCGCAGGGCTGCACGGAGGGGCACGCCGGCCACAAGCCTCCTTGACACCGTCCGCTTGCAGATCAGCGGCACCCTCGCACCTCCTTCTCCGTCCTTCGGGGCAGCCTCTGGCGCGCGAACGTCCGAAGCCCCAGCGCAGACCCAGCGGCTCCGCACCCCTCGCCGCTCTCACCCCGGCTGCTCCGTGGGCTGCAGGCCCGGTCCGCGCCCCCCTTCCCCGGCCCTCTCGCCGGGCTCCAGCTGCGCGCGGAGCGGTCCCGGCTCGGCTCCAGCTCCTCAATGGCCCTGCTCCCCCATTACCCTGATGTCGGCCCCTCTCCCCCTCGGCTTTATCGGCTCTCAGCCGGCTCCGCCAGGGTAATGAGGGCCCTCCTAATTACCATTGCAGAAACTCCACTTACATTAACAGCTCCATCCGAGGAGCAGCAACATCTGCTGTTCGCAGGCAGGCGCCCCTCCCCCGCCCCTCGCTCCCCTTCCCTCGCCGCCCCCTCTTTCCGGGTCCTCTCCCCCGACCCTCGTCTCCTTCCTCTCTGCCCCCCACTTCATATCTCCTCTCTTTTCATGCCCTCCCCACCACCCTACCTGCCAAGCCTTTTCAACTTCAGCATCCCAGGATGACAGAGATCCACGCAGAGATAGGGCCCCAGAGATAGTGAGGGATGGAGACACTCAGAGAGCCCAAGCCAGAGTTCCAAGATACCCAAAACTCTGGATCACAGAAATATAGCCAGAGAACCTGGGAACAAATAGAAAGTGGAAGCCGTCGAGATCATAAGAGACGGGGTGTGGGGTGGACCAGACTGCCTATGTGTGTGTGGGGGGGGAGGGCGGGGGCTCTCACGTCCACCGGTGTGCAAAGGTATGTGCATGGTATGCATGTGTATGGATGTGCAATGTATTGCGCATGCTCATTTACTTAACCACCATACTATGAGTATGTATGTGCGCGTCTTTGTGTGTATGTACGTACCTGTGTCCGTTCATGACTACACCTATTACGCATTTGCATCCTGTGTGTAATTACATTTGTCTATATGTATTTTGGTGCTTGCATTTTGCCGGTGTGGGTCTCCGTGTATGTGCATACACTTGTCATCTATGTAGTGCTGCACGTGTAGCTCTCGGTGTCGGCGGCGTACATATATGATCTGTGTTCAAAGTCATGTGTGTGCCATATGTGGATTTGGGTGAGGATGCGTATGTGCCCCTGGGTGTATTCGCATCTCTGCATGCATGCCTATGCATGTGTGTATCATCTGTGTAATTATTTGATGACAGTGGGAGCATGTGTGTGTTCCTGCTCCATGGGGGATGACAGGCAGTTGGGAAGACGCTGAGCCCATTTTATCTGAGGTTAACAGGGGTCACATTTCACTCCTGGAAGTCCCCCACCCTCCCCCCCACCCCATACAATTAAGCCTCAGTGTGGTGGAAAGACAGCCAGCAGACATTAAGAAAGGTCAACAATATTATCAGCTTCTAATCCAATTAGTTACTGTTTATTTGGAAATCCAGCTCCAGGTCAGCTTCTAGGAAGGAGGCCTGGGAGAAAGGAGGGCACAGGATGGGGACAGGCTGAAAGAAACTGTCGAAGAGGGCCAGAGCTGTGGCCCCATGACTGGGGCCAGGGTGCAGCGGAATCCCCAAAACACCAACCAGTGACGCGCCTCGCACTGGCTGCTTCAAGGCTGGGTAGCTCTGGGGAAGGTTCTGCTCTTCACAGGAGGGGCTGAGATCTGGGGTTTCATCTCCAGAGGTTGGGGTGTAAGAGAAGAGGGGTTTTCTCCCTCCTCTGAGAGACTTCCTGCCTCTTTCCAGCCCTGGGATCCCAAAGAGGTGGACTGGGAGCTGGCCAGTCTGCCTCGGGGCTGGGGCCGGGTTCTCCACAGATGGGAGTCAGAGGAGGACATGTTGGTAAATGCGCTATTAGCTCCTGAAGCCACTCCATTAATCCTGCCCTCTATTTTATTTCCTCTTTTCTCTCCCACATCCTTTCCTGAGCCCTAGCAGGACCTCTCCTCCCTCCCACCCCAGGATATGCAGGGGCACTAGCTTAACCCATAGGGTCCCCAGAGCCCCCCTCTTGAGTATAGACAGTGGAAGAGACCCAGCACTTGGTCTCCTGGCCTTGGGCGGAGAGCAAGCCAGGGGGGCAGGAGGGCAATGAGGTGGTTTTTACCCTGTTCTGCCCCCTCTTGGACCACTCAGGGATGGATAATATCCTGGGGTGCCCTGGATATGAGGGGGGCTAACAAAAAGAGGAGGTTGGCTGCTGGATTCTCTGAGGCTAGATCATAGGATCTCCCCAGGTCAGTGGTCAAGGGCAGGCAGGGCTGATGCTATGGACTCAAACCCTAGCTGTGGCCAAATCAGGGTAACAGAAACAGCTCTGCTCTTCCAGGAGCCAAGTCTGGGGTCACTTTTGCTTGTTTCTTGAGGATAAATGTCCATAGGCCTAAGCCCAGGAATTAGACCGCTTGTCCTTCCTGCCCCAGTCCCTTCCTCTCAATATGCATGATTTGTTTTCTTCCCACTGCCCTTTCCAGGCACATATTCTCTCTCTCCCTCTCTCTCTCTCTCTCTCTCTCTCTCTCATACACACACACACAGCACATGCACTCGCCCACTCACCACCCTGCTTCTGAGACTCCAGGCCAAAGATGGGCAGGTATGAGAATATTGGCAGTGGCCCGTATCTAAGCATATGCAATGGATCTCCAAGCTTTGCAGAAGACTTCTCTGGAAGGTGTCTCCCCATTCCACCCCATCCTGAAAGATAACAGCAATGATGATAATACTTTAATGGTAATGATATTCATACATATCTTTACCCTAGCAATTCTCATCCTTAGCTCAGCCTTGGAGTCACGTTTAAAAAACTCTGTAAAAAATATACATGCCCCCCCCAAAGGAAAAAAAAATATATATATACATGCCCAGAGGTGTCCGGCTGGCTCAGCTGGCGGAGCTTGTGACTCTTGATCTCGGGGTTGAGTTTGAGCCCCACGTTGGGTGTAGAGATTACTTAAAAATAAAATCTTGGGGCACCTGGGTGGCTCAGTTGGCTAAGTGACTGCCTTCGGCTCAGGTAATGATCCCAAAGTGTTGGGATCGAGCCCCGCATCGGACTCCCTGCTTTGCGAGGAGTCTGCTTCTTCCTCTCCCTCTGCCTGCTGTTCCCCCTGCTTGTGCTCTCTCTGTCAAAAAATAAATAAAATCTTTAAAAATAAATAAACATAAAATCTTAAAAAGAAAAATGTATGTGCCCAGGCCCCACCCTGAATCAAGCCAAGCTGTATCTTCAGGGTTGAGCCTCAGGAATTCATATATTTTATAAAGCTCCATAGATGATGGCTATGGTTAAAAAATTCTATCAGTTTAAAAAATGACAATTTACAAATGACAAAGCACTGCCTCTCATCTGTCATTAGCCGCGGCAGTATTATTATCTCCATTTTACAGATGAGGAAACTGAGGCCCAAGTTGATTAAAAGTAGTAGGTTAACCTACCTTCTGTTCTGTTCTTCTTCCTTCCTTCCTTCCTTCTTTCCTTCCTTCCTTCCATTCTTTCTCAAGGAACCAAGGGCAGCCTGCCAAATTCCAACTAAATCTATTCAGTTATTATAATTTAGAACATCTAGATGGGTCTTCTCTGATGCAGAAGCTCTCTCCTTTGTGATGTCTGCTTTGTGGACATCAATTCCTTTGATTTAATAACCCTTTATTAAGTTCTTACTTTGCTACTACATAACATCTCAAGAGGAATAAGATAAGGCTCTTGCTCTTTACTATGTTGCAGGAGAGAGGCAACATGATGTATCTGGACAAACAAGGCCTTTGGTTTAACTGTTGTGCAATTTGTATTCTGGTTCTACTACTTCCCATCCATGTTACTTATTCAACTTATAAGCTACTCAGAGCCTCACCTGTAAAGTGGAGATATAATACCTACTTTCTAGAATTGTTCCTAGTGCCACATCTGATCAATAGATGACAAATATTATTATTTGGAATTTAAAAGAAACAACTGTAACACCTGTTGGAATGGCTAGACTTAAAAGGACTGGCAGTACCATAGTGACTAGAACTCACATATATTTCTGGGAATGTAAGCTGGTAGGATCCCTTTAGACTAATGCTTGGAAGTACCTACTAAAGCCAAAGTTATCCTACAACTCAGCTAATCTACTCCTTGGTATATGCCCATGAGAAATGAATGATTATGCTCACCAAAAGTCAGGTACAAGAGTGTTCAGCAGCTGATTTTGTAATAGTCCCAAGCTGGGACAATCCATATGTCCGTTCACAATCGAACAGGTAAATAAACTTTGGTATAGGCACACAACAGAATACTACAAAGGCAAGGAAAAAGACCAGAATACTGAAATATGCAAGAATGTATGTAAACCTCACAGATACAATATTGCATGAAATAAGTTGGACAAAAAAGAGTAAAGAGTATACACTATATGATTTACTTACTAAGGTTCAAAAACAAGCAAAAATCAATCTAGGATGAAGATGATAGAAGTTAGAATAGGAGGTACTGGGGAAAGGGGCACAAAGATCACTCTGGGGTGCTAGAAATGTGCTCTATCTTTTTTTTTTTTTAAAGATTTTATTTATTTATTTGAGAGAGAGAATGAGAGACAGAGAGCACGAGAGGGAAGAGGGCAGAGGGGGAAGCAGACCCCCCGCCGAGCAGGGAGCCCGATGCGGGACTCGATGCGGGACTCGATCCCGGGACTCCAGGATCATGACCTGAGCCGAAGGCAGTCGCTCAACCAACTGAGCCACCCAGGCGCCCCAATGTGCTCTATCTTGATAGAAGTTACGTGTGTGTGTGTGTGAGAGAGAGAGAGAGTGTGTGTGTGTGTGAGAAAAATTCATCTAAAATTCACTTAAGATTACTGCACTTGGCTGTGTATGTTACATTTCCGCTGAATAATGATGCCAGCAGGCAGCCTGAGACCATGCCTTTAGAGTAGAAAGAACTCAGAATGTAGAGGAAGAGGTACATTGGTGGTCACTGCACCTGGGGAGGGTGACCAGGAAGAGGCATTTTTGTAAGAAGAGGCATTTATTCTAAGATTTGAGAAAAAATTGGGACCCTGATAGGTAAAGGCAAGAGCTGTTGAAAAGGAGGCCTTTTCCAGTTGGGGTGTTCCTGTGACAGGTATGCAGGAGAAAGGAGCCCACAAAGGCAGCTGGAGGTTAGATCAGCAAGACCACCCCTGAATGCCAGCCGAGGAGTTTGTACTTAACTGGGCACCATGGGTTCTGAGCGGGCCAGGGACATAATGGAGTGTGCTGGAATGATTCATCTGGTGGCAAGTGGACTGGCTGGCTGGAGGGGAGAGATGCTGTTTTCTGCAGCCCCCAGGGCTGTGCGATCCTGGACCTCAGGCCCTCTGGGTGGTAGGGCCATGTCCCAGAGGGAGCCAGAGGATTGTGCTGGGAAGCGGGCCTTAGGAGGTGGCTTAGCTTGGTGGGGGGGGGGGGGTCCTTGAGGAGACAGGTTCCTCCCCACGTCCTGCTGGAGGCATCTGTTGCTGCTTCCTCTGCGTTTCTGCATCACTGGGCCCAGAACACTCGGCTCTGGTCCTAGTCCTGAGGGGTTGCTGGAAGCTGGGCCTGGGAGTGCTTGTCTGAATGAGCCTCCTGCCTTCCAGCAGAGCCCAGCACTTTGCTTGGGATGGGAAGATAAGTAATAAACATTTGTAAAGCGAAAACTTGAGGTCTAGCTCAACTAAGACAGCAGTGGCTACAGGAAGCCTGTGGAAAGTCCTCAGAAAGCAGAACAGTGAAAAGACTGGAAGGCAAGTGTAGTTGGTCTGAGTGTGCGTCCTTCCTGTACCACTCACTAGCTGTACGATCTGGGGCAAGTTACTTTGAGTGCCTTGGCTCCTTCTGGTTACGTGGGGACAATGATGGGGCTGTTTCCCAGAGTTATCTGGAGGATGAAATGAAATAAAGCATTCAAAGCAATTGAAATAATGCCTGATATATAGCATTTGAGAAACATTAGCAGTTTGTATAATTGCTTCTGATGGTGGGATTAGGAGTTTCTTTTTCCTGCTTCTTTACACTTACTTTCTGCAATGAGCACAGATTACTTGGCTAGGCAGGGAAAAATTAAGTCAAAGAGGGAAGAAAAAAGAAACTGGTGATAGAAACATATTTGAAGGGGCAGCCAGAGAAACAGACACTCTTATTCAGAAACATTTCTCCAGCCCCAAGCAGGGAGAAGGGGCTGCCCACCCAGGTTTGGCTCAGCTCAGAGGCCTGGATAGGAAGGGGGCTAGGTTTGAACCTAAAGAGTGGGAGATGCGTAGACTGATTGGCGTGTAGATGACGCTGCTCTATGGATAAATCCAACATCTTTAATAAAAAGCCATCCTTCGTCGAGTGCTTACGAGGTGCCAGAATTTTTATATATTACTGTGATCATTGTCACAACATTATAAGGTAAATATTATTACCCCAATTATTACACCACTCTGAGAAGCAACCTGCCCAAGGTCCTACTGCAAAGCTGAGACTGGAACTCAGTGTGGAGATGACTTCTGTCCACTAATTGTCCAGGTCAATTTCCACCTAGAAGATGCAAGAAATACCGCTAAACGAGTGGAGGCTGTGCAGCCAGGCTCTCATGCCTGAACCCCTCCTCCAAGCAGGACTCGGCTGGATTGGGCATCCCTATGCCCTTGTCTTCTCTTGCCCCAGGTTATTTCAGGGAGCTGCCGGTGCCTGGACTTGTCCACAGACCCCATCCCTGAGGGTGGGCACTGGACATTGGTCCCTGTCAATATTGTTTCCCCCCGCCCCATCTCCCACCTCCCAGATGGCTGACACCCTCCTCCCCTCCCCCATCACCCCCTCCGCTCCCTCATCCATTCTGTCTTCATTGCTGGTGGACACCCCTCCCCCTGCCTGCCAGCACCATCCGTCAGCAGCACTTGAAGCTCTGCTGCAGCTCCTCAAAGTTGCTAGAATAAATCCCCTATTTGGTTTAGTTCCACTCCAGCTCCCCCTGCACAGAGGGACCCAAAGGGACGCAGGGAAATTATACATGTAATAAAGAGCTGATTTGCCCTGATAATTCTGTCAATGATACACACCTCACACCTTCCCATGCACACACACTGCTATATGCACACGCACATATCACGTCCAGCACCTCCCAATCCACATGCGCACCCACACACAGCCCAATCTGCTGACATGCGGCTCACATCCTAGAGATGCTGCCCAGACTAGTGTTTATACTCATGCATTAAGGTACAGACCCCATTCGCCGGAGATTCTCTGGGTACCACCTCCCTTCTTCCTGGCTCCCATAGCACCCTGCACTCCCTACTAGCTGGAATTTACCAGCTGTGTCCCGAGGGCCTGTCTTCTCCGGAGCCCATTACATTGTGAGCAGGAAGAGTGTCTGTGTGGTTCGCTGTTAATCACACACAGTGTTTGGGGGACATGGTGGCCCCCCCCATAACCTTGTCGAGTGAATGCCTGAATGAATAAAGAAATGAATGAATGCACACACCACGACATCCATCCCCTCAGAAACACAGATCACATCTTGGGATATCTCCCATCCCTGCCCACCTACACGTCACTTCTCTGATTCGCATCTTTTACCTACAGTGACACACACACCACACACTGTGGAGCCACTCACTTCTGCTAGTGGGTGCTCATGACACACAGCCCCCCACAGTGATCAGAGACTGTTGTGAATAGCTGCTTGGGGTTCTCCCATGCATGTGGGGGGGGGGTTGGGGTAGGAGGGGACTGTACTTGGGTGTGAGTTGGGTATGCATGAGGGAATATGAATGTGTGTGAGAGTGTGCGTGGGTGAGTGTGGACGGGTGTCCGAGTGAGTGTGTGTGTGTGTGCATGTATGCGTGTGCCCACAACCTTGAAGTCTCCAAACTTACCTTCTCCCCATCTTCTTAGAAATATTGACAAGAATCAGAGGGTTCTCATTCAGATTTCCTCTTCTCCTCCCCTCCCCCTGCCCAGCTCCTTTTAGAGAGAATTTTCTTCTCAGTTTCCCTATTTTTCTGCAGCCTAGGGAGGTTTAGAAAGAAAAGTGGGGAGAATATGGGGGGAAGCTGAAGAATTCTACTCCCATCATCCTGGTCGACATTCTCCCTGCTTTCACCTGCTTTCTACTACCACTTCCAACCCCCTTTCACATTTGGAGAAAGCAAACCCAGAATACACAGTGTCTGAGCCCCTGAGGACTGGCAAGCCCGAGCCTCCCAAGCCTCCCAGGCTTGCTCATCACCCAGATTGCCCATGGCCGCCTCTCTGTCCCCACTCATAAATCCTGGTCGCTGCGGCTCTGTGCTCTTCCTGGTCCACTTCTTGCTTCTCACCTGATGTCTCTGCTCAACCATCACCATCAGGCCTGTCCCCAACCACTGTCCCTGGTTCTCTTTCCTCCAACCATGGTATGGCTCCCTGAAAGCCCGGCCCTTGGTTATCTTTTCTCTAGGGGACCTCAGAGAGCCTCGGAGTCATCCAGACTTAGCCATTTTTTTCCCAGGGTGGAGCCCTCTCCTGGGCAAACTTAGTCACTGCCGCAGCTCTATGCCCTTGCGGGGTGACTTCAGCCCAGCCTTCTCCAAAGTCCAGCCTCTCTCCTCCTCCGCCTGCAGGACCGGTTCATGGGTCCTCTCCATGTCCCCCTACCCCAATCATGTCAGTCCCTTTTGGCCTCCTCCTGGACTTCTCTTCTGTCTGATCCTTAATGATCCCCCTCCCCTTGCTACTTCCACCGCCACCCCAGGCCTGCCTCAGCCTCCTGCAGCTCTCCTGAGACAAGCTTCCCGAAAATCACCTGGGGCCTGGAGGGTTCTGGGGCGGCCTCAGAGACAGCCACTCACGATCAGCCTGGCCTCACAAGTACCAGCATGTTTGGGGGGGTGTTTCTGTTTGTTTGTCTGTTTTTTGAGGACCCTGATGTGATCATGTCAATTGCTCCCCACTCTTCAAGGATAAAGGCCCCAACCTCTGCTAAAGCCTGCTGGGTTCTGTCCTAGTCTGACCTCAGCCAACCTCCGAACCTCATTCCTCACACATTCCCCTGCACTTCCCAAGACTCAGCCACGATGACCTTCTTCATGGTCCTTCTGCTCCTGGGGCTCTCCACACCTCCTTCTGCAGGCCATAGGGCTTTGGGCATGGTCTTGCTCTGTCTGAAATGCTTTTCTCTTTACCTACTTAACTTCTTCTCATCCTCCTAATAGCTGCTCAGACATCACTTCCTGAGAACAGCCTTGCCTTGACTCCTAAACCAGCTAAGACTTCCCTGCTTCTAGATGCATCTGGAACACCTGCTTGATTAGACTTATTACACTTATAATCTTACACTCATTTATGTGATTATTTCATTAATGTTTGGCTCACCCATTAGAGCTCTGGACAATGAGGAATACGTTTTTGTGCATCACTGAATCTACAGGGCAGTGTCTGGTACATGGCGGGGGGCTTTGATAAATATTTGAGGAATGAATGAATGAATCAGCAGTCTCAGCAGGCTGAACAAAAAGAGAAAACTTTCACCAAAATCCAGGTGGTGCCTGCTCAAGCTCTGGCTCTCTTCATTATGTCACACACCTGCTCAAGAATTTTCTATGGCTCCCTATTACCTCACAAATCTCAAGTCTAAAGTCCTCTCCCTGGATTTTTCAGGCTTTGACAGTCTAGCCTCCACTACCCACCCGAATCTATTTTCTTTATTTTTTATCACTATCTTTTGCTTCCACCAAGCAAACACAGTAGTCCATAAACACACCTCGATTAGTCTCACCTTCATGTCTTTGTTCATGCCATTCTCTCTGCCTGGGAGAACTCATTTCCTCTTTTTCACCTAAATCTTATTCATCCTTTAAGGCCAAGATCATGCCCCAGTTCTTACACAAAGCCTTCTCTGACCATTCTAACACTTATTGAGCTTCCATGCCCCGTACTTTCTATACATCCAGAATATCGGGGACCATTAACCTTGGAAGGGCCGCAGAGGTCACGGGTTCAACCAGAGTCTGTTCAACCTCTAAAGTCATGTTTTCCAAGCTTCAGCATTCGGGCACACGTTTCCCCTTCTATCCAAAAGGAGAGCGTTCCTATGAAACCTTTCATGAGCCCAAATGGCGTAAAACAAAGAAGCCATTGCCATTAATTTATACAGGAAAAATTTTGAGCGTTCCCAGACCCTAAGAAAACCTCTTTTAGGCTTTTCTGATACCTTAGGACACATCATGCTAACGGAGGCACAAGATAAATCAAGATAAAGCACAGATGTTCCCAGACACAATCCAAAGCTCTGCAGGCTTGATGCCGAGAGATGCTGAGAGTGGTCTCCAGAGAAGGAGCGCGGTGGGGCCGCTCTTGCGGCGCGGGGTGCACCCACCTCTACAGTGGCTCCAGCTGCAGAACAAATTCTGAGCGCTAGTTTTGCTTTTCTCCTTTCTTCGTGATAGTGAAAGTCCTCTTTGGATTTCTTTCAGTCAGTGAAAACAGGTATGAATGCAGGTCTTTTGTAAACGAAGTGCAAGAAGGAGAACTTTTGAAAAGTGAGGGATACCCACACCAGCTTCACAACTCACGCCATATCCATACATCACCTATAATGTGGTTTGCTTCATATTTTTCTTTAAAAGAACTTCCTAGTTTTACTTATTATTAAAAAAAGACCTGGGGCACCTGGGTGGCTCAGTCATTAAGTCTTCGGCTTGGGTTGTGATCCTGGGGTCCTGGGATCGAGCCCCGCATCGGGCTCCCTGCTCAGCGGGAAGCCTTCTTCTCCCTCTGCCTGCCACTCCCCCTGCTTGTGTTCCCTCTCTCGCTGTCTCTCTCTCTGTGTCAAATAAATAAATAAAATCTTAAAAAAAAAAACCTTCTAGCACTAAACTAACTATAGAACCAACCATCACTTGCCAAAAAAGGGCAGTAATTATAAAAATAAGTAAAATTTAAAACTATGATATTCAGTCCTGGCTGGATACCTCTGCCTCCTGAGAAAGTTCTTGGGCTTGTGGCCTCCTCTTTCTCTGTCAAGAACGGAAGGAAGAGAAATACATGTTAGAGAGGTGTTAAAGATATGCTAGCACCAAACTGAGACTTTCTCTTTGATAAAACTGGAAGAATCAAACAACCCAAAATTTCCATCAATGGAAAATGCATATTTTCCATTTAATTGTGGTGAAATATCCATAACCCAAAATGTCACCATTTTGACCAGTTTTAAGTGTACAGTTCATTGGCAGTAATTATACTGACATTGTTTCACAACCATCACAGTCATCCATCTCCAGAATGCTTGTCATCTTCCCAAACTGAAACTCTCTCCCTCTTAAACACTAACTCCCCATTTCCCTCCTGCCCCAGCCATTCAAGGACAACTCTACTTTCCATCTCTATGAAGTTAACTACTCTAGGGACCTCATGTAAGTGGAATCACACAATATTTATCTTTTTGTGCCTGGTTTATTTTATTCAGCGTAATTCCTTCAAGGTGCATCCATATCATAGCATATATCAGAATTTCCATTTATTTATTTATTTTAGAGAGAGTGAGGAGAGTGCACGTGTAAGCAGGGGGGAGGGGGTGGTAGGCAGAGGGTTGCAAATCTTCAAGCGACTCCCCTCTGAGACCTGAGCAGAAAGAGTCAGAAGCCTAACCGAGGTACCCAGGCGCCCCTTATTTATTTTTTTAACGCTTTTTTTTATTTTTTAAAGATTTTATTTATTTACTTGACAGAGACAATGAGAGAGGGAACACAAGCAGAGGGAGTGGGAGAGGGGGAAGCAGGCTTCCCGCCGAGCAGGGAGCCCGACGCCAGGCTTGATCCCAGGACCCTGGGATCACAACCTGAGCCGAAGGCAGACGCGCAATTACTGAGCCACCCAGGCACCCCTAAAGCTTTTTATTTTTTTAAGTAATCTTTACGCCAAACGTGGGGCTTGAACCTATAGCCCCAAGATCAAAAGTCGCACGCTTTTCCAACTGAGCCAGCTAGGTGCTCCCTGAATGTCCTCCCTTTTAAAGGCTGAATAATATTCCATGCATATATACTACATTGTGTTTATCTGTCAATGGACACCTGGGTTGCTTCCACCTGAGGAGAATACTGGTAAGGACAAGGGGTAAGGAAAGTGATGTCTTTACAATAGGCTGTGGTATCCTCACTCAGTGGATTATTAACACTGTAGTCAAAATAAAGGAATTTCAGGGGCATGCAACAGGATAGATGACTCAGCAACATAATTTTTTTTCAGCAACATAGTATTATGTGAAATAGTGAATTTCCAAAAAATTTACATACAGCCTGATACCATTTTTTAATAAAAATAAAAAGAGTTAAAGTTTAAAAAATACCTTTTTAGGAGTACAAAAAGTGCAACTATATTAAACTATATTAACTCTATTAAAAGGAAAGCAAAGAGATAATGAATGTGGGATTCAGGACATCAGTTGACTCAGGTCAAAGGCTGGGAATGGGATGGGGAAACCATTTGCTTAGTTGTTAGTTATTGTCAAGTTCTTAGATTTTGTTTTGGATGATAAATTCATAGGGTGCTTATAATGTTATTTTAAAACAACTAATAAAAATACTAACTATATAATAAAGTGGTCATGCAAGGACCAGGATGACATTATGTCATGAACTGAAAAATATGATTAATCCAGTTCTGTGAACCTAACATTCAATGGTGGGGGGGGGGGGAAGGGAGAGGAAAAAAAAAAAGAAATGGACAAGAAAATAACTTTCTCACTATGGGATTCAGTGTGATTTAATGTCTTGTCAATGCACCATCGAAAATCATTTGGCATTCTGCCAGAGGTGCAGGTTCTGCACTTGGGTAAACAGCTCTGAAATATCTCTACCATGAGGCTGCCTGCTTCCTCTGCTGTCTTGCTTACCTCCAGCACGAGGGAACTCGGGACTCCTGGAGGCACTTGGACAGATCGTTTTGTTAGGAAATTTTCCCTTGCAGGGAGACAGTTCGGCCTCCCTGCAACTTCTGCCCATTATCTTGCTCTCACCTTGGTGCCTGGCACAGGCTTGGGCACACAGGAACCCAGAAATTTCCACATCAATTTCTTCGTGCTTGAGCCTCCAGCCCCAAAGCAGGAGCCAAGCCAGTGTTTCCAACCATCAGACAAAAGGATCCCAAACATGTCTGGGCCTTTTCTTCTCAGAAATCAGTTTCCCATCCACCTCGCCAATTGTCAGTGAGGATGTGATTCATTTATCCAGACTTTATTTTTGCATGTCCATTTTAACAATAATTCTAACCACTATTCTTTCCTCTAAATGCATCTACCAAGAGGTAATCCTTTTATAGGTCTCTTCACTTCTAGTGAGATTGAAATAAAATTTTTTTTAATTTAGCAAATTTTTAAAATTTTATTTTATTATGTTATGTTAATCACCACACATTACATCATTAGTTTTTGATGTAGTGTTCCATGATTCATTGTTTGCGTATAACACCCCGTGCTCCATGCAGTATGTGCCCTCTTTAATAACCATCACCAGAGGTTGAAATAAAATTTTGACACATGCTCATAAATAAATGTTCTAAAAAGACTTTGTGTGTGTGTGTGTGTGTGTTTCTTTAACACAATTGAATACTTGAAGGTGGGCTAGAATTTCTTAGCTATATTTTTACTAATCCTCAGGCTGGGGTTAACTGAGACTCCTTGGTCCCAAACTCCTTGACCAGACCCTGTGGGGCCACCTCCCAGCTCTAACCAGCCACTCTCTTCTCCTGACAGAGTCCCTGGCCTTGGGAATTCCAGAGCAGGAATGGACAGAAGGAGGGAAAGGGAGGAACATAGGCTTGAACGTATCTCCATAAATCCAGGTCCTCATTGAATCTCGGAACTAGGGATGAGGCTGCCTTCACCCTCTCCTCTCCTGTATCTGAAAGCCGGAAGCAGTTACTGGGGTAGGGGCTAGAGACCCTTGGACAGTTACTGGGGTAGGGGCTAGAGACCCTTGGCTGACTCTGAGGCCTCTACCCTCTTTTTGAAGGACCGGGGTTGAGGAGGAGCTGTGAACATTGGTGACTCAGGTAGTGCTTAGCAGCCTGGGTTCTTAAAACCTGGCCCCTGTCCAGCTCAGAAATGAGCCCCCTGCCTCCCATTGGACACGGGATTGACTTCAGGCACAGCTGACTCCCAGCTGCTGAGCCTGCACCCCTCCCCCATGGGCTGCCATAAAGGGGGCCCACCCAGGATCACCAAAACAGACCTGGGAAGTAGACAGTGGGCTTGGGGTCTGCAAAAGGTCTCCGTCTGCCTTTGGAGTGTCAGCTTGACCCCAGAATGATCTTCTTAATCTTTTTCATCATTTCCGAATTATGTATGTTGATGGGAGAAATTTGGAAATTACAGGAAAGTATAAAGAAAATTAAATCATACATATTCTTACACCCAGAAATCACCACTGTCTCTATATTCCTGGCTTTATTCTAGTCTTTTTGTTTAAACTATAGATTTATTTTTGTTTCATAAATGGGATCATTTTATACCTAATGCTTGGTATCCTACTTTTTTCTTATCATGATGCCCCAAAATGTTCTTTGTGTGATTAAATTCTTCGAAAATCTGATTTTGAGGGGGTGTAAGTTACCATAAAGTCCACAAGCTCCCCCCTCTCTCTCCCGCCCCTTGTTTTCCAGGGTTCCTAGTACATGGTCTACGGAGCTGTAACTGTGGTGACTCTTCCAGCGGAGGCTTGGGGCCTTTCTAGGGGCAAGAGGAGGGCTGGGCCAGGCCACAGGAACTCTCAAACTCATCCTGGGGCAGATCCCTTTCCTTCTGGAAGCTGCCGCACGCCTGAGAGACTGAAGGGCAGTCTTGGCTCTATGTTCATCCCCCACCCTAGTCACGCAGGAAGTCCGTGCTCTGTCTTCCCTCACCCCCCACTTTCCTTGGGAAATGGGTTTCCAGGGTTTCTGTGGTTGCTCAAGGCAGCTCCTCGCCACTTTGGCCAGCCTCAACCATCCTGCACCACCTCCCCACTTCTGCCTGGTTCAGGCAGCCCTGGGCCTGAGCGGGGAAGTTGAATGGGAGGGAATGGTGTGTGGGGAGTCAGAAGGCAAAAGAGGACCTGGAGCCAATGTTTGACATTTGGCCTTTAAAAAACTCCACCCCCTCCTCCCCCAGAAAGCTTCTAGGAGCTACAGAATGGCTCTGCAATGGTGAAGCCCTGGGGACAAAGGGGAACGCCCTCGGTGCCTGGACTTGATTCAACAGAGACAAGGGGCCACCGCCCCTCCCCCTGCCTCCGCAGGCCTTCTTCCCAGCCCCCCAGGTCCTTGTCCTGACTGTGCCTCCCCACCAGCCTAACGCCTTGTCCAGGAGCATCTCCACAGGGGTGATCCTTGGCACACGCAGGCAGCTGATGGCAGCATGAAAACTCCCTTCCTGCTCCATGAGGAAATCTCAAAGCCCAGACTCTAGAGGCAGGCCGGTGACAGGTGCCAAGCGTCATCACTCAGTTTAATCTGACCTAGCGAACAACAAGGCTTTAAGAGTTGTTCCCAGCACTTCTCTCCGAGCCCCATGCAGTAACAATTCCATCAACAGCTCATTTTGAGGCACCTGGCTGGCTTAGTCAGAAGAACATGTGACTTTTGATCTCGGGGTTGTGAGTTCGAGCCCCACGTTGGGTGTAGAGATAACTTAAAAAAATTAACTTAAAAAAATAGCTCATTTTGTACAGTACTTTAAGCAGAGCATGTTCACATGTATCTTCCCATTTGATCTGCTAACATTGCTATTTGGCAAGTAGGACTGGTCTTATTTTCCTCATTTATAGGTGAAAAAACTGAGGCCTGAAGTGGCCATTGGTGACGTCAGAACTGCAGTCCTCTGATCGGCAAACCCCAAACCAGCCGTCCTTCCTGCCTCGCGGCTCCCCTGGACACTGAGAAGTCAGGTTCCCTCTGTCTCAGCTTCCCATGCCCGCAGATCTCAGATGGAGGGAGCCCCTGGCTCTTCCAAACCTAAATGGTGCCGGGTGCCCACCCAGAAAAACCCTTCTCTGTCCTGGCATTTCTGTTCGTGTGCGTACATTCCTCTTAGTGGATTGTGTTGGGAGGGGTGGGGACGAGCTCCTCCTTGAAACCTGTCCTAATTGATTTCTCTCTGACCAGGTGCCGTAGTCCTTTCCAGCTCTGCCCTTACAGCTTCTCCAGCTTCTTCAGACAGCCCCTCCACGCCCTCTCCCGGCCTCCCGCCTATTCCCTGGGCTCGAAATATCTTTCTTGATTTTTTCCCTGGAAGCCATCATCCATGACAGGCTTATGACCCGCATGACCATCAGGAGAGATCTGCCCCCCAGAGCCCTCCACACAGGTACACACACACACACACACACACACACACACACACACACACCCTTGGGGGGGGGCGGGGGTTGTTCACCACATTCTGCTTTGTCCACTCTGTACAAGTCAGACCGAGGGAGAGCAGCAGCTTCAAGGATGAATCTAAAGAATTCGGCCTGAGGTGAGGCCTTTCTGGCCAAATCTCTCAGCAGCTTGCCGGGGGTTGTAACAGGGAAGGTGTGCTGCCTGCGGCTCATTCTTTGCTCAGCCTTGGGACAGCTGGGGGGGGGGGGGTTTCCTGGGGAAACCCAATCCCCTTGGCAGGGGAAACATATTCTCCTGGGCCACCAGCTACCTCCCCGGCCGACCCCCTTCCCAGGAGAAACGCCGCAGAGCCCAGGTGGGCTGAAACAGATGCCTCTGGTCCCAGACCTCCGATGCCCGGCTGGACCAGAACTCAAGCCTCCCACCCTATCCGTCTTGTCCACGCCCCCCCCACCCCGTTTCATCCAGCCAGCTCTGTGGGAGGGAAGGAGACTGGCTGGGTGCAGTGCAGTGCTTCTGGGGACTGGGGGGCAGGGGAGTCCATTCAAATTGACAAAAATAGAACATCAGCCTCATATCATTTTTCTCAAAACAAGATTTATTGAAGTTCTGTCGGTGAAAATCGCTGCTGTGTGGAACGCTTAACTTATAGATTAGATTACTCAGTCGTGCCTTACTACATTTTTCATTAGAAAAATATTGGCTGGGAGAGTTTGACCTCATAATCTCTGCATTTTAAACAATAACCAGAGGAAAACCAAATAGAAGGCACAAGTTAACGGGTTTTCCCCCCCCCCCAGCATTTCCCCCTGGGAGAGATCGGAGTGAGGCCGGGAAGGGAACAGGAGCGGAATCTGCTGTGTGAGCAATTCCCCGTCTCCCGACCCGCTCCCCAGAGGCTGCGGGAGGCGGCTGGGGGCGGGGGGAGGGCAGGAGCAGGGAAGGCCCTGGCAGATCCCTGCTGGGGTTGGGGGGCTGGAGCTCTGCAGGGCCCAAGCCCACGGGGGAGCTGTAGGGTGGTGTACACTCATCCCGTGGAGGAGGGGCAGGATTCCCAGGAGGGAAAAGCTTTTTCTCTGCCCCAGGCAGTGCCCAGTCTAGCTGGGGAGACAGAGCAACAGACAAGACCCCAAAGAGTCCAGAATCTTGGGGCAACGGTGGGGCTCCATCCAGGCTGCGAGTGTGAAGGGGAGAGGGCAGAACTACCCCTTCATCCCCCCCCGCCCAGGGAGGGGGGCAGTGTCCCTCCGGGAAGATTTAACAGAGGAGGAGGGAGCTTCTCCAAGGCCGGGCCAGCAGGGACCCTCTAGGCTGGCCTCAGGCATTCTGACTGTGCTCCTTGACCCAGGAGCAAAGGCTCCTGGGGGGACCTAGGCCTGAAGCCTACAGGCGGAGGGTAAGCATGGGGTGCTGGCTGGCTCCAGGGAAGGGCAGGGGACTGCCCAGGTACAACTAGATCCCTGGCCACATTAGACTGCTGATCCTGTTCCTCACAGAGCGGCACCCCCAACCCGTCTGTGTCTCGGTTTCTACTTTCTGAGGCTTTGGTGATTTCCAAGTTCTGACACAGTCATTAGTTACAAAGAGCAATTATTTTTTTTGTCATTAAGTCATTTTTTAAATGGCTCCAGGCGACATCACAGAACAAAGAAACAAAATATCCATGAAAAGACTTAATCACAAATTACTAATTATTTCACCCCCTCCTCCCTCCCCAAATCGTGAAATCTGAGCCCCATGAAAAGGGAGAAGATCTCCCCAGCCATGAGCTCTCCATGGCTCTTAGGCACCTAATCCATCATGGGGGGTGTATTTCCTGCCCTTCTCCGAGCCCCGGGTGGGGGGGTGGTGGTGGTGGCAAGGAGTCCCCCATTTCTGACCTCTGAAGTCACCTTCTGCCCATAGATACAACCCCTCAGCCAATGGTGGGGAGATTTGAAAGTGAGTGAGGGACCCCATCCAGAGGCCCCCACCTTGGGCCCCTCCTCCCAGGCCGGCATTCTCCCCAGCTGGCATTCCACTCTGGGCCCTTTGAAGCCTCAAGGGCCAGAGCAGAGGAGCCGCCCCCCTGCCGTGGGGCTCCTAGAGTCTCCAGCTGGAAAACAAGCCGGAGGAGGAAGTAATCCTGGAGGGAAAGCCCCTGAGCCCCCAAACGTGAGGAAATAAAATGTGTTTGACACCAAGATGTATGGGAGGAGGGGTAAATCCAGGGTATGGGCCCCTCCATCCGGCCAGGCCTTCTCCTAGAGCTGACTGTGGTTTCCTTATCTGACCCTTGCTGAGTGAGAAAGGGGCTGCGTGGAGGAGGCAGTCAGGGAAGCCCTGTCTCAGTTCGAGAACAAAGGAGGGTCTGCCAGGCGGGTGGGTTCTGAGACAGGGCACCTCCTAGGAACTGCCCTCGCTTGCCCTGTCTCTCTGCTCAACACACCCAGCTCCCCATAAGGGTCAGCTTAGCAGTCATGGAAGGAAAATCCTATGAAAGATGGGCATTGCAGGTCCAGGGATGGGGCCCCTGAGGAGGAGGGGTATGTGTCCAGGGTGGGAAGGGCTGCTATGGGGTCCCCAACCTCAAAACCCAAGTAATCTCCCACAGGCTCTCTTCATACATCAACTCTGAACCCGACTCCAGAGTAAAGCCAATCCCAGCATTCATGCATTTAGCAAATGCTTCTCAGATGGCTACTATGTGCCAGGCTGCAGGAATCCGTGGGTGACCAAGAGAGACCTAGACCCCACCTTCATGGACACCTAGTTTACTTTTCTTGAGTTTCTTTTTCTTGAGAAGACGTGGATCAAAGAGAAAGTCAAAGCCATGCCCAGTGTCCCATCCAGCCTGTGCTCATTCCTTGGTTGTTTGGACAGTCATCTTTGGTCGTTTTCTGACTCCCCAGTCAGAATGTTCCCTTAAGTACGGGTCTCATATATCTCCTGGGTCCACCTCCCTGCCAGCCCTGGGCACCTGATTGAGGTGGAAATGGTCATAGGTGGCAAGAAAGAAGGCAGGCAGGCAGGCTTTTAATAAACAGAGCCTACTTAAGTGTTTGTAGCCATTGTTCCTACCTCACATGACCAGGGAAGATCTTAAGTATAAATGTATAAAATATTGGAATCATAGTCACTGTCCCAAGCAAGAGAGCTTAGAATTCAAATAATCATCCTTGGCCACACATAGATACTCACTCTCCTTTCATTGCTCGAACTGTCCTCTTTCACCTCTCTTAAAACCTTTCTGGCCGAGGAACACCTGGGAATATGCTGAGATTTGGACTGCCTTTATTAAAGGCATTTCTTTAAAAGGAACAGGCTTGGGGCGCCTGGGTGGCTCAGTCGTTAAGCGTCTGCCTTCAGCTCAGGTCATGATCCTGGGGTCCTGGGATCGAGTCCCACATCGGGCTCCCTGCTCGGCAGGAAGCCTGCCTCTCCCTCTCCCACTCCCTCTGCTTGTGTTCCTGCTCTAGCTATCTCTCTCTCTGTCAAATAAATAAATAAAATCTTTAAAAATAAATAAATAAAATAAAATAAAAGGAACAGGCTTTTCTTGAAGGTTATCCACTCTACTCTCCTGCTGTCCAAGCCTCTATGCTCAGATCTGTAGCATCCCTGGGGGGATAACCTGACTCTGAGTGTGGCAGAGACTGCTGGTTCTCCCTCAACATCCATTCTCCCCTTCTTTTTAAAATAACAAACCCCCAAAGTGTTAGGTGAAACCCAGTTTAGGACTACATTCCCCAGACTCCCTTGCAGCTAGGTGTGTCCAGGTATCTAGATTCTGGCCAATGAGATGCAAGCAGAAGTCATGTTCTACCTTCTGAGCTCAGCCCTTAAAAAGAAGGAGCTGACCTTCCACATCCTCTACTCCCCCTTTCCCTGGGTGTAAAATGGACATGGGAACTAAAGCATCCATCTTAGAGCTCAAGATGAAACCAGGTATTGAAGATAGTGGAGCAGGAACAAAGAAGGAGGCAGTAGCCTCGACCCTGGAGTGCTTCCACTTGGACTTAATGGGAGAGAGAAACAAACCATTTATGTCCTTAACCCACTGTCACTTTGTGATTTGCTTGCCTTCTTTCCTTTTGCTTCCCTGAACAAAGGAAAAGCAAATGATCTAAGGCAGCACTGTACAGTGTGATTTGAACCACATGTGTTATTTAAAATTTTCTAATAGACACCTTAAAAAAAATTAAACAGGTGACGTGAATTTTAATAATCTATTTTATCTCACCCAATATGCCCACAATATTTTTTCAGCATGTGATCAATATAAACAATTACTAAAGAGATAGTTCCCATTCTTTTCATCATGCTAAGTTTCCAAATCCAGGGTATATCTTACACTCTCATCTCAGTTGGACTAGCTGAATTTCCAGTGCCCAGGAGCCACATTTGGCTAGGAGGGACAGGATTGGCCAGCACATGTTGAAGGGAACTGCCAAAGGTTGAGCCAGTGAGGGACTGAGGACAGCCCTGAGCTAAGTACGGCAGCTACCGTAACCAGTACTCCTACTGCTACAAAGAGGGCCTTTTGGCAGTTAGCCCATTTGTGGCCAGATATCTGGCATACCCATTGTGCTCTGGCTCCGACCCACAAGGAAAAACCTCTCTACCTTAGTTTCCTATATTGGACCCTAGAGAAGGGCTATTTTAGGAAACATGTAGACCCTCAGGGAGATGGAGAAAGGGAAGGGAAAGTGGAGTGTGGGTTGCCCTCCAATCTCTACTTGGCCTATGATCCGGTATGATCACAGAGGCATTAGGAGAAGGGGTCCTCCCTCCTAGCTCAGAGAAGCCCGGGGCCGTGACACGTTCCTCTGGAGCTTACCTGAAGGATCGGGTTCATCTCATATACTTGTTGGGATTAACAAAAGAACGATCATACTAAACAAAGGGAGTCCATATTAACCAATGTAATCCTTGTCACCAAGTCCTGCATCTGGACAGTTGGATATCTCTACCATCGTCACAGCCACCTTCACTTGTGACCCTAATTATTATTACCACCATCCAGTGATACTGTCATCACCCCCCAAATTATTGCTTCTGTCACGGCTAGTTTCACTATTACCACGTTTCACTAGGACAGCGACCATCACCACCACCATCATGACTGCCCAGCACCCCATCCCCTGCTGTCACCAGGATTGCCCCATTACCATCACTATCAGCCTCATGGCCACACCTATGTCCCACTTCTACCATCACCATAATAAGTATTAGGCTCTCCAACTTCAACTTCACCTCATTTTCTAAGGTCATCCCTAGCTTGTCCCTGTCCTAATTAGAAGACCTTGGAGTGTCCCCCAAATTCCCACCTGCTCAAAATAATCCCGTTGTACCCCCTTGTACCTCGGCATCCCCCTCACTCAACCATTCTTGCCCCAGAATCAAGTTTTCATTGCCCTATTTGACCTTTTGGATTCTGGACTCTTGCCTACCCTGACCTGTCCATTGGAATCTACAATCCCTTTCTGCCTGCTTGGATGCTCTGGGTTTTGGGCCCTTGGTTTATATTTAACTCATAGCCACTTAGCCTTGCGCACTCTGCTGTTAGTTACAGAGGTCTGCCTCATTAGACCTGGGGAGCTTGACATTGCCGTCTACTCTCAGGGGACTAAGACCCTGCCAACACCTTTTCTTGGATTTTTGCTGAGTGAAAACAGGCTGCTTTTGTATAGCTGGTTCCTAAAGGCTGATCTGGTGACTCCCAAGCCCAGAGGAAGCTGGGAAAGGGTATGTTTTGGCAGGATTTACCACAGACAAACCTAGGGCATAGAAGTGTGAGAGGAAGGAGAATAGGTTGAGGGGAGAGGACAAGCTCTTGACTCTCCCTGGTTTGTCCAGTGGAGATTACAGTAAGATGATGGCCCTCATGTATTTCCCTGCTGACCCCAGAAAGAATGGTAACACTGCTCTTTTGTGGCCATCTTTTGGTAGAGAAAGACCCTGCACATCTCATATCTCTTCCATGGACAGCGAGAGTTTGGGAGAGGAGGCTCCTCTAGTGTTAGTGATGGTGACAGCCATGTCAGAGGCAGGAAGAGCTCTCATCTCTCCCCTCCCCGGTGCTCCAGCTGTGGTCACCAGTCACCCTCTTACCCTCCCAGGGATCCCCAGGTACCCAGGTTTTCTGTAAGCAGTCAACCCATCCAGTTACACACAGTTCACAGGGAGGAAAGGATGTGCATCTGGACTGAGTTTAGATCTCAGGGTGCATCTCTTGATCTGATCATGTTACCCTGAAGGAATGGATCTCCAATCCCTAGATCTGAATAATATTTACCAGAGGGTGGTGAGGTAGGAAGGAGGGGACTAGATCCTTGTTTTCCATATATTTTGAGGCCAGACCCCTTCTCAATGCCTGGCAAGAGTTTCTGCCCAAGGCAAAAGGGGTTGATTTCCTGCCTATCTGCAAAGAGGATGGGGTTGGTGGCTCCATGACATGTGAGCAAGTCTGCCTACACACTGGGGACAGCCAAATGCTCATTCATAGTGACCTTCCTCCCAAATGCTGGGCCAAAGGATTGCAAAGTGACTCAGGGAAGTGGCCAGGTGGAAGGGAAAAAGGCAGCCACCTCTTGTCACTACAAGAGGACCCCCTGGTCATAGACATATCAGTTAATAAATACAACTTCTGGGATGCCTGGGTGGCTCAGTCAGATGAGTGACTTGGTTTTGGCTCAGGTCATGATCTTAGGGTCATGAGATGGAGCCCCACTTTAGGCTCTGCACTCATCAGAGGGGATTCTCTCCCTCTCCCTTCGCCCCTCCCCCCACCACATGCGTGCTGTAAATAAATAAATAAAATCTAAAATAAACACATCTAAGAAAAGAGGTAAAGTCCCCCCTTCTCCCCTCTCTCATGCTTTCATTTGTTCTATCTGTTCATTGAGCAACTACTATATGCTGAGCACTGACTGAGCTGGACTTCAGAGACACAGAGATGTACAAGACTTGGTTCTTATTCTTAAGAAGTCCCCAGCTGTCACCGAGAAGAGAATAAGGAAAAGGTGCCGCTGGCCTCTCCAGCTTGTCAAGGGTCAACCAAATGCCTGAGTCTGTCCCCTGGAGAGGGCGGCCGGCAACATTTCAGCAGGTAATGGATGAGCGCCGCTATGCCCTGACAGGGACATTGCCTGCGATTGGTTCCAGTCATCTATGGAGCCGCAGCTTTGAAAATTGCAGGAGGATGGTGACAGAGGAGGGCAGTGCCCCCCCCCCATCCTTAATCTATCCCGATCCCTCTCCTGAAAGAAGCAGGGGATGGTCTCCCATGGCCAGAAGCAGAGAAAATATCTTTGGCCTCTTCTCCCTGCTAGGCGGATCTCTGCACAGGCCGGAAACCACCCCCAGGGAAGAAGCACTGAGGGCCCCAGGAGAGAGGGCAGAGGCCAGAGGCAGGGGATTGCCAGCTCATGAGGTCAGATTCCAGAGCAGACAGCACGCTGTCTGCCTTCCCTGACTCTGGAAGGACGGGAGTGGGGGTAGGAGAGGAGGGGAAGTGTTAGGGTCCCGGTGGGCTGGGGAGGCACCTCCAGGGTCTGATTGAGCACCCTCAGGACATTGTGTCCGAGCCTCTGCTGAGAAAGGGAGGCCGGAGGCAGCCACTGAGTGAGTGCGGCCCTCAGAGTTCCCAGAGTGCCCAAGCACAGTGCAGAGGTGAAGCTGGCCTTCTCCTCAAAGGTCTTCCTGTCTCTAGGTCACCCCTATCTTTGGCCTATTTGGGGGTGAGGGCTTAGGAAGTAGGAGAAAAGAACCTTCTGGGGAACGCCAACAACACTCACTTGCATGCACACCCCCAGCAGATACACACAGATTCCTAGCTCAGGTCCGTATGTCCACATGCATGTGCACTCACAGATGAACACCCGCATCCGTCCTGTTCGTTCATTTAGTCATCCAGCAAATAAATGTGTGTGGAGCAATTATCATGCCGCCCGTACTAGGCTGGGAGCTAGCATTACAGCCACGAGTAAGACAGACGTAGACGAGTGGCCTAGCCTCCAGGGGGCTTACAGCCTAGCAGGGGAGAGAGAGAGTCCACAAATACTTACACAAGATTGCTAAAGACACTGAAATCCTAAGTGCCATGGTGGAGAAAAGTCCTCTGGACTTTAAGAAAAGAGAGTAAGGAACCCACCCAGCGCCTTCACCTAGTTAGGCAGATCGCACTCTGCACAAGTGGGGGGCTGTGTCTTTGTGGAGGAAGGGGTATCTTTTTCTAATCCTCACAAAGGCAACTCATGGGCTGGCAGAGGCCTGAGATCTAGCCTAGCCAGGGGGTCAGTGTCACATCTACTACCTCATACCCAATCTCATGATATCTCAAGGCCAATGTCAGGGTGATTCTCATTGTCACACATCCAGTCTTATGCATGTCCTAGCATGCTCTTGCTCAATCCCCCACACCCATTCAACATCGCCCCCAGGCTCACATGGGCTCCGCGCCCCTGTTACAGACATGCCTTTGACATGCCCTTGAAGGGTCCTCACAATCACACGTGAACTGTCACACGTGCAGACACAGCTCCACCACAGTGCCACATAATCCTTCATGTCCTGTTACACACACACACGACTGCTCTCACACCATTTCACCCGTATGCTCACTGCTTCACTAGGGGTGCCCACGGTCCCTCACACCCCGTTATACACACACACGCACACACACACAGAGTCTCTCGCACACACAGGCGACCACACTCCTGTTAGGCTTCTGGAGACAGGCATGTGTAGCCCCTGATCACAGCTAAATGTCAGCGAGTCCCTCTCCTCCCAGTTAGAGATGAATTGTTGCTCGGGAGATATTTCATCCTTAATGCCTCCTGCTTGAACTGGAGCATGCGTCTCCAGGAGGTTACGTTTTTCCCAATCTGTCTGCTGCCCCCCGGCTGGCTCAGGGAGCTGCCCTCCTGCCTCTCAACTTTCATGGGGGGAGAGGAGAGCTCCCTCTCCCTTTACAGCCTCTCCTCATCCTTTCCCTCCCCGACAGCTCAGCTCCTGGCAAAAGAACAAAGCCTAGGCAGGCTCTCAGGCCCTGTCCCCAGCTCCCAGCACAGGAGGTCTCCCCAGATTCCAGGGCCCATCGCCTGAGTGATGCTGGTGTGAGAGTAGACTGGTACAACCTTGCAGGAGGCCAGCCGGATAAGATGTATCTACAGCTTCTACAAGGGGGATCCCTCTTGCCCCGGCAATGCCATATTCAGGAACGTACGGTAGGAAATAAGCAAGGATAGTCCAGACGGTTTGGCTTCAAGGGGCTCATCCTGGTTTATAAGAGTGAAAAATCAGAAACAACATCAACACCCTACAGGAGGGATTGGCAGTGGCAGGACCATCAGCGGAAAAGCACGCGGCCATTAACACGACGGCATGGAAGAACGTTCAGCATCATCGGAAGGGGTTTACACATAATGTTGAGTAAAACAAGCAGGTTGCCTAAAACAGTATGTGCACCCAATGTGATGTGGGGACTGGGTGGGATCCTGAAATCAGAAAAGGACATTCGTGGGAAAACCAGTAAAAGCCAAATAAAGTCTGGAGCTCAGTGAATCATAATGTACCAGCTCTGGTTTCCTAGCTTTGACAAATGTCCCCTGGTAATGCAGGATGTTACCACTGGGGGAGGTCGGCTAAGGGGCATACGGAAACGTGCTGTACTATCTTTGTTAAGTTTTCTAGAAATCTAAGATTATTCCAAAATTAAAAGTTATTTAAGAAACCATTATGTGATTGCCCCATTTTGTTTTTTAAAAAAGTACATATTCATCAAGTTCTGAAAGACTACTCACCAATATGTTAACTTTAATAATATCTGAAGGGTGGGAGTACAGGCAATTTTAATTTAGTTTAATTTTGGTCATTTGATCATTTTGATAAACATATTTGGTCATTTTGATCATGTTCTTCTTTTCAGATTTATTGATATATAATTGAAATATAGCATTGTGTAAGCTTAAGGTGTACAATGTGTTGACTGGACACACATATTGCAATCTGATTACCACTGTAGCATTAGCTAACCCCCCATCATATCACATTATTACCATGTCTTTTTTGTGGTGAGAACATTTAAGATCTACTCTCTTTGCAATTTTCAGGTATACAATACGCTACCGGTAACTATAACCACAATGCTGTGCATCAGATCCCCAGATTTTTTTTTTAATAAAGGAACATGAACTACTTGTGTAATTAAAAAGCAAAACAAAACAAAAAACAAACGAGAAAATCCAGTGGGGATGCTGAAAGCAGCTTAACTCCAAGCCACCCCACCCAGCCTCATCAGTGCCTTGGAGGCAGTGAGCCCAGCCATTCTGGGCTTTTACTTCTCTCCGAGCCACTAATTGGCATGACCACCCCTCGCCCCTGGAAACTCCAGAATTTCAGAATCTGCAGTTCTCTTCTTTGATCCCAATCTCCTATCCTTTGCCTCACTCTTTTCCTCCTTTCTACTGACTCATTCTCTGGTCCCTTAAACCCTCCACGTTCTCCCAGTCCATCACCCCCATCCTGGCTTTACTTCCTCTCTTTCTACCCTGGCTCCATGTCAGCCATTTCAACAACGTGCCTCCTGCCATCTTGCCTACCAATCTCTAGCCTTAAGCAATGCTGCCATCCACTTTCTGGCTCCTACTCCTGGGCACACTGGAGCGGATGAAAAAACTGGCCCATTTATGCTCCCTCAACTCATGCTTCACCAGTATGCATTAAAAAATAAAAACCCTCTTTTCCTCATCTATAACTGAGTCATCATTACAATTCCACAACCGCTTCACACTTTCTCTACAAGCCTTCAACTCTAAATTGACCAAGAATATGGCGTCTGATCCTCAAATAACGTTCCCCTTTCCATCTGTCCCCAAATTCATCAGTTCATCCCAGAATTTCCCTATTACCCATCCATTTTCTTCCCTCCTGTCCCTGAGGAAGAAGAGTTTTTCCTCCTCACCAAGGATCCAATCTCTCCAGCATTTTCCAGAACTTCCTCCATTGAGCATCTTCTCCTACATCTTGTCCATCTTACTTTCCCCTCCCTTTTCCTCCCAAACTTTTTTTTTTAAAGATTTTATTTATTTATTTGTCACAGAGAGAGAGAGAGAGAGAGCACAAGCAGGGGGAGTGGCAGGCAGAGGGAGAAGCAGGCTCCCCGCTGAACAAGGAGCCTGACGCAGGACTCAATCCCAGGACCCTGAGATCATGACCCGAGCCAAAGGCAGACGCTTAACTGACTGAGCCACCCAGGCATCCCCCTCCCAAACTTTTTGAAGGAGAAATCACCCTAATTGCCTCTAGCTCTTTGCCATTCACTCTTCATGCAACATCCCCACCACCCTGTCATCTCTTATAGTTGCCTGTAATCTTGGCATTTCCAAACCTGCTGGCCATTGACTCTGCCCTCCTCACTGATCACTTTGCAGGATTTAATACCAATTCCCTCCCTAAAAACTTCATCATCTCTAGGTCACTAGCTTCCCTTGTTTTCCTCCTAACTTTCCAACTACTCTTTCTTAGTCTCCTCTGACTCCTCTCTCTCCTCCAACTTCCCAAATACAGAAATCTTCCAGGATTAAGCTTCCAGTCTTGTCTTACTCTGCCCTTTGTCTATCTCTGGCAGGCTCACCACTCCCCTGGCTTCCATGAGCCATCTCTTTGGAAGAATCCTTAACTGACAGCCTTTGAGTTCCTGTCTGGAATGTCCAACTTCCTGCTGAGCATCTCTGAGCTGATGTCCCAGGACACCTCAAACTCATCATAACCACAATCATCTCCACCCCCTAGCCCAAACAAGCTCTGCCTTTAGACTTCCACCATTCTTCCCAACAATCAAGCTGAACACCCAGGAGTCACTTGGACTACCCCCCTCTCCTTCACCCCCCGCCCCCACAAATCCATTCACCTGCCAGGTCCGACCACTTCTGCATTAGCCCTGTCTCTTGCCCACACTCCTTTGTGTTCTACCTTCTGTGCCCCCACCCGCCCTCACCAATCCTAGCAGAGTAATAGTCCACAGCCTCTAAAGCTGGAGTGACCATGTACTTTACAATTCAAATCTGGATGCTTTTGAGAATAAAAAGGGGCTCTGTAAAGTAATAATAATAATAATAAACTTTAAGAATAAAAATAATAAGGGCACCTGGGTAGCTCAGTTGGTTAGATGTCTGACTCTTGATTTTGGCTCAGGTCATGATCTCAGGGTCCTGAGATTGAGCCGGGCATCAGGCTCTGTTGCTTCTCTCCCACTCTCCATCCCTCTGCCCCTCCCCCAACTTGTACACTAAAATAAATGAATAAAATCTTTAAAAAAAGAATAAAAATAATTACAGTGGGGCAAAAGGCATAAATTGGAACTGCCCTGGGCATAGGGTCATCCTCCCAAAAGCACACGTGTGTTCACATCCCTTTCCTGCTCAAAAACCTCCCATGACTCCTATTGAATTAAGTTGACATTACACTGGCATTCAAGTCCTGCCTTTCAGCCTCTATCCCAGGCACCCCACTCTCCTAATAAGCAGAACTCCTCAGTGGTCCTTGAACATGACTTGTGCTATCCCAGTCCTACACTTATTTTCATTCTCTTCCTTTCTTCAGGAAGTCCTTGTTACCAACACTGCTCCCCAAATACCATCTTATTTCAAGACCCAAACCACCAAATGCCCCCCATGAAGTCTCCCCTCATCCTTTTCTTGCACCTCTCTTGTAGCACTCTGCACTTTGCCCTTTGTATGATCTTATTTCTACTCTTGGATGTATCAACGATGCTGATCTGTGGCTGCATGAGGCCCCGCTCCCCGCCAGCTCTTTGGCTGGGCAGCTGCTTTCGATGTGGCCTGGCATTTAAAAGATGAGCTGGGCCAATCCCATTTCTTCTCCTGGGAATTCGAACTATGAAATATGGAGAGACTAGAGCAGTTAGCCGAGGTGATGCAGAGAGAGACTCAGAGAGGCCGGCTGGTCAAGTGCAAGTCACGGTTATGAGAAATTATGAGGGAATCCAGGAAGCTCTCGATGCCACACAGAGGTCAGAAGCAGTTATGAGCTGGGGCGCTGGAGGCCGCCCTGAGTGAGGGTCCTGACTCCTCCACTTCCTGGCTTGAACCTGGGGCAGGATACCTAACCTCCCTGAGCCTCAGTATTCTCATATGTAAAATGGGGTTATGATATTCACTAACTCATAGTGTTCTTGAGAGGATTTACTGAGATAAGCATGGAAACCAATGGGGTGGGCATTTGGCATGTGTTCAGAACTTGCTAGTTATCATTCCTCTTCCCCCTATAATAATAATAATTGCATTAATATTAATGAGGAGAGAGACCCTATGGAGTGCCTTTCCACCTTATTATGAAAAGGAAGTTGGTCCCCAGAGCTGCCTTGGTCCCTGCATGCTTTCTGGGCCCAGTTGCATTGCCAAGCCATGTGCTTCGATACAAAGGCCCTCCTTTTTCTTGGGATTACTCAAGTGTACCTCTGTTTCTTGCAAACAGAAGGACACCCGCCCAGATTCTTGTCTTCCTCTTGCATCTGGACTTGAGCTCCTCACAGTTCAGTATACTGAATGCTCTACCTCAATATCCTGCCTGGGCCTTGAACATAGCTGATGCTTATTTCTTGATGAATGAATGAATGAATGAGTGCATAAGATTCTAAGTCCTCTCTAGGGAACCAACAGAAAGGCTATTTTTAGAAGACTCAGAAATCAGGTGCCTGGGTGGCTCAGTTGGTTAAGCGACTGCCTTCGGCTCAGGTCATGATCCTGGAGTCCCTGGATCGAGTCCCGCATCGGGCTCCCTGCTCAGCAAGGAGTCTGCTTCTCCCACTGACCCTAACCCCTCTCCTGTGCTCTCTCTCATTCTCTCTCTCTCAAATAAATAAATAAATAAAATCTTAAAAAAAAAAAGAAGACTCAGAAATCCATGGGGCATGTGGTGGGGGAAAGTCAGCCCCCTGGTTCATGGCTTCAGCCCTCAAAGCAAGAAAGGAGGAAAGCCAGGATGAGGACCCCCTCCCTGAATTCTGGCTTCACCCACATGCTGCCAGGCCTTGCCTCCTCCTTTCCTCACCCCCTCCAAGCCCAGAATGAGGGGCAGTAGTCACAGGAGGGAAAACTGAGGGAAGAGATCTGGCAGGTCAGGTTGCCAGCCTGCTGAAACAGAGCGGGTCATCGCTTACCAGGCCCGGCCCCCTCCCCTGCCCAGTCTCATCCACTCCACTTCTCCCGTATCGCAAACCCCAGTCACACTCACATCTTTCCACAGCCTTACCTCACCATGCACATTCTTATGTCTTTGTACATGTTATTCCTCCCCCTTCAAATGCACTTCCCTGCCTTCACGTCCAGTGGAAACTCCCACCGGTCTTTTAACACCCAGCTCAAAGCCAGCTCCTGTTGGAATCTTCCCTGGACCTCCCAAGCAGGATTAAATACTCCTGCTCTGTGCTTCCAGTCCTTGTGGAGATGCTTATGAGCCCTTTTACCAATTACCCGTGTATTTGTCTGTCTTCCCCTGAGAGGGTCTCAACGACAGGAATTATGTCCTATTCATCATTGTGCCCCCAGTGCACAAATGCAGCAAAGGACGTGGCACATGGTAGGCTTTCACTAAGTGTTTGTTGACTGACTGTATGAATGTACGAATCGATGAATTCAGTTTCTCCCAGCTCTGGGAGCCCTGGATCCTGCTGTTTTCTCCTCTTCTCTAGCTGTCTTGGGCATTTCTTGAAGACTTCTACAGTCTCATGATGATTTCTCCCAAAGGTACCACTACTCATCCCCAGTCCTGAGCAACATCTGATGTCCACCATGCAGGATACTACAGGGTTATGGATCTGGAGCAATTCAAGACCAGAAATTCGGGGTTTAGGTACTGAGCGGGGACCAGGGGAGAATGAGGACAAAGTGGGGCAGGCTGGGGACTTGAATGTCTTCATGGCCATTTGGGTCCTGGGGGGGGTGGGTCCAGGCTCTCCCTCCCAGGCAGGCCTCTGACTGGGCTGCTGGGCAGGGCTGCCACTTGCCTGCCCTCCTATCTCCCCGGGCCCACGGCTGAGCGGCTGGCAGAGGCAGCACTGGGCCAGCCCGAGCAGACAGCCTTCCGCGATTGCTGGCTCCAGGCCTCCCAGCCCAGCTTGTAGCTCCCCCCAGAGTGGCGGGATTGATTGGCTGCAGCCGGAATGGGCACCAGTCTCCCTGGCTTGGACAGAAACGGGGCCATCTGTTACACCTCTAGTTAAAAGTACATAAAGTTGAGCATTTGTGCGCCGACAATACCACCCCTGACACCCTCCGCGCGGCACAGCGCTCCGGCTCCTTGGCAGGCTTGCACTCGGCGACAGGCCGGCAGAGCAACGCCTACGCGCTGGCTGCCACCTCCGCAGACAGCGCGGCTCCGCCCTCCGGCCGCCGGCCCGGCTGGGTTCAGCCTGAAAGCCGAGATCCCACCTGTATCGGAGGGCGGAGGGAAGGACAGGGAGTAGGGGCAGGGTGCAGAGCGGTGGGAGACTTCTGCCCCAGTTCAGGGGGCCTGGGCTGCAGATGAAGCCAGACTTCAGGTTCTGATTTGGGAGGACCCAGGACAGCTGCTGGAAGGGGCAGCCTTCAGGTGGGCCCAGGCCAGCTCCGGGCTCATGTCAGGTCTTGGGTTTCCCGGCCCCACCCGATCAGAAGAGTCTACCTTGTTACCCAGGGAGCTCACGCACCTGGAGTGTGGAGCCCCGTGGTGGCATCTTACACTCACCAAGAGGACAGCTTTGGATGAGGCTGGGTTCTGGACTTTGGTCTTCAGTTGTGAGTTATACACCCTGATTTCTGAGTCCCAGTTTCTGGTTTCTGGCTTTGGGTCTGGACGTTCAAGGCATTCCACGGATGTCTTTCCCCACCTATCTTCCTCTGGTGCCGGCTCTGGCTAGGCCAGCCTTGCCTACTCCGAAACTGTTGCGAGCAGTCATGCTCTGCCCTTTTGCTCCAGCTGCCCTCTCACTCCGGCCTGGAACGCTCTATTTCTTCCTGCCAAACTCTCCATTCTTCCTACCTTTCAAGGCCTAGCTCCAGTCCCAACTCTGCCACGCAGACTTCTCCCCGCTTTGGCCCCCCCAGAGGCCTCCTCCCCGACCTGAATGGTTTCTCCTGAGGCTTGTCCAGGGTGAAGCTTGAGCTCTTCCTGCACGGGCAGAGCTGTGCTGGCCCTTGTCTCCCCCACAGACTAGAATAAGCCTGGGCACACAATGTGGCAGGAAGGTCTATAAGTGTTTGCCTGAACTCGGCTCAGCTGTGGGGGAAGGAGGACCATGACAGCAGAGTGGTACTGGCTCTCCCCATGGCCACCCTCATGGCCTTGCTGGTCAGAGCCCAGGGAGCATCTGGTCAGCTTTCGATACTCGTTTACTCCTGTGTTTGTTCAATGCATATTTATTAAACACGTGCTATGTGCCTCATTCTGTGTGGGACATGGAATAGGAGAGGGAACGGTAAAAAAAAATGAGATTAGACCCAGTCCTCACCCTTCAAGAGTTTACCGTTAGTAAAGGCCACGAGATGAATCCAAATAATCACTATAATGCAATGAACCAACCCGAATCAACAAAAGTGCGCTTTGTCTTCTGCAACAGTAGACTCTCAGAGCAGATAAGGACCCAGAAGGTCAGAGACTCTGATATCCCATCCTTGGCCAAAACACATTTATATGCGTTACATGGGATAACGAGGTAAAGCTCTTACATGGCACAAAGGGAGTAATCGTAAAATGATGAAGATGATGATGACGACAATAAAATGGTGACTATTAGCCTTCTCTGCAGGTGCTAAGCCCTACTTGTATACGCCACCTGTTGGGGGAAGCTCACTCCCACACAAGGCAGCTCATTCCATTGTTTTCACTTCTACCCTTCAGAAAGCCATTCACAAGGATGAGCTGAAGTCATCCTATCTCCACTCAGCAATTCGTGGTGGTGATTCCACCCCTGGGACCACACAACAGAGCTGGGACTAGGGTGAGGCAAACGAGGTGCCTGAGCACAGAATTGAAGTACACAACACCGAGACCCAGTACCCCTTCAATCCTTGCCCCAGGCACCTCACTTGTCTCCCCCTAGTCCCAGCCGGGCCACACAGTGAGTTTGCACCCTGCTCCCCCAGCCAGCCCCGGGTGGGAACGGTCAGACTTTTCAAGTACCTTAGCCTCCACACAAGCTTCCACCAGCAGCCTACAGTACGTGGGGTGACCTGGTACAGCCCCAAAGATGAGGTGATGGGGGCAGAGGAGGACTGAGAATCATGGGAGGGTATTAGTCCTAACAGGGGGACTTACCTGCCCGCTCCAGTCCTTTCCTGCACGACACCTTCTGGCCTGGCCTCGTTGTCCCCAACCCTCCCCCCACAGCACTGGTACAAGGGCCTAAGTAAGGCTGGTATTCCCAAATCTGGGCCCTAAAAGAACCCAGGCAGTGGGCTCTAAAGGACACTGGGCAGTGAGCCTGGATACGGAAATTCATGTGACTGATTCTCCTTCTCATGTGCATCCCCAGGTAGGTATGTGCGTAGTTAGAAAGCAGACATATAAAGCTTATAGGCCATGGAAAACACTGGAGGATGGGGAAGGGAGAGGGGGGGGAAGGTAGGGAGTGGGAGGGCTGGGGGAGGAAGGGAAGGAAGCAGAGTCTGAAGACAGTGTGACCCACCGGTGCTACATTCCGGCTGGGTCACCTCAAACAAGCCACTTGACCTGAGTCTCAATGCACTAGCTGTAAACTGGGCTACAAAGACTGCTTGCCTACCTACAGGGAGGACCACAGCAGAGCCCACTGCCACCGTCCAAGATTCCTACTTCATTGAGTTGCCTTCACCATGGCTGCGGGGGAAGCTCAGAAACACGGAAACCTCCTGGGCTCTGCTCAAGCTGGAGTTGCACTCTGCTCCCCAGCCTGGGTTCAGCTTGAGGGTCTATGTTGCCTAGAACCACTTTTGTTGCAGCCCCCCTATTTCTCTATGGCTCTCCTCGGCCCCATCTCGACAAATCCTTGCCTTTTTTCCTTCCTGTTTATAAAGCCCTGTCCACCCTCAAGGCCTCTTCAGCCTCCCAGCAAAGAGCCCTGAGAGGAAAGCGGTTATGGACTTCTCGGGTTCCACCCCCCCTTCCCAGGCACAAACCAAGGCCCACAGTCAGTTAGGAAGGCGGGGGGAGGAGGGGGGCGGGCTCGGACTCGGTTCTTCCGAGGCCCTCCTCCCAGGCTGCGGCCCGAGGGGCCACGGAGCCACCGCTAGGATGAGCGCTCAAGCGGGACGGGCACGGGGCGCTCACGGTCGGCGCGGGAAGCACCCGGCCGGGGCCTGCGCTTCCCCCGGGCCGCCGGCAGCAGGCGCTGTGGCGGCGGCGCCCTCAGTACCCGAGCATTAACTTAAGAATAGCTCACACTAATATCCCTGGCTGTGTGGAAACAGCGTTTTATTAAATGCTTCACACAGATTTGGTATAATAAAGATGAATATATTATATCCTTTGCCTCCCCCAGAGTGAGACAATAATAAGAGAGGAAAAAAACCAATAAAGTGAAACATAAATACAACATAATGGGACTTGTGCCGAGGGACGCATGGCCTGTCGGGGCTGCCACGGGGCGACCCTGCAGCGGGAGCTCGGGACGGGTCGCTGGGGAGCCGGATTCCAGCCCTTCCCTGCCCAGCCAGGGGTCCCCAGGCGCCAGCTTCCAGCCTGCCCACCTCTGCTCCCCCACAGCCAGTCCCACTTCTGCAGCTAGGAGGACCCTACCTCAGAGAGGCGTCCCTGGAGAGGGTGAAAGAGTGGGGGGATCGTCTGGCCATACCTCTGCCCTGAGCCGTGTGCCTTCTTCCTGGCGCTCCTTCTCTCCCTGGCGCTCCTTCTCTCCCTCGGTCCAGGACTTCCGGGGGCGTAGCCCCCCCTCCCCCACCCGCGGGGACAGACAGACTCTTGAGCAGATGGATAGATTCGCGGGGGGGGGGGGGGGGGGGGTTGGAACTCGGGAAGCGATGGCTTCTACTTTGGCCCTGCCACGGCCACCTCCCAGGCTCGGCTTTGGAGAAATGCTGCCCTCCCTGTCCTGTCCCAGATGTGCTGCAGTAACCTGTCTGAAGTCCCTCACTGGGTCTTATTTCCATCCTTCTCTGGGAGCCGCCAAACTTGTTTACCTAAAAACAAGAATTTCAAAGCTTTCCCAGCACGGAAAAAAGGGAACACTTGGAGATTCAGCCCAACCCCTCCACGCTTAGGTCGCAGCCAGCCCTGAGAGGCTCAATTCACCTGTCCAAGGCAGACTGCCGCTTAAACTCAAGAGTGCCTGAAACTGGATTTGGGTTGGAATCCCACCTGTGGCAATGACCAGCTGGAGGTGATCTTAACCTCAGTTTCCTCTTTGGTAAAACCAAGACCTGGTGAGGATTGGAGAGAAGGTTTCTAATGCCTGGCACCCTACCAGCTGTAAAAGACAAAAATAAAAAGCAGCTACCAGCTGCTCCTAAATATTCGTTAAAATAAATGGCCATTCCAGACCTAGAATTCTCCCCAACCTCACTTCCTCCTTAGGCCCCAAAGCAGGCAACCCCTTTTCCCAAATGAATTAAAAGGCTTAGTCTCCGGTCTCTCTACCTAAATCTCCTGACTTTTGCCCCATCAAAGTTCAGAGAGGTTAAGAGACTTACCCAACGTCACACAGCGGGCCTGGAGTGGAGTTGTCTGAGGTCATGGTGCCATCAGCCCTCTCACCTGCCTCTACAAAGACACTCAGGTGGCCCTGCTGCAGAAGGCGTCGGAAATTTGGCCGTTAACCCAACGTTTCAGCCGAGGACTGGAGAGAGGCACAGTAAGCCCAGGCCTCCCCAGGGCCCAGAGGCTGGGGCTGAACTCACCTCACCTAACGAAAAAAAACGAACGAGAAAGAAATACCTAGCAGCAGAGGCAAGAGGAAGAGGAGGAGGAAGCCTCGGCGGAAGAAGATTGGTGCGGGTGCCGCGTGGGCCAGGGGGGAAACGAGCTGCCTTCCGCCGACGCCACCGGGGCTTCTGGTCTGGCTGCCTGGACCACCAGTGAAGACCAGACTGGGGGCCTTGCCCGCGGGCAAGCGGGGCTTCAGGAGAGCCAGCGGGGCCAGTGTGAGAGTCTGGGCCCGAGGTTCAGCACGCAGGGGTAGGGAGGCTGCTGCAGAGAGGATGGGGTGGGCCTAATGGAAGTGAAGGGATGTCGGAAAGAGCTGGAGGAATTAAGCGTCGGTGGACGTTTGGAGCCCAGGGGCTTGTGGGAGGTAGAATAGCCAAGGGAAGCCGGTTTCTCTCAAACGAAATAAGGCTGCAGGCGCTGCGCACTGAGCAGCCTGGGGCTCCCTTCCCTCCCCCCCTCCCCACCACCTTTTCCGAGAGCGCTGGGCCCCAGCCACACCGCGGCTGGACGTGGCAGAAACTGGATCCGGGGGTCCGAGAAAGGCGAGGACAGAGGCCGGGGAACCTGGGCTCCACAGCGAATGGAGGGTCCTGCGGCTTCCCTGGAGCTTCGCTCGGATCGAAAGGAAAATCCCGGCCCGGTGAAGCAGCCTCGGGGCGTCCAGGCTCGGAGCACAGGCCCGAGCCAGCCTTCTTCCCTTTGCTCCGAGCCAAGCCGCCCACATTCTTCCGTGCGGTTGGGCACTGCCGCAGCTCGGCTCTCCGCGGGCCGACCCCCCGCGCCCCCTGTTCGGCCTTGGTTCTGCCGCCTGAGTTCTCTTGCCCAGGCTCTTGAGAGCGGCTTAGCTGGAAACAGCGCTGCCCGGCAGGCGGCCCTCTGACCTTTGGCGGACGGAGGAGCTCGGGGACCCGGGAGTCTTCTGGGACTTCTGGGGCTTGGCCCGGCCGAATCCACGATAGGAGCAGGCAGGGGGTCTTTACCTGGCTCCCCGCGTCCAGCGCGTTAGTGACCCCCTCCCCTCAGCGGGAAGGCGAGGGGCTGAGCTGGCGGCGGCGCTAATGCAATGAGCCCCCGCACGGCTGCTGAATTATTCAGGTACAGTTTATTACGAGAAGCCTGACTCAGGCCTTTGCTGGGCCGCCTAGCAGCCGCGGCCGCTCCGGGGCCTCCCTGCCTTTCCTGGCTTGCGTTTCTCCTTCTAGCCCCCTCGCCCTCGCCCAGGCCCCGCTGCCGGCCTGCAGCCTGGTGCGCCACGGGCCGGGAGACTCCTGTGGGCAGGGTGACACCGAGCAGCATTAGCGGCTTTGCTCCACCCAGGAGTTCCTGGGCCAACTAGGTTAGTAAGAGAGAGAATCAACTGTGGGTAGCAAGGAGAATGGAACCCCCAGGGTAGGTCCAGGAGCAGCGAGGGCGTGGGGGGAGGGTGCAGCCTCTCTCCAACTCCCCCCCAACCCCCTGCAGCCCCTAACAGCCATCCCAGGAACCCACCAGCCCCTGCCGCAGGCTGCAGACCTAATGGGGGTGCACAAGGGAGCAAGGATTTCACTCCCAACCTAGCAGCTTGCTGCTCGGGCCACAGAGGGAGGAAGTAGAGGGGGCACTCTGGCTCCCCTGCTGGGCTGCCGCTTCTGGCCTCTGGCTTGGCTGTTACTCTTGCCTGGAAAGTGGTCCTGGCTTCCGCACCTACCCAAAGGCTCCTGGATTTTTAAAGCTCAATTCAAATGCCACCTCCACTGGGACGGCAACTGACTTCTCCCACTTATCCTTTCCTCTCTTCACAGTCCCCTGGGCTACTGGGGTGAGGGTGTCTGTCCCCTGCCACTCCTGCCTGCCCGTCACCCTCCTTCTTCTGTCTGTTCTTCCTCTCTGCTTCTGGGCCCAAAACATGATGGGGGCTCAATCCTGTAGAGAGACAGAGAGAGAGAGAGAGAGAGAGAACAAACTCCATTCCTGAATCAGGCCACACCACAGCTGGGTCCAGAACCCAGGACCTCCCTCCTCCCTCCACAGCCAGCAAGCATTACAGAATGAGGTCTCTGTGCCCCTCTGTGCGTGTTGGAGGTATGAACAGCAGGGGCGCCTCACACATCTGCACACAGCTGGCAAAACAATGCACCTACCCTTCCCTCACACCCCTAGTCCTCTCCCTGGGGCCCAGGCTGAATAAAGTCCTTCCTGGCTCTCTCTTTCGTCTCTTATTATTCCTTTAGTTTATTTATTCGACAAATGCATGAAGAGCCCTTGGTATATGCCAGGCTGGCAAAGGCCATGGGGAGGAGATCCACAGCCAGGTGGAGAGAGGGGCAGAAGGACAGACAGACAAACCAGCAAGTTCCTGACAAACTGACAGATTCCAAGGCGGGTGTGCTAAGGAGCACAGAGGAACTGAACAGGCCAGGGAAGTTGCCCCAGCTGAGCACTAAAAACAGAGCAAAAGGTACAAGGAAGGGAAGTGATAGAGACCCTTCTGATGCCGGCTGAGGGGAGCAAAGGCTTGGGACCAAAAAAGAGGGATGTTCTGGAGGCTGCACAGTATGGTCACATGGGTCATGAGCACCTCCCGGGAAGTGTCTCTTCCCGTCTCTACCTGTCTTTATCACTAAGTGGTCTGTCTCTGCCCCGCCCATTTCCAAAGGGTACCCCCCCACACACACACACACACCACCCAGGGCTGAAGTGCCTGGAAGAAGTTGACCCGTGTGGTGGGCCCACCCTCTCACAGGCTCTGGAGTTCAGTTCACAAAAGAAATGGGTGGGGGAGAAGCAGGAGGGGGTGCTCTCCAAAGCAGTGCCCTAGCCACAGTCCCTGCCCCACCTCTCTTTGCCAGATGAGGTCCTAGGGCCAGTGGCCACAGATAGCAGGGCAGGTCCATAAGCAGGCTTGGAGCCTGGCCGGAATTTTGGCGCAGCCGGCTCCCTACTCCCCAGGCCTACAGGGAGGCAGCTTCCCTCCCCCTTCGCCTATTGGCCTGCTTCTGGTCTTAAACTTTTCTGGATCTCCAACCCTTTTGGAGACTCCAACGTGTTATGTAATATCACCCCTGGAAAAATGTGCCCACTTGCGCTCACACACACAATTCTACACACAATTTCTGGGATCTGCAGAGCCCATGAAGCCCATTCAGAGAGCCCTGGGAGGGGGGTGCTCTGGTTAAAACCCCCACGGTTCTGGGATTACACTTAGAGTCAGAACAAACAGTCTTCAAATCCTAATTAATCCAAAACAGTCTGTGTGACTTTGGACAGGTTACTTAACTTCTCTGGGACTCATTTTCCTTATATATAAAATTGGGGTGATAGCAGTAGCTACTACCTCACAGGGTTGTGAGTAATAAATGAAATGAATAAAACTCTTAGCCTGAAGCCAGGTACACAGTAAGGGCTTATGGTGTTTATTGTCATGGTTATTGTTGTTGTTACTGCTGACGGTGGCCCAGGGCAGAATATAAAAACCAAGTGGGCAGTCCTGGTTCAGCCAGGGAGGCAGGAGGCCATCTATCGGAGTCTACTTCTATAGCAGAAGAAACACGCTGAATTCCACAAGGAGTGTCAGAGTAGCAGGTCCCTGGGGGACAAAAGTGATCCCAATTGGTGGTCAAGTTAATTCCTTTCAAGCAGTGTCAGAACCTTTCTTTCTAAGGGGAGCTCTGGCCTGAGGGCCATTGCTGGTGCCTACACAAATAATCTGGAAACAAATGGGGCTACCAAAACAATCTGGATTAAAGCTGATGGAGCATTTGGGGGTTTACTTGAATTATGCTCTTATGCTAAGGAATAACTCATTTTGTTTGGGTCTACAGGGTCCCCTTATCCTGGCAATTCATGCAATGCTCTTTCCCTCCTCTTTTGTCTGAAATATTCACTAAAGTAAGGGGAAAACAGATTTTTGCCACACTAAGCCCCTCCCCTTCCACTGAAGACAGAATAAGACTGGACCCTGGTGGCAGAGGCAGCACGCAGGAATTCTTCCGGAGTCAGGATACAGTCCAGACCAGGCTCTGAAGACAGGCATTCCCTGGGCAGCAGACTCCAGGGACCAACTGCTTCCGGCTTCATGGGAGATGACACTGGCTCAGCTGACTGGGAGTGGGAGACCCCAGAGCGTCTTCCCCACCCAGCACTGGATCCCAGGAAGGGGCTTGGGCAGGATAGTGCCTTTCCCCCACCTCCCTCCCCCCCACTGCCCCTGAATTACTCCCCTAATTTTCATCATCTCCAGAACTCCTGGCGGGGGGGAACAGTCAAGGCCCAAGCCTCCCCCCTCCATAATACACAGTCATTTATACTCCATTCGATCAACAGAAACTCATTCAACCTGTACAGGGAGGGCACCAGGTACCTGCCTGCCTGCACAGGTCTGGGGTGGATGGACTCCCCAGATCAAGGTCCCTGCCCTCGAGGATCTCCCTGTCTAGGAGGAGACGGAGTGAGTCTGACTGCGAACCCAAGATACAGCCCCTGCTCTGCTGGAGGGGTATGGGAAGCCAGTAGATCTGGGTGTCCAGGAGTTCAGAAGATCCTAGTGGCCCACACACTGGGGTCTGGAGTGGGGAAAAACTGCAGGGTTGGGAAAAGGTCAGTGGGACAGTTGGCCTGGTTTTTGAACATAGCCTGGATGAGGCAATAGAAGTAAGGGACCCTAAACAAGGGTGGGTGGCGCCATATGCCCTCTTAGCTCCCAGCTGTGCCTGCTGGAGCTGTTTTGCTGGGAGTCCAACCAATTAGGCTAAAAACAAAGCCTTCCAATTGGGCTGCAGGAAAAAGAGGTTTGGCCACGGTGGGTCTAGAGGTAATATAGCAGATGATTGTGGAATGTCCTGTCCACTTTGACATGATGTGGCCGAAGACTAAAGATCCCCAGAAACAGGGCCCCCTCGAAGGAATTCTATGCTCTTGCCCCTCTGCTCCCCAATTCACATTCCTCACCTTCCTGGCAGCGTCACAGTAATTCTGAACTCCACTGTTCCTGAGGGACTGGGAAAGGGACAACAGCAAGGTTGTCCTTAAGATACCATCCTGCAGACCAATATCAGGTGCAGACAAGAAGAATGGCAGAGGGTTAGGGGATGGAGCTCCTTCCAGGGTAGGGACTCAAGAGTTGCTGTTCCCTGATCTGGAGAGGCCTCCTCTCTAGCATGGGTGATGCGGCTTGCCTGAGGCTCTGGGTCTGGGCTTTTGGGGTTATGGCAGGAAAGGGCTGGAGGGCGGGGAGGTGCAGAGGCTGAGGCAGGATCCTGAGAGCAGGAAGTTAGAGGAGAGGGCAGACCCCTCTGGGTCCCGAAGCTTCCAAGCCAGCAAAGGTCATCAGGCTCCCGGGCCCCTTCTCCCTCAGGTCCCTCTCCACCTCTCTCAACTCTGACCCCACTGTTGCTGGGCTCAGCATCCCCTCGTGGCTTCAGAGCAGCGCGGATGCACTCGAGATAGGCCTGCTTTGAGGACAGTTCTGCCGCTCTGGGGGAACTGAGAATCCCACTCTCCCCATTCCTGCCTCTGAGCACCTGTCCTTGCAAATGCAGGAAAGAGGGTAAATAACTCTTCCCAATACTCCCGATCAGGGTGAGGGCAGGCACTGGGGTCCCAAACAGGAATCTTTTCTCGGTCACTGTCCCTTTTCTCTGGGGGAGCTGCAAGCCATGTTCCAAACAAACAACTAAACAGGAGATAAAGAAATCAATCTCTGCTGTGCGGAGGCCCCTATGCCGGAGCTGGAGGCATCCTGGGAGAGAACCTGTCCCCGTCCCCTGCCCCGCAGCCCAGCTTGGCTTCCTCCCTCTCTGGGGCAGTATGAGGGGGTCCAGAAGCCCAAAAGGTCCTATTCTCCCACCCTAACCTCTAGGCTGGGCCACAGTGCCCTGCACTGGCCTCTCTGGGCCCTTCTCTTGACTAAGCAGGGCTACCAGAGCACACTGTCTGCCCAGGAGTTTACAAACAAAGCCAGGAAAAGGGCTGGGGCTGTATGAGGGGAGGGAAAGAGCTCCCTTGGCTCCAGCCCCTCTTGCTCCCCTCCTTTCTTCAGGGGCAGACGGGCAAATTAGGTGGTGGGGCCAACGCCCCCATACAAACCAGGGGAGGGAAACAAGAGTAAAAAGAGCCTGGGGGTACAGCCCCTTTGGGTGCCTCTAGGGAATGAAAGACATAGGTAGGGTTCAAACACACCTAAACACCCACAGGTTACATATGTTTACACAAATAAACACATTGCGAACCCCACACAAATGTACATATTCAAAAAACGTAAACACATTCAAATACCGATGCGCACAAATGCTTGCCTGATGTACGCAGAGTCGGGCCCATAGGGTTCCCAGCCCCCAGTCCGACTCGAACCCGGCTTCCCTGCGGGTTCCTGGGAGCGCAGCCCCAGCCTTGGCCCGGCCCCCTCCGGGCCCCCGCCCCGCATCCGGAACAGCTGGAGTCGGGCGGTGTACTGGAGCCCGGCGCTGGGCTGGGCGGGGCCGGCAGCGGGGCCCCGGCCGGGGCCTGGGCAGAGCTCAGCGGGGAGGCCCCGAGCCGGCCCCGTTAGCCCAGGCAACCGGCCCGGCTGCCCGGTCGGGCGCCGGTCACCAGGCGGTCCCGTGGCCCCAGTCGGCCGGGAGAGCCCTGGCCCGAAGGGTGTGCAAGACCGCCGGAAGAGGTAAGGTTGTCGCTTCGGGCTCAGGCCGGTGGAGAGGGGCCTGGAGCCACCAATAACTCCCCCCTCCGCCTCTCGGCTGGGGAAGACTGAGTCCTCTGGCTGACCCCCTCCCCTCAACCCCTGGGATCCTCCACCCCTGTCCCGTGTCGCCTCACCCAGGGCTGCAGTACCCACACGGACCTCCCGCGGGCCAGCCTGGAAGCTGCAGATTCCCTCTCCCCAGGCGCATGGACCAAGGCCGGGGGTGACGGACAAGGAGGGTCGAGGGGTAGGGACGCTGGGTCCTTGATCTCAGCTCGGCAAAGTCCGCACTGGGCGGCGGCGGGGCCCACCCAGGCTCCTGGTCTTACCTGGCCCGCGCGGCGGCCGCGTCCCTCTCCGGCTGGGCTCACGCCGCCCTTCTCGGGCGCCAAATCCCGGGTCGGAGAGCCTGAGACCTCCGGGCCAGCGCTGCCATCGCAGCCAGGCCGGCGGGAGGCGGGTGCGCGGGGAGCGAGGCTCGCAGTTTGGGGTGGGGGTGGCGGCTTTTGAGTCGCCCGAGGTTCGGGTGCAATAAAGGCGCCGCTAATGTAATTTACAAACAGCTCGGGCCGAGCGCGGCGCAGCGCCCGGACTGACAGGCGCATTAGGCAGGCTAATTCCAGCCGGCTCCTCCTACCCCCGGCCCGCTAATTAATGAGCTTCCCAACTTAGAGCCGCCTGCATTGGACAGACAGAGAGTGAAAGAGAGGACGAGGGAGAGGGAGAGAAGGAGAGAGACGGGGGGGAGCAGAGAAGAGAGAAGAGAGAGAGGGAGGGAGAGAGAGAACAGGAGGAGAGAGAACAGAGGGAAAGAAGAGAGAGGAGAAAGGGAGAAAGGAGAGAGAAACAGAGAAGTGCCGTTGCAGATAATTGATTACTCCTCGATCAAGGCTAACTTGTTAGCAATAGTCAATTGCCCCATCTCTCCGCCTCCCCTCGCAGTACGGGCTCGGCGCCCTCGCCTCGGCTTTTCCAACTGCCGCCGCCAGGACCCGGGGCCAGGAGCCGCCGCGGAGCCACCTGACACCTTTAAATAGCACCGGGGCTGGCGAAACTGGAGCCCCGCGCGGCGCGCCCCGGCTCGGGCCCCGGATTGCTGGAAGCCCCGGCGGCAGCGGCGCCCGCGTCAGCGCCCTCCTCCCGGGGCCCCGTGCGGCTCTGCTCGCCTCTGCCGCTGCGCTAATCGGCCCCGCGCCCGGTCCGGCGCCTGGCCCGGCGCCGCCTCCTTCCCGCCCGCCGCTGCCGCCCACCCGCGCCGCCCGGCGCCCGAGCTGCCTGCGGGCTGGGTCCCCGCGGCCCGAGCCGCCCCGGCCGGGCCCCCAAACAAGGCCGAGATGACTTCCAAGGAGGATGGCAAGGCGGCGCCGGGGGAAGAGCGGCGGCGCAGCCCGCTGGATCACCTGCCGCCTCCCGCCAACTCCAACAAGCCGCTGACTCCGTTCAGCATCGAGGACATCCTCAACAAGCCTTCTGTGCGGAGAAGTTACTCGCTGTGCGGGGCGGCGCACCTGCTGGCGGCCGCGGACAAGCACGCGCCGGGCGGCTTGCCCCTGGCGGGCCGCGCGCTGCTCTCGCAGACCTCGCCGCTGTGCGCGCTGGAGGAGCTCGCCAGCAAGACCTTTAAGGGGCTGGAGGTCAGCGTCCTGCAGGCAGCCGAAGGTAGGCGCCGTCGCTGGGTTTCCCTGCGCCCAGCACCCCAGGACCCGCTCCCGGTGCCCCACTCTTTGTGCCCTGTGCCTCTGTCCGCCTCCTCCCGCGCCTGCCGTCAGGGCCCTCCAGCCCAAGCCGCTGCCGCTGGGAGTGGAAATGAGTGGGACAGGACCCAAACCCTATTTCCTAGGGACCTCTGGATAGGCCAGAGTCGAGTGACCCAGGAGGGATGGCGGGAACCCAAGATCTCTCCGCAGTTTGCCTGCTCTGCTTGGCTCCCTCCCGTTCCCAGTGGCCTGGGCGCTCCTCGCCCTGTTCCTGGGTTGGAGAACGGAGAGCCTTTCAGCTAGGACTTTTTATGGGTAGGGATAGAATCGGGGTGATTGGGAAGAGGTGTAGAATCAACATTCACCCAGCAGTCGGGGCGTCCCTGTCTGGCTCCGTTGTGCTCTAGCGACCTCGGGCCTTTCAAATCAACTCCTAGGTGGGGAGCAGAGACTAAAACAATTTTTCCTAAAGACTTCCGGTAGACAGGAGCGGGGGGAAGGTTTGCCTTAGGCGAGGCTTGCCCTAGTCCGGGAGGCCGAATCAAATCCGAGAAGGGAACTGCAACAGACCTCAGGCCGGAAGGGCCTGGGTGGGGTGAAGGAGAGCCGGGGTGTGGTCTCCTCTCCCCCAGCGCAAGCCTATACTTATGGTTTCCTCGCAGGCCGCGACGGGATGACCATCTTCGGGCAACGGCAGACCCCCAAGAAGCGGCGAAAGTCGCGAACAGCCTTCACCAACCACCAGATCTACGAGTTGGAGAAGCGCTTCCTCTACCAGAAGTACCTGTCCCCCGCCGATCGCGACCAAATCGCGCAGCAGCTGGGTCTCACCAACGCTCAGGTCATCACCTGGTTCCAGAATCGGCGTGCCAAGCTCAAGCGGGACCTGGAGGAGATGAAGGCCGACGTGGAGTCCGCCAAGAAACTGGGCCCCAGCGGGCAGATGGACATCGTGGCGCTGGCCGAACTCGAGCAGAACTCGGAGGCCGCGGGCGGCGGTGGCGGCGGCGGCGGCAGGGCCAAGTCGAGGCCTGGCTCTCCGGCGCTCCCCCCAGGCGCTCCGCAGGCCCCGGGCGCCGGGCCCCTGCAGCTCTCTCCTGGCTCCCCGCTCACGGACCAGCCGGCCAGCAGCCAGGACTGCTCAGAGGACGAGGAAGACGAAGAGATCGACGTGGACGATTGAGCCGCGCCCGGGATCCTCCGCCGCTCCGGGCCCCCAGCGCGGGTACGCCCGCCGCCTCCCGGACCGCCGAGGGGAGCTGGGACCTCCTCTGCAACTCCCGCCTTCTTCCCCCGTCCCTGGCCCGGACTCAGCTCCCGGCAGCCGCCTCCTCCCTCTCGAAGCAATAAACCCGGGCTGGCCGGCCGGGCCGGCTGCCGCGCGCGGCCTCCGCCGCCCCGGGAGCCCTCGCCGTGCAATTCTGTATGGCTCCTGTATAAATATTTAAACTTACATAGCGGGTTCTTCCCATCTCAGCCTGACTGTTTTCTTTCTTTCTTTTATTTTTTAAAATCTCGGAGATTTCCATGTTTTCAAAGCTCTCAGGCTGCTGGGTTTGCTGAGGGCGAGGCAGTATGGAGGGTAACGAACACTTAACCCCGCGGTCTGGAGGAGGGGGCCGCCCCGACTGTTTTGATTTTTCTCTGCATGTGGCGAATGCACTGGCCCTCTTCCTCCTCGCCTCCCTAGGCCTATTGCAGTTGACTTCTTTTATTTCCTTCTGCCCCTTTTCCCCGCGTGGGAAGGGGCTGAGGGGGACAGCCGGGTCCTGACTTGCAAGTTTCAAATCGATCTTTTCTCTCCCCTACCCCCGTCCCCAGAAGTCTGTTTTCGATGCCATTTCTGCCTCCCGATGCCCACTGACGCTATTTTTAAGATTCCTCCTCGCCCTCTCTCGTTTTCCTTGGATTGACTGCTGGGGTCCGGGTCTTCAGGACAAAGCAGGGGGAAGTCCAACCAATCAGCCAACTAAAATGGAACCCAAAGCCCTAGAACTATTTTTTACTCTTTTTAGAATTTTTCTGCATGTGACAGAGACTGAGAGGAGGCCACCTGAAGCCCTCGCCCCACCTCCTCCGCAGCTCTGGGTCTGATTGCAGTCTCCAATGCCCTACTCCTGCTCCTAGCTCCACTTGGCCAGACAAGGGTGACTCGATGAGGGTGGGTCCCTGGTGCCCCTTCCCTGATCCTGCCCTGCCCTCTCCGCCCCGGACTGTACCCAAGGCCTCTTTCTCCGATAAATAAAGTCTTTGCCATTTTACTAGAACCGGCGGTGACCGTGTCTGAATGAGTGGGCCCTATTCAGGGAAGCCGCGGCCGGCTCCGTGTCTCGCCACTGCTCGCTGCCGGCTGCCCAGGCCTTGGCGACTTGGAGGAGTTTCGGGGCAGGCGCGAGGATAAGGGGTGAGGGGAAAGCGGGAGGAGAAAGCGCCTCCGGCCCAGAAACACCCGTCAGCTACCAAATTGGGGGTGGGGGCGAGAGAAGCGGGCTTCGCCAGGTCCGGGTAAAAAGTGAGGCGTGCTCTGCTGGGAGAAAGAGTGCATACATTGGGGACGTTACGGGTGGAAAATTAATTTTGAGGGGGAAAGGTGGGTAGGTGCGGGGACTAGCCCTGCGTTTCGTGCATCCCACCCCCACCCCAGGGCATTCTTCTCGCATTCTGCGGGACGCGGGCTAAGCGACCGGTGTACCCCAGGTATAGCTCAGTGGGCAGCAGGGTGCAGCCCGAGGGCTCCCAAGTTTTGGTTCCGCCGCAGGGCCTTGCCCTTGGGGGAGGAAGGAAAATGAGGCCAAAGGCACCAAGGGCAAGCTGAATTGCGCACGCGGGCACAGGGAGGTGTGAGCCCGAAGCGTCTGAGAGTTGTGGTGAATTTCTGGCAACATTCACAAATTCTGGGCCCCACGAACTCGGCTGGGGGCAGAGACATCAATCTCCCCAGGACTCTCTGGGGTCCCCGCGGCCCGAGGGCGGCTGGGGCAGGGACGCAGGCAGCTTTCACTTTTCCGGACAGAGCGGGTTTCTCTCTGGGCTTTTGTTGTCGCTGGGCTGGCGAGTGGCCGCTGTCACCAAAGGAGGGTCCCGCCTCCGGGCCGCTCGGCTCTCTTTCTCCGCAAAATTGATGTGAGAAATGCGCATCTGGTCTCGGGCAGGCGATGGGGCCCCGGGGCCTGAGTCGGGAGCGTGCGTGTCCAGGAGGAAACTAAGAGACAGAGAGAAACAGAAAAAGGAGCACAGAAAGACACTCCAAAAGCAGAGCGAGAAAGCGGGAGTCACGGAGACGGGGATGGGGGGGGGAGGAGAAAGAGAAAGAGGAAAAGCTGCACACGGGGAGACAGACTGAGAGACCGAGACGGAGAAGAAGGGAATGGAAAGGGAACGGGAAAGGGTGAGAAGAGAGAGGAGAGAACGAAAGGAGGAGAGGCGGCAGGGCAGCCAGACGGGCGTGCGGCCGGTTCCTCCCGGGCGACATAAATCGCCCTTTCTCAGGATGGATGGGTCTGTAATTCGGAGCGCGGACCATGAAGGCCGGGACGAATGGACCCGGGCGGCCGCTGACAGGCGACAATAGCCGGGCCCAGCCCCCCGCGGCTCCGGGTGCGGGCGCGGCCGCGGCCCTCCGCAGCCCAGAGCGCGCTGGAGCTGGCGACCATATGGTTTTTGAATTTTCTTCACAATTTGTAGACAATTTGATGGATTAGGTCCCCGCGCGCGCCTCCCCGGCACAAAGGCGGCGCGGGGACCGCGGCGCGGCGGTCACCCGGGCATCTGCGCCCGCCGTGCGCACCCCCGCCCCCGCCCGGCCCCCGCCCCGCGCCCGGAGCCCGGGGCCGCCCGCCCAACACGCCCATGAATCTCAATGAAGCGGCCCTGGCACCTCCGGCCGCTCGCAGCTTCGCGGCCCGGGGCCGGGCCCTGCTGGGTCCCTCCGGGCTGGGGGCGGCGGCCCCGGGGCTGAGCCCACCAGAGATGCGGCGCCCGCGGGGCGCGCAGCTAAGCAGGCGCATCGGGGCTGAGGAGAAACGGGGCCATTTATCCGCCCGTCTAGTTAAAGCGGGTTATTTGTTTGCTTCTCCGGCCTCCCCTCCCCTCCCCTCCCCTCCCCCTTCCCTCCTCCCCCTCCTTCCCCCTTCTGCCTTTTATTCTTTTGTCTCTAAATGGATTTAATGAGCCTGAAAAACATGACAATTGAATATAACCAAGAAATAAAAAATAACGAGGGAGGAAGGAAGGAGGAAAAGAAAGAAGGAAAGAAGGAAGGAGAAGGATTAATAAAATAAAGGGAAAATCCATTCTATTCAGCAAATGTTTATTGTGCGTCTTTTCTGCGCCATGCCGCGCTGGGGGCTGGGGAAAGGAAGCGAATCAGACCCAGTTCCTGCCCTCAAGGAGTTCCCAGTCTAGCGGACGAGACCCGTCGCACCCCCCTGGCGCTATCAGGAGGCCTGGGCCGAGGGGCAGGGAAACGCCCTTCGCAGAGCTCTGAGAGCCGGCTCGGGGCTCGGGGTGCTGGGGGCTTCCCGGAGGAGGTGGCATTGGACCCAGGCCTTGAAAGATGAGAAGGAATTCGTTGTTTCTATAGGTCAGAAAGAAGGGCCGGCGAAGGAAGGGCAGGACGGTGGTCGGTGGGAAGCGGAGAGAGGCGACGCCCGAGCCCTGGGCTGAGCCGAGCCGAGGAGGCCTGGGGAGAGCGCGCCGCGCGTTGGGTCCCGCACAGTTTGGGGAGCGAATTCCGGTCCCCCATCAGTCTCCTCGGCTCTGCTGGATGCGAAGCCTCCGCCAGGCTGCCTATGGGCTTCCGGAGCCTGGCTGCCAGCGCGCTTGGGCGTTTCGGCCAGTCTCCATCCGACCGAGCACCGCGGCGTGGGGTAGTTTCCCGGCCCCCCGGCGCAGGGAGGCGGCGGCGGCCGTGGGCAGGGGCTGAGGGGTCGACTGCAGGCGGGAGCTTGGGGCTAGGAGCCCGGGAGGCCTGGGCTCCCACCCACTCTCTCCTCAGCTCTCCTGGCTCTGACGGGAGCTCTCGGGGGGCCTTAGCCGCGCTTCGGTCGCTACCACGGGGACCTGCGTTGTGAGAGGGCCTCGAATCCCAGCGCCGCCCTGGGCCTCTTAGCGGCCGCCGACCGGGCCTGCCTCGGGGGCGGCCGCTGTGCCGTTGCACCGCCTGCGTGCGCTCGGAGGGCGCGGGCCGCACGCCCTCCGTGGTACTCCCCGCGTGTGAGTGTACGTGTGAGTGTGGCGTGGATGGCGTGAGGGGCTGCGGGCCCTGCGCCCATTCTCGGGGCGAGACTCGTTAAGGCTCGGGGCCCTCTGGGCCACCCGCCCTGTGGCCAGTGTTCCTTCACCGCCCGGGGCCGTGGCAGGCAGGTTCCCTGAGGGCTCTGGCCTCTCTGCAGACCCGCTTTCGGTTCCTGGCCGCGCGGAGAAAACCGCCTGGCTTTGCCTCTTCCTTCCCTGTTTGGTCCGGGGCCTCGGCGGGGCTTGCCAAGCTCCAGGACGCGGGCGGTCTCTGCTCTCCCGGCCTGGGACCCCGCGGCGCGCTGCCGGGCCAGGCCCCACCGCGCGAGCCGCCCGTCTCGGCTTTCCCCGCTCTGCCCTCCCCGGCCCGGCCGGCCCGGCGGGCGGCGCCGGGTGAGGCCGGGAGGCTCAGTTCCTTATTTTACGAGGTGTCGGGCCGGTGTCAGATGCAGCTCCGATAAGTAATACTCCAGTCTGAGGGACCAGAACGTGGTAATTAATCCCAAAGACTTAAGTGTATTTTAGTTCAGGAGAAAAAAAATCACTAATTCAATCGTCCGGAAAATTGAAGTTTGATGCATGAGTCCCCCCTGAAAGGGACGGGCTGGGGCCTCGCGCCTCCCCTCCGCCCCTGCCGGTCGCCTCAGGGACCCCCTCCTCCCCACCCTCCTGAGCCTCCAGGTCCAGGGAAGTCCACTCACCCCGTCGTGCATGTCCTCAGCCACGTGAACCCAGGGGCACCTTGGCTTTGCTCCCTACCCCCACAACCAACCCCTCTTTCTTGGGGCCCAGAAAGTGGTTTGTGCTGAGACTACAGATATTCCCCCAAACACCACACCAGGGAAGGGGTATAAGGGAGCCTAGGAGGTGAAGGAGGAGTGACTGGGTAAAGGGGCCCAGAGTGGAGAGGGTGGGGCGCTGCAGGGCGCTTGGAACCTGAGAGGAGTGGGGTCAGGAGGGCCAGCAGGTAGGAGGCTGCTGTCTGCAGGCGGAGAAGTACATTGGGCTGGCAGCGAGGTGATGCGAGTGGCCACTAGAACTGCTGGGTGCTGGGTGCTGGGTGCTGGTGGTTGGAATGTAGAACTGTGCGTGCTTAGGCTGTGTGGGCAATGGGTGCATCCCTGAGCTGCATGGGCAGTCCTAGACCCCTTGGCCAGAGGTCAGCAGGCCTGAGGGAGCTGCAGCCTGACCCCGAGTGGGTCCCCAGGCCACATCTCCCAAAGGAATGGCTCCCGGGGACTGGAGTGAAGGAAGGTGGGGACTCCCCCGGCCTGGGGCAGGCTCACGAGTGGGGAGCAATATGCTGGAGGGAGAATTACCACCCTGAGTTTCCTGCGGGCCCCACCTCTGCACTCACAATCCGTGGCTGCCATCCTAATTGTTTTCTCCCCCTAACGGTTGCCGGTCCCAAGAGAGACCTGAGGCTGGGGGCGGGGGTGTGTGCATGGCGAGCTTTGCAGGCATCCACAGGGTGTGCCAATGAGTGTCAGAGAGGGTGTGCAACTGAGAGGCTGGGCATGTGCGGCTGACTGAGGGAAACAGAGCATGCGCAGCTGGGGGTGGCTGGGGGCGTGCTGCTGTGCTCGTGTAACCAATTGTTGCAAACTAGTGTGTGCAACTAGGTGTGACTAAGTTTGTGCAATGGGGAGGAGAGGAGTAAATCTGTCACTGGGGTGGGTGTGACCAGCAGGTGAGTGATTCTCCGGGGTGCGAGATGTGTGCAGGGAGCTGGCGTGAGCAGATAACCGGGAGAACGAACACTGATGTGGAACTGAAGCTACAGACAGGCGACCAGAATCCTAGCTCCGAACAGCTTTGATTAGGCTGGCTACTCAATTTTTCACTTACAAGGGGGGGCGGTGGAGAGAGGAGAACATGGCCTGAAGGGAGGGGGCTCGTGAAAGGAGTGAGCAGAAGGTGGGATGAAGAGCCTTGGCCTGGGCATGAGTCTACTCTGAAGGCAGCTGAGGTCAGTGAATAAACACTACGTAGGCCCAGACTCTGCTTGTTTGAGAACAGCTTGGGGTAGGGGTGGGGGGGGCTGTCCTCTGCTGTGCTGTTGGGTAAAGGCCGGCGGTCCTGCCTGCCCCTTCCTTCTCAAGTTGGGCCCCAGGCTGAACCTTTGTCTCTAGAGTAATCTGCAGACCTACCTTTGGCCCTACCAGTTCCAGGACTCCCTTGAAGGCCCAGTTTCCCCCAGCTCACTCAAAGGAAGTTCCTCCTTCCCGTGGGGGCTCAGCCCTGCCTTAAACAGAGAGGGTACACATGGCAATATGCACATGTGTGCTTGGTGGATTGGCAATGCCGCCGGCAGGGTTGGGCTTGACTGAGTCCTTCCCACTTTGGAATCCGCTTTGTGTTATGTATGAGTGTGTGTGCGGGGATTGCTGTGCATTGGTGTGTGCATGTGTACAAGTGCAGCCTTCCCCATGGAGAGCTGGATGCAGCTAGCTGTTTGTGAGTAGGGGTGGACTCAGTGGGGAAGGAAGATTAGTTACCTGTGACTATCATGGGACCTGTGTGGATTTAGTTATCAGCATGTGTATACAGAGGTTTGAGATTAAGTTGTCATCACACGTGGATGTGGCATCAGATGATATGGGACAGAGGAGTTCCTAACTGGGTGTCTGCACCCCCACCCCTACCAAATTCAGGGGCCTAAGTCAGAAGCAGTGGGTCCAGGGCTCTGTGGAAAGGGATCCATAGAGAGTCTGGGAGTCCCCTCCACCAAGAAAGGGAGGCCTTCATTTGCCCTTCCTTACCCGCACCCTCCCACCCGTGCCCCACACAGAGGCTGGAATGGGAGATAGGGTGGGGAAGAGGTGACCCCTCCTATCTCTCAGAGACTGCTCAAGGTGAAGTGCGAGGTCTCCATGGGGACTGTCTCCCCTCCCCTGACGTCTGTGATGGGGCCTTTTGATCTGGATTCCTGAAGCCCCGCTGGGACCACGTGCCCACATACAGATAAAGGGCAAGCTCAGGTAGGCTCTCAGCACACCACGCATGGCCAGTCCAGAGCACACACAACAGGCACACAGTGTCACACAGACCCACTGCGCAGAAACCCAGCGCACACCCACAATGACACAGACGTACAGGGCGCCCAGAAGCAGTGTGATCACATACAACACAGCACACGCACTGAGATAGAGGCGGTCGGTAGCGCGCGCACAGTTAAACAGCTAAACGGATAAGCGTTTGCTGGTAGACAGATACACCATCCCCACCGTTACACACACAATACAGACACACACAGTGACAGAGGCACAGCCCAGAGTTACCACAAGCACACAATGCACACGCTTCCAGACAGTCTGTGCAACCACAGGCGTGGGTAGGGAGTTAGCTGGTTTAGGCGACTTTGGGGGAAATGCGGCGAATGTTCTGATGTTCTGAAAGGAGTCCAACAGCAGCGGAGGGCAGCAGATAGTAGACAAGGGTGGTGGGGCAGGGCGGCTCCGGCTGTCTGGGGGAGCTCCCAGCCCTTGGCCCAGGAAAACACCAAATCCCCAACCACCTCAGAAATGCAATCAAAGCTGCCTGCCACCTAGCCACCCTGCACAATGGCTCTGGCTGGAGTCGTTATCATTTTTGTTAACTTTTTATCGACTGTTTGCTAGATGGCGTGTCAGTAAAGTGTATGATTTGAGATGAAAAATTAGGCAGATTAACCTGAGGGGAGAGCCTGATTGATTACTAAATAGGATCAATTTGAAAGTTTTAGTCCTGGCGTTTCTGCAGAGCCTCTTAATACTTCAAACTTCAATTTTACGGGCGATTGAACTAAGCATGTTTCTGACAAAATTGATATATGTATTAATTTGCTTTAACTGGTGATTAATTACTCTCCACTGAAAGAATTATATGGAGCTGTTTGCCTGCGATTTGCATATTAATCAAATTCTAGTTGATAATTCCGCTGGTGGGGGGGCGGGGGGGGGGCGTGGGGTGTAAGGGTGTGAAGGGGTGTTTGCTCCTGTGCCAGTGTGTGCGCCTGTGTGTGTGTGTGGGGGGGGCTCCCCGCCCCCCCCCTTTGCTTGCTCCCTGCTTAGCTGCCAGTTTAGTGCATTAAAACCAAAGATGCAGAACGAGTTTGCCCGGCTATTTGGCGGGAGCAGAAATTGCCTGTCCGGTTTTATGATCTGCTCAGCCTGAGCAGCCGGGTCCTTAATGTCCCCTGTCAAAGTGTCCGCGATTTAAAGGGAAAACGGCCCCCGCTTTAGCACTGCGCCGCCGGCCTGACAAGGGGCGAGGCAGGGACGAGCACCCCCTTAAATAACTCCCCTTCCAGAAGGACCATGGTTTCCGGATGCACCCCAGCTCTGGGAACCCTCAGAAACCAAGCCATGTCCTTGGAGAGGTCCCAGTTCTTGTGATGTTCTAGCCACGCAGCGCCCCCCCACCAACACTCATATACCCGCGTAGGGGGCGGGGGGGGGACATATGCAGGCACAGCAGAGACCTAGAGACACGGCCAGACACTTCAGACACTGTCACTTGAGCTGACGGGCAGGAAGCCACCCTCTTAGACACGTGCAAACACAGCTACCCAGTCACACTCCTGTTCCCTTAGACCCCTGCTCTTGGGTCTGTCTGTAGACACACTCAGCTACCCACAGTACACCCAGACACACAGAACCGCACACAGACAGGGAGCACACATAGGCACCCAAGTCATGTCCACAAGGTCTTTCAGGCACATGTGGTCATGCACACTCAGACACACGCACATTTTCAGATCCATACGCAGACCTCGTCCACACACACCCAGGCAGGGAGGCCCTCTCGCATGGGGATTTGCAGCTGGACACACATCAAATGCCGGCTCACCCCCTCCCTGGCACACACAGTCCCACAGCCCCCTCCAGGTCCCCTTGCCTGGCCCGACTCTTTAAGCGAAAGGGGGTGGCACCACTGAATCAACTTTTCCCATCTCTGGATTCAAAGGGTAGGAGTGTAATTAAAACCAGATAATTAATGAGACAATATTCCTCCAGCTACATCTTTAATGAACAAACCCCTTCAGGGCAGCCTCTTCTTCTAGGCTCATTAAAGAGAAGAAAGTTGGGCGGCTCGCGGACTTCCCAGCGCGTTAATAACGAAGCCGGAGTGGGTGCCTCGGCCTGGAGCGCGGGAGCCACAGCCGCGCGCCCTGGCTCTGGTCCTCCCACCACCACTTTGTCCCTCGCCTGCCCCCACTCCCACCCCTCATTCTCCACCGCCGCCGGGTCCCACCGTCTCTGGCCGCCCTCCAGCAGTCCCAAAAGCCGCTGTTCAGTGACTCCCTGCTCTGCCTGGCCTCTCTCTGGCGGGCTCTCCAGCACTAGGCAACCTGCGCTCAGACGCGGCGGGGCGTCGGGCCACCCAGCTTCCCTCCCGCTGGGCGCTGCCCGTTCCAGACTCTCTGGCTGGGTAGGGACGGCTCTGTCCAAGGGAAATCGAGGCAAGGTAGGGGCCGGAGTCTCCCTCTGAACTACAGTGCCCTAGCGGGTTGGCGTAGGACTGGCATTTGAGCTGCGGTCCCGGGAAGGCGGGGGCGAAGGTGGGGCGCGGGCGGTGAGGAGTGGGGGGTGGGGATAGAGATCACTTCATTTTCCATGCTCGCCCTCGCTCACTCTCAGGGAACGCGCATTAGCAGTCACAGGCATGTGCACTCGCGTGCACGAGAGCGTGCATACACGGACACGCCCTCTTGCTCGTGCACCCAGGGGCGGGGTCGCGAAGCCTCGGGTCCAGACGGCGCGGCCCGCGCAGCCCGGAGAACCTGGCTTGGGCCTTCCCCCCGCCGCGTGAGGTTGCCCTTGCTTCATTCATCTCCAGGGTGGGCACGCAGCCTCCAGGGCCTGGAGCGGACAGCTAGGCCAGAGAAACTAGGAGCGAGCAGCGTAATGGGGGCCCAGGGCCCGGGGAGCCCCAGTCAGACCCAGGCGGGGGCGGCAGCTCTGGCAGCAGCTTTGGCGGAGGCGCTTGTGTTCGCCTGAGCTGGCTTTTAGGGATGAGTTATGTGGCAATGAGCGAAGTAAATCTGCATGCGCAAGAGATGCTAATTACTCTTAATAGCCTACCCAGACGCCCCGAGACTGGAAACCCAGAAACGTAAATCTGCTCCCGATAAATATTTTTAATTGTGAGATTTCCTGGAAAGAAGGCTTTGGGTGCGCGGGCCGAGGCATTTGGCTTCGGAGGGAGGGAAACGGCCCCCACTCCGGAAGCGGGGTCCGGAGTCAGGGCCCGGTTCAGGGGCGCCAGGCGCGCGGGCCGAGCGACCTGAGCCCGGCTGGCCGGTGCTGGGTAAAGTTAGTGATGTATCGCATTAATTACCAGTGTGAGCTGCAAATGGTTCGAGGCCCAGGGAAAATTAATGGGAATCCAAATTCTAATTATGTAGCTGTTGTTAAAGAGTTTAACTAGATAGTCACGGGGAAAATTGGATTATGCACAGAAATATGCAGCCAGCGTGCGCGGTCCGGGGGATGGGTCCGGGGACTCTCGGCCAGGCCACCCCCCTGCCCTGGAGGACACTCCTCCTCTCAGAGGAAGGAAAAGACCCACCCCCGCCCCAGCGTATAAATAAAGATCCCCCGTTTTCCGATGGCAGTGGCAGGGCGGGTCTCAGGATGGGAGGAGAGGCCGAAGCTTGAGGAGGCGCGCGCTCGGATGCGGGGTCGGTGTGGAGGTCCGGGGTTCCTGGGTCTCTTAATCTGGGTAAGCGTTTGTGCCCATTTCTCAGGTTGTCTCCGGGTCTCAGCGAATCCTTCCTGCACCTCTTTCTGATAATCTTATAATTACATCTGGGCGCTGTGGACTTACATTCTTCCCACTGTCAGTTTAAGGAAATAGCCACCAACCGGAAGCCCAATTACACGCGATGCCTCGTCATTCACTTTATTAAGGACCCTGGATATGTTTTCATTTTCGCAGGAAATGAGGTCCGATCAAGCAGCACTAATACCTTGGGCCTCGGGGAGGGGGCGGGGACTCTCAGGGGCGGGCTCCAATCCCCCATAGGCCCGGCTGGCGGGTGGCGCCTGAGCTTCGAAAAGGGTGGGGCACCTTGGGGCGGCAGACACCCAGTCCTCCACTTCTCCCAATTTCTCCCAATTTCCCCCTGGATTCATTCGGTCCCGGGAAGCCCACGCCGCAAGCCTACACTCTCCGGCCTCCCAGCGCGCGGAGTCTGGAGCCCCAGCCACGCTGCCCTTTTTGGGGCGGGGGTCGAGGACCTGGGGAGTTGAGGGGACATTGCAGCCCTCAAAGAGAGAACTAGCGTCCTTTCAAGCCCACCTACCCCCCCCCCCCCCCCCCCGCTCAGGAGCTTGGCACCCTCCGAAGACGCTGCTAAGGCCTATGGAGCTGGGCCGGTAGGCCTGGACGGCGGGAGTGGGGGGAGGGGCGGAAACACTCTCTGTCCCAGTCCTCTCGCCTTTTAGTCTCCGATTCCGGATTTCTACCTCCCTTTCAACAAGAATGCAATCTCTCCCCACCACCCCCTACTTTAGAACGGGAAGCCGGCGGGTCCAGGTCTCACCGAGGAGCTCCAGTCCGCCAAGCCAGACCCTGCTTGGTGCTTCCCGGACGCAGGCAGATTCTAGCGCCCCTCATCGGACCTCGATTTCCTAGACGGCCCGGTGGGATTAACGCTTGCGCTGCCGACAGCGCGACCCTGGGTCTCTCCAAGTCTTCCCTTCCCTCAACACAGGCTCCCATTTGAACCCGGAAAGTGAGGAGTTGGGGAGGGATGGGACCTCCGGGATGGTCTGGAGGGAGGACCCCAAGATCGGGGCATCAGAGTTTCAATAATTTGAGGGCGGTGGCGAGAAGCCAAACGGGGGCACGAAGAATCAGTTCAGGGCAGGCCTCACACTGAGAAGGACGCATGGCCCGGGGGCTGTCCCTGACCTGGGGAATGGGTCTCGGTCAGATTCGTTTAGAGCCCCTCTCCCTTTCCTCCTGGGCTCTGAGGGGGTAGGGGGCCATTTCTCAAAGCTTAGGGCCGACTTCCCAGTGTCAGCAGGGGGTATCCGAAGGAAGAGCAAAGGAAAGGAAATCAAAGATTCAGAGATTACAGCCCACTCCATCCGCGTCGCCCATGGTGGAGTCTGGAAGGCCCAGAGCAGGAGGTAATACACAGACCTGAGCAATTCCTGGAGGAAACACAGTCATGAGCATGCTCTTGGGTTGTTTATTCCTGGGTCGAATTCGGATTCCGAATTCTTCTCCCAGTGACCTCAAAACAGAACTCAAATCCAGAGAGGCAGATGGACCAACAACAGACTAAAAGACTGAGGATCCTCCACCCTTTTGCAGCTCCTGGGGAAGGTCTGGGGGATCCTTCCTCTGTCTTCGCCAACGCGAGCAGTGCCTTCTTGCCCCGTCTTCTCCTCGCCATGAGGAGGAGAAACATGGCTGCTCCTTAGGCCCCCAAATACTGAGCTATTCCCCAGTTTCAGTGAGGAGGGTCCTTGGACCGCCGCTGGCTCCTTCCTGCGCTTCTCTATGAGGCGGGCTTCGAGCGCCACCTAGCGGCATGTGTAGAGACGTACAACAGCGGCCGGCGCCCTCCTGCCACGTCTTCCTCTCCTACCCTTCCTGGAACCCCGACACCTACAGCGACGCAACCCCACTCTCACACCACAAGCCCTTACGTGAGCACGCCTCACCTCCACTTCCTGGCCCTGAGCCATTAGGAAAAGGCCACGGCAAGGAAGAGCAGGCGTATGGCTGGGGGGCTTCCCTGGAAACCCGCAGATGCTGGGGACGACGCTCTTTCAAGGAACTGGGTATCGCGTGGGGCTGAGAAAGGGGCCTCATGTCTCTGCTGGTGTGGCGGGGGGGTAGGGTCCTCCTTGGGGCATCGCAAGAGGACACTTCTTCTTTTGGGTGAGCGCCTAAAGGGAAAATTATGAGCCCCTAAGTCATCCCTATTCCTACCCAAGCCCGGCCCTCTGCAGGCACCTGGACACTAGAAGCAAATGATCAGAACCCTCCTGGCTCTCACAAGTTGAGGTTCTTGCAACGGCCTCTGCGCTGGAAGGTTAGGCAAGGGCTCCCTCTGCTGTCCATTGTTGGGTACTGCTGCAGGCTGCCGGGCCACGGGGCTGCAAAATTCAGACCAGAAGCAGAATCTGCCTCTCAGATCCAGATCTGATCTGCTAGCGGTCATCTTAGCCATCTCTCGGCCTTCAGGAAGGATATCCTTTCCCAAGATGGGCAGAAGAGGTTTCCCTGGTCTTCATGGGTTTGCACGGGGAAGAAAGGACTCCGCCCTGCTGAGTTCCACGCCTACTGTCAGTTCTGTGCGGATCTTAGCTCTTCCCATTCTGCTGCGGGGCCAGCTGCCCCCCAGCTGATATGGTGCCTGGAAAGTTAGAAGTTTCTTCCTCTACAGTATGATTGTTAAGCTTGACAGGAGGGGCTGTATTGCCTCGTTAGCACTCTACTGATGGAAAGGTCAGGTGAGGAGAGCGCCAACCGTTTCTGGGTGATAGCCACTCCCTGGTGGAGAACCCCCATGAGGGCGCTCACAACGCCTGACACACCCTGATTCCCTGATACGCCAAATAGCCCCTCACGCTGACCCAGGCTGCCACTATCTATCGATGCTGAACCCCCTGACCACAGCCACACTCTGGCCCAGAGACCCTCTCCCCAGATCTCCCATGGCAGAACATTTCCTAGCCCCAGACAACTAGGAGACGCAAAGATCAGCGTGGGCAGGAACACTAGGCTGGTGGGGGACAAGGCAGTCCGTGAAGGTCACTCTGAGTCTTTAAGCTTGATTTTGTGATTGTCCAAGAGAAGAGAGAGGGAGGGCGATGTGTGTGTGTGTGTGTGTGTGTGTGTGTGTGTGTGAGAGAGAGAGAGAGAGAGAGAGACAGAAGGACAGATACAGGACTTTGAAGGTTCCCCCGTGACATGAGATCTGGTGACAACCTTACATTTGAGGCGATGCTCTGACTGTGGATAGGTCTCTCAGAGCTCGGATCCAGGGCCCCTCCTGCCCAAAATGCAGAACTCTAGTCCTGACGCTGATCAGAGTGAGCCACGGTGCTGGGAATGTCCACTTACCCTAGCCCGAGAAAATGAGAATCCTTAAAAACCCAAGCCTTAGATGGGGAAAGAGGTGAAAGGGAGTCTTCTGCTCTTTTCCATTTTTTTCCGTCCTCCCTCCCTTGAGGTCTTCAGTCTCCCATGAGGGGGCAGTGCCTCTGCCTCTTTCTTTCAAGAGTGTGGACATCTTGAGGTCCTTGGAGTCACTGCACTTACAGCCCGGATACTCGGGCGTCCCCTTCTCTTGCACACAGGTGGAGGAGGAGGAGGGGGCCCGGGAGCGGATGCTGAGGTGCCTGGCTCTATGCTAATCTGAGCTTGAGAAAATGCGGATTTCAGGGCCCTACTCCAGAGCCACTGGAATTCCTGGGAGCAGGGCCTGCAAATCTTCCCTGTGATGTAGCTGCCCGCTCCCTCTTTACCTCTTTTCCAGACTCTTGGGTTTTTTTAGATTTATTTATTTATTTGAGAGAGAGAGCACATGCTCCAGTGGGGGTGGGGAGGAGCAGCCGGAGAGGGAGAGAGAGTCTCCAGCCGATTCCCTGCTGAGCGACCCTGAGATCATGACCTGAGCCGAAATCAAGAGTAGGACGCGTAACCGACTGAGCCACCCAGGTGCCCCTCTTTCCCAGATTCCTTTTTTTTTTTTTTTTTTTACAATTTTATTTATTTGACAGAGAGAGACACAGCGGGAGAGGGAACACAAGCAGGGGGAGTGGGAGAGGGAGAAGCAGGCTTCCCGCCGAGCAGGGAGCCCGATGCGGGGCTCGATCCCAGGACCCTGGGATCATGACCTGAGCAGAAGGCAGACGCTTAACGACTGAGCCACCCAGGCGCCCCTAGACTTTTTTTTTTTTTTTAAGATTTTTATTTATTTATTTGTCAGAGAGAGAGAGAGAGCACAAGCAGGGGGAACTGCAGGCAGAGGGAGAAGCAGGCTCCCCGCTGAGCAAGGAGCCCAGTGCGGGACTCAATCCCAGGACCCTGAGATCATGACCTGAGCCGAAGGCAGACGCTTAACGACTAAGCCACCCAGGCGCCCCTCTTTCCCAGATTCTTAAAGTCACTGAACTGTGAGCAGAGCAAAAGCTCTCCCCTTTCTACCCACTCCTCCCGGAACAGGTGCCAGGTGAGGAAATCAAGCCTGTAAGCAGGAACCAGCCATCCCAGTTTGGGCCTGTAAACTCCTGGCTGTGGGACCTGGGCAGGTCACTTCATCCCACTGAGTTTCCTTCATCTGTGAGACAGTAATGTCTGCCTCAGAGTTTGCATTGAGGACCAGATGAACCTAATGTCCCCAAAAGGGGCTTTGTAAAAGGCACAATTCATTTTTTTTTTTTTTTAAGATTTTATCCATGTATTTGAGAGAGAGCAGGAGAGCACAGGCAGGGGGAGCAGCAGAGGGAGAGGGAGAAGCAGGCTTCCCGCCGAGCAGGGAGCCCAATTCGGGGTTCCATCCCAGGACCCTGGGATCATGACCTGAGCTGAAGGCAGATGCTTTTAACCAACTGAGCCATCCCTAAGAGGCACATTTCAGTACAAATGCTGGTTATTATTGAAGAACTTCAGTGCCAGGTGTAAGGTGTTAATTAGTCTAGAAGTCTCCCAGGCCAGGGGAGACAAGCCCCTCCTTTGGGATTTCTCTGAAACTACTTCCACTGTTTCTTCCCAGGCCACCTTTCCCACCAAAGAAGTAACTGATCTCTTTGGACAGCCACACCCTTACCCTTCCCATAAAGGAATTGGTTTATCTAGTGGTTTCAATATTAACAAAGGGACTGAGTGTCAAATTCACCTGCCTGGGGGAATCTTGATTAAACAACAACAACAAAACACAGGCTGAGCCCAGATTCAGGAGTTTTAAGGGGGAGGGCCCTGACTGGTACATTTCCATCACGGTCTCCAGGCAACTAGGACTCCTTTGTCCCTGAGACCCACTACCCTAGAATACCTAGTGTAATTAATGAGAAGCAGGCAGTGAGGCCCTACCAGAAAAGCTCCCCCAGAGACTTCCTGTCTCTGGTTTCTTCTAAGGCAGAGGCTGAGGTTGAGGTGGGGAGTAGTGAGCTGGGCTGGCTAGGGGGACAACCACCATTGACTTTAGTATGACAGGAGGCAGGTCTCATGGAAGGAGCTGGGCTTTGAGGTGCGGGGCTGGAGAGCATTGCAGGGGTCTCACTCATGCTAGCCTGATAGTCTGGGCCAACTTCCTGGACCTCCTGGAGCCCCAGTTTCTTCATCTGTAAAATGGGGGAGACACTGAGAACTGCTCTGCTCCAGAGTGGTCCTGAGTGGCCACTGTGTCCAAAGAGAGGCTTGCATCTTCACACATATGTGCACATGTGTGTGGAAGTAAGTGCAGAACGTGCGTCTTGTTCTGAAATTTACTTTTTTCATTGAATGAGAGATCTTGGATATCTTTCCATGCTGATATCCTGTGGTGGTACCTCGTAAAGTGTAAACTGCAAAACTGTTAAAATGTTACTTGATGTTTTTTTTTAAGTTTTACTTACTTATTTGAGAGAGAGAGCACGCAAGCACGAGCAAGGGCAGGAGCAGAGGGAGAGGGAGAAGGGCAAGCAGACTGCACTGAGTGCAGAGCCCAATGCGGGGCTCGATTCCAGGATCCCGACATCATGACCTGAGCCAAAAACCAAGAGTCGGATACTCAACCAACTGAGCCACCCAGGCACCCCAAAATGTTACTTGACTTAAATAATAGACACAGGGGCGCCTGGGTGGCTCAGTGGGTTAAGCATCTGCCTTTGACTCAGGTCATGATTCCAGGGTCCTGGGATCAAGCCCCGTGTTGGGCTCCCTGCTCAGCGGAGGGCCTGCTTCTCCCTCTCCTCCCCGCTCATGCTCTCTCTTGCTCTCTCAAATAAAATCTTTTTAAAAAACTAAAAATAAGTAAGAGACAACACTACCCTTTGGAGAGGGTTGAGGGCTGTGTCCTTATTGGAGTATAGTGTGTGTGTATATGTTGGAGGAAAGAGAGGGTTGGTGAGCATGCATGGATGCTTCAGGAGCTGGTGATGGGGGCTTTTAATTATATACAGCCTGGAACGAAAAGGGGGGACTCAATTAGGAGCCTTTGGCCTTTAGAGAGCCACTCCCAGGAGTCCACCTCCTTGGCTACTGGCCTTCGAGGGGCTCATACTTGGGACTTAGGCAAGGGAGGGATCTATGGTCACCTCTGGGGTGGCACAGAGGGCATATTAAGGGATATCTAAGCTGCTGTAACAAAGGGGCCCCAAATACAGAGGCTAAACGGTATGGATATCTATTGTCCATCACCTAACATTGTAGTGTATAGACCTCTCTTCTGTATGCTGTGATAATTAAGAGCAGACTCTGGAACCAGGTTGCCTGGGCTCAAATCCTGCCCTTTGTGACCTTACAGAAATTACTCAACCTCTCTGTCTCCGGTTCCTCCTCTGTAAAGTTGGAATGGTAATAGACATGACATAGTAACCCTACCTCAGAGGATGGTTGTGAAGATTAAATGAGTTAAGTCCCTCCAAAAATGTATTTATTGAATGCCTGCTGTTTGAGCCCATGGTGGCTCCCATCAGTGAGGTCAAACTGGCTGCTCTGGCTCCTTCCATCATGTCTGCCTCCCAGTCAGTGGGAAGAAGGAAAGGGCAATGGGGCCCCTGGGTGGCTCAGTTGGTTAAGTGTCTGCTTTCAGCTCAGGTTATGATCTCGGGGTCCTGGGATCAAGCAAGGAGTCTGCTTCTCGCTCTCCCTCTGCCCTCCACCCCCCACCCCGCTTGTACCCTCTCTCTCAAATAAATAAAATCTTTTTTAAAATTAAAAAAAAAAAGCAAAGGGCAAAAGGAGCACTTTTCCATTCTTTCTAAGGCCATGACCTAGAAGTGGCATACCTCTGACCTCTTGGTGGCCATCAATCATGATTTGGTGGCATAGCCTCACCTAAGCTGCAAGGGAGGCTGGGAAGTACAGTCTTCAGCTGTGTGATCGTGTGCCAGCTAAAACTCAGGCATGCTAAAGAAAGGAGGCGACAACAGATCTTGGTAGAAAATGAGCACTTCCTTCTCTCTTTCTAGGGGCAGCCGCGGGTCTTACTCACATACAGCCCTGAGGAAGACAGTGACAGAGGGGGTAGTGAGGGGGAGCCTGAGGACAAAAAAGCAAAGAGGGATCACTTAAGAAGGGAGGTCACTGAAACAGGGACAAGTTGATGGAAGGGGAGAAACCAAGACTGGGGCTGCCAGCTTGTGCCAGGACCTGGGGCCAGGGAGATGTCATGGGTAAGGGGACCATTTTTATGCATTTGGATCTTGTCTATTTCCTGCCGCTCCCTCTGGGTTCCGAGTAAAGGTCAATGGCCATTCTGTGCTGGGAGAAAGGGTATATTATTTTGTGTGCTAGCCTGAGCCCGAGAGGAAGAAGACTGAGAGTATGCTGGGGGGCTCTGGGGGAGTCCTGGGCAGTGAGAGGGGAATCAGCCACAGGCCAGAAAGAAGTGGCCCCGGGTTTTATGTCACCGTCACTGGGGACAATGCACTGAGATTCCTGAGGATCCCAGGAGAAGTGGCTGACAGGGATGCTCCAGCTGGGTAAGTCTGCACTCGGACCTGGGGGACTGTGCAAAGGGCAGCTGTAGGTGGCCCCTGATGGAGTTGGGAAGTTGAAGGCAGAGGGACAGTGTGATGACACTGAAAATTAGGGACCTTCGTCATCCCCACCATCTCATCCTGTTGTCTGGCTGTGTTCTGCCAGTAGCTTTAAGCTTACAGGAGCCTCTAGACTTGGCATTCCTACCCAGGGCCCAGTATCCCCGGCAAGTGGGGACACAATTGTGTGGGTGTGTGCTTAACTGTTTTTCTGAGTGGTGATGATATGGAGTGCTTTTATCAGATTCCTAAAAGGTCTGTGACCCAACAGAAGTTAATAGCATCAAGTTCCTTTTCTTTGGGTGCCTGGGTGGCTCAGTGGGTTAAGTGTCTGCTTTTGGCTTGGGTCATGATCTCAGGTCCTGGGATGGAGCCCACATCCTTGTTGTCAGGCTCCCTGTCAGCGGGGAGCCTGCTTCTCTCTCTCCCTCTGTCCCTCCCCTTGCTTGCTGTCTCTGTCTCTCTCTCAAATAAATAAATAAAATCTTTAAAAAAAAAAAATGTCCTGGGGCGCCTGGGTGGCTCAGTTGGTTAAGCGACTGCCTTCGGCTCAGGTCATGATCCTGGAGTCCCAGGATCAAGTCCCGCATTGGGCTCCCGGCTCAGCAGGGAGCCTGCTTCTCCCTCTGACCCTCCTCCCTCTCATGCTCTCTCTCTATCATTCTCTCTCTCAATAATAAATAAATAAAAATCTTTAAAAAAAAAAAAGTCCTTCTCTTTTCCTCGAGTCTGCTATGAGGAAACCATCTTGATTTGATTCTGAAGCTCCTGACTGCATATAAATGTTTGTGTAAGTTAAGTTTGAAGATGAGCAGGTATTCTGGAGCCCCTGCCCCTCGGAGGACAGCCCTCAGGATGAGGCTGAGATTTGGGCCAGAGAAAGGGGAGAACAAGGCCAGGGAGAAGGGGGAGCTGGGGGGGCCGCACCTTTACCAGCAGGAGGCTCTCTGGAGGAAGAGGGGCGGCTCACTGTTCTGTGGACCCCAGCCAGAGAGGGAGGTCAGAGTGAGGGAAACACAGAGGACCGAGAAAGACACAGCAGGACTTGCGCCTCGGCAAGTGAGGGGGTAAGCTCTAGCTGGCTTTTTGCTTCTCTTCAACTCCAGCCATTTGCAAATCTGGATTCCACGAGGCAAGAGACTGCAGACAACCAACTCTTTGGAAGCCCATGATGGGTTTTCAATGTATATCTGTTGACTTGAATGACTGAATAAATAAAGCAAAATGGCTTCACGAGGGTTCGGCCATGTTAATAAAAAACAGAGAGACGCCATACGTGTAAGTCATCTGAAGCTCGTTTGGCGGGGTCCTGAGTCACTTCAACAAGTGGTTGCGCTGTGTGTGCCCAGAGCCTCACACGTGACTCCCTCATTCAATTCCCGGAACGACCTCAAGACATAGGCATCGGGAGTTAGGATGCCCCTCATAGCCATGGTGACATGAGGCTGGGGAGCTGGGACACTTGCCCAGTGGGGCAGTGTGCAGGCGATCAGAATCAGAGCCCACGCTTGGCTCTTCCCACTGGGCCATCGCGGCCAGCTCGCCCTTCTCCTTGGGCTGGCCAGGTTTCGAATTGTGTCTGCAGGGTCGTGGCTTCCCTTTCAGCATCTCTTCCCCTCCTCCCAGGTGAGGTGGCATCCGACTCTCCAGCTTCTTGCAACTCGGAGTGTGGTCCTGGGACCCACAGCCTCGGCATCACCTGGGAGCCAGTTAGGTGGAAGCTCAGGCCCTAGCCTGAACTGCTGAATCAGAATCTGCATTTGAACAAGATTCATGTGCACATTGGAACTGGGGAAGTTCAGCTTTGGATCTCTCTGCCGGCTACAGGTAAGGGAAAACCCTGGCTAACCTGGTTTGTAGGAAGCCGCTTCCCCAGGGATGCTGGGGCAGGGATGCCTGTCTCCTTCCAGAATGGCAGCCTCTCTGGTCTCCTTCAGATATCCTGGGATTTCTCCCTTCTAAACCTTCCTTCCCCTTTTGACCAGAAAGCCAGTCTTCCTGCCCTCCCCTACATCCCTGCATTACCTTTTTTTTTTTTAAAATAAGCTTTTAATTTCAGAATAGCTATACATTTACAGAACAGTTGCAAAGGTAGCACAGAGTTCCCATGGACTCCTCACCCAGTGCCCCCTCTTGTTAATATCTCTCAGTACGTGTGTCCCAGCTGAGCAAGAACAGTGGTGTATCACTTCTAACCAGACTCCGCTGCATTCAATTTCCCTAGAGTTTCCACTAATCAGGATTCCATCCTGGATCCCACACTGCATTTAGTCACCACATCCTAGTGTCTTCTGGTCTGTGACAGTTTTTCAGACTTTGTTTTGTTTTGTTTTGTTTGTTCATTTTATGCCCTTAAGAGTTTGGAGGAACACTGGTCAGGTATTTTGTAGAAGGTCTCTCCATGTGGCTTGTTTGGTGGTTTTCTCATGGTTAGACTGGGGCTGTGGGTTTGGGGAAGATGACCACAGAGGCGAAGTGCCCTTCTCATCATATCACACAGGGGGACATGTCACCAACAGGACTCATCACTGATGATGTTACACTTGATCACCTGGCCAAGGGCCTGCCCCACCTAACCTTCCCTTTCTCCTCTCCCTGAGTCTCTATAGCTCCCCGTCCTGGTGGTTTGCCATTGTTTTAGTATTTAATAATACGTTTGTGCAACACCATGTGTCTGTGCAACAGCCCCCCCCCCAGCCCCGCCCCGCTCTCCAGTGCTTCCTTCCTATGCCATTTAGGTTGTTGCTCGATGCTTTCGTTACTGGCGAGGTGTGTTGTTGAAACACATCCTTTGCCAACAGAAACACTGATATAGCCACATGTGTCCCTCCAGCACGAAGCCTGACAGCTAAATGGAAGCTGCCCACTAGGGCCTGGAGGCAAACAGGAGGTTGGGCTTTGAACAAGCCAAGATATGCTCCGGATGATTTAGGAAAGTATATTCTACTCGGGAGGAAGGAGAAAATTAGTTAGATTAGAAAGTGGTCAGGAGCAGGGCGATACTGGACGTGCGAGGGAGGGAGGTATCCAGACATGCCCGAGTGTTTGCATTTCTGTATATTTTATTCTTAATTCTGAATCATCCCTTTTGTCATGTTAGGGAGCAGTTATATGCTTCTGCCTTAACACACGCCAGTGATATTTTCAATGAATAGTAAGACCGAATAGGAAACATTCTGCTGTCCTCCCCACCGTGAGCCTTCAATCTGCCTGTGCTCTGCGGCAGCCTCCATCCCCGCCCTAGGGAGACGTCACCAAGTGATCATGGAAGAAAGAGAAGTTAAAGACCTACTACAGGGGCTCCTCCAAGCAGACTGGGAACGCAGGAAAGGAAACTCTGGCCTCTGGGTGGAGGTGATGTCGTTAGAGTCCTGAGTACAGGGGTGAGAAGAGGTGCCCAAGACTCATGCTGACCTGCCTCAGGCCCTACAGCCCTACTACCTGCCTCCCCTCATGAAATCGAGAATCATTTTTAACTTCCAGAATTTTCCATTCGGTGCTAAGTCTGTCTGGTTCCAGGATCATCCAGAGATAGTGAAATATTGGTATCTGTCCTTACCGAAAGGGCAAGTTATGGTGTACATGCCAGGTTGGAGTCTGCCTGTGGAATATTCTGTAGGATTCTTTGCCACCCTGCACAGGATGCATGATGGGTCCCGGTAATATGTCACCAGTTCTCCCTCAGGGGTGGTAGTGGGTGGTGGGGGAAGGGAGGGGCAGTCGGCTGCCACCACCACAAATTCTGGTTGTTCACAGGAGAATCATTGTGGAAGAATGTTCTCTGCTCTCATTTGGGAAGAACCCGCCCTTTGATCCAGTTGGACAACTCCTTGAGCCATACACCTTCCAATGAGGAGAGGTGAGGGGCAAACTGGCATCCCAAGGCTACTGGCAGTTGTCTTCATCAGTTCTATTTAATGGCAGTGGCTGGAAACCCACCCAAAGCAGCCTGCTCTGAATAAATCACAAGAATTCACCCCTGGGTCAGGGGTGAATACTGACCCAGACTGGGCCCAGAGCTATTCTGATTTATTCTTGTGCTCCCTGCAACTTTAGTCTCCACTGTGACTCATTCTGCCAGGCCTCAGCCCACTGGCTCTTGAGCCCTCGCTTATACTCTGGAGGAAGATTCTGAGCAAGAGCCTGTAACTCTCCCTGTGGGTTGGTATTGCCCACTGGGGCTGAAGAGGGCGCCTCTCTGACCCTTCCCCAGAGGTGGGCGGCACAAGCCCGAGTACGATTGGACCTGGCTGACTGGAACAGGGGTGAATACTGACCCAGACTGGGCCCAGAGCTATTCTGATTTGGAAAGGGCTAGAGAGTGAGTAGAACATCTCTGTGGCCACAGAGCAACCGCGTTCACCCTCATGTGACTAGAGAACTGAAGGAAGTTGGTCTTAAGTGAGACGCTTGAGACCAGGGGACCCAGAGAGAGAAGGGCTGCCTGGCTTCTCGGCCCTCCTGGGGCCGAGGTGTGCCACTTGTCTCAGCGTTTCAGGGGACACCTATCCTTATAATAACTACCCTTTTTGTCTAAGTTAGCCTGGGTGGGTTTCTGTCACTTATACCCCAAAAAAGCCTAAGACCGGGGGTATTGTAAGGACTGAGAGAATATCATAGGAAGGAAGGGTGGGAAAACACCCTGGGGCTTAGGAACTAGAAAAATCATGTCTCTCTCTCTCAATCTGCCCATCTGATTCTTTTCTTGCCCCTATTTATCTCAACAGACCAGTTTTCTTTTTTGTTTCCATGAATAAATCCCCAACCAGAGTGCCTGGGTGGCTCAGTCGGTTAAGTGTCTGCCTTTGGCTCAGGTCATGATCTCAGAGTCCTGGGATCAAGTTCCTTGTAGGGCTCCCTGCTCAGCGGGGAGTCTGCTTCTCCCTCTGCCCCTCCCCCTGCTCCTTCTCTCTCTCTCTCACTCCCTTTCTCTCAAATAAATAAATAAAATCTTAAAAAAAAATCCCCAACGAAATGGTTGCCCTAGTCTAGGATCCAGACTGTGTTTGCCTCATTCCCTCATATTGGACCTTTATGTGGGATATGGGGAAGGCTGACAGCTCTAGGCTTGTATCACCTCAACTAGTGACCCCAGAGTAAAGAAGGGCCTCTGTCTCCTGTTACCCGTACACAAGTTAAGGACCCAATCTGAGTCAAGCTCCCTTCCTTAGGCTGATCACTGTAGCCAGGAGGGCAAGCATAGTGTGATGGCAGCCCCAATGCCCACATGGAAGGGAAGGGGCTTCCTTAAAGAATAGGGCTGATTGGGAGGGTCCACTGTGCATGATCTGCAGTGTGACCCCTTTCAGGGGCTAAGAGGGTGGCAGACAAACCAGCAGAGAAGCTGAGTGAGAAAGATGGAAACGATGGTTCCAGATCCTTCTCTTCTGTCTTCCAGATCAGCTCTCCCTCAGAGCCCAGTCTCTGCAGATCTGAATCGTTCTGCCAACAGCCCTTTGGCCTTCTTTATGTTCTTGTGCTCCCTGCAACTTTAGTCTCCACTGTGACTCATTCTGCCAGGCCTCAGCCCACTGGCTCTTGAGCCCTCGCTTATACTCTGGAGGAAGATTCTGAGCAAGAGCCTGTAACTCTCCCTGTGGGTTGGTATTGCCCACTGGGGCTGAAGGCCTCGGCTCGCAGGGGCCACTGGGGCCAGAGGAGGTCAGTTTATAGAGGAAATGGTCTGTACCTGGTGCAGCATCACTGGCCCAGGCATTAGGCCCAGAGGATCCCGAGCTGAACTGACTACTGTCCCTGAGAGGATCTTCCGAGTAGCCCTTCTAGCAGCAATTGTAAGCTCCTCTCTGTGTTGACTTCTGTCATCCTCAAGTTTTAAGCAAAGTTCTGTCAAATGCTAACAATAATAGAAAGACATTAGAGGTCAGAGGCCTGAAGGCAAACTCTGCCTTCAAAACCGAGACATGGGGAGACATCAGGATTACTTCACAACTCCAGTTGTCTCTCAAACAAGTCTGTTCAGACATCTTCAAATATGCATTTTAGCACTTCTCTCTGCCAGAGTGTTGACACTCAGGCTGGCTTCCCCAGGGCTGAGTGATGCCTCGGCGGGTCTGTGTAGCACTTTCCTGGTGCTCGGAGGCGCAGGCATTGCCAAGAGGCAGGAGAATGAGCCAGAAGAACATTCCTGCTTCTCAATCAGTACCTTTTCTGTTTGCAAATCCCTCAGCACAAACCACTTAATACACGTGGACAAATCTGTCCAGACTTTCCAAAGATACAATGCTTGGGGCTGAGGGAAGGACAGACTTCCCCACACCTTGGCCATCACTTCCTATCTGCCCCTCCCCCCAGGCCCCGCCCCCAGCCCTGTGCAGGAAGATTCTGAGAGTGAACGAGAAAGCAGAAGCTCGGGGACCTCAGTGAAGCCAGAGGATGGGCAAGGACCTTGACACGGGGTCTCACTAACGGCCTGGGGTTGTGCTGCCTTTGGGACCCACTGTCCTGCAAAGGTGTGGAATAGCATCACTCAGAACCTAAATTAGTGCCAGGTGTGTTACTTTAGTAACTTCCGTTTAGCTACCTTCTTATTTTGAAAATATTAAACGTACAGAGAAATTAAAATAGTATAATAAACTCCCAAATGCCCTTTACCAAGATTCACTAATATTTTACTACATTTGCTGTATTGTCTCTTTCTTACACATGCACACGGATGTAAATCATTTTAGTATTCTTTTTTTTCTGAACTATTTGAGGATAAGTTTCAGACGCTATCACACTTCATCCCTAAATACTTCAGCACATATCTCTTAAGAACGAGGACATTTTCTCAACTACCAAATTAAAGACATGTCATTGATACACACTATAATCTAATATACGGTCCTTGTTCTAATTTTGCCCTTTGTCCCCCGCTGTCTTCTGTAGCAGTTTTTTTCTCAGGTCCGATACCGATCCAGAATTATGGGTTGTGGTTTTTCATTCTGGAAAAGTTCTTCTCAACTTCTTTTGCCTTTCATAATAATTGACTTTTTGGAAGAGTTGGGATGTCTGACAGGTTTCTTATGATTCAATTCCGTTTCTACCTTTGGGAAAGGGATGCCACGTGAATGGTGCCATGTCCTCCTCGGTGCGTCAGTGGTTAAGCCCGACTCTGGAGTCGGATGGCTGGAACTGGAGCCTGAGTCCATTCTCTTAACCTGTGTAACTCTGTGTAAATCCCTGAAGCTCTCTAGGTAGGCCTTGCTTTTGTCACCTGTGGAATGGACAGAAGAGTATCTGCCTCATGAGATTGTGCGGATGAAATGGACTAACACACGGAAAGTGCTTTGCCCAGGTGGGTTATTGCCCACTGGATGGTGTAGGTGATGGTGAGCAACTGAGCTTTAAAGGGCTCCAGCCCCAGGGTAGCATCTGCCTGCGGCCAGAACCAGTGCTTGGCTCCTGGAGAGGCCTGTGGGTCGGAGGAGCAAGGATAGTCCCGTCCTGTGGCGCTGGGAGGGCCCAGATGACTCACTCACCCACGTGGTGTTTACACTTTATCTCCCACCTGCTTCCAGAAAGACTTTGAAGTGGCTCACAATGAAAGCCTCAGGTGCCTCAGCCTGCTGGGACGGGAAAGACCGTGTCCCAGCTGGAGCTGGCTCGGTCAAGGTGGGTCCTGGGAGGAGGCCCCGACTTCCACCAGGGAGGGGTGGGGGATGGCAGGGATGAGAGACGGAGGAAGGAAGCCAGGCAAGCCCTGACTGACCACCTGGTGCAGAAGGACAGAGGGGACTGGAGGCTGGAAGTGCCCAGATCCAACAAAGGAATGGGGAGGAGGACCCTGAAAAGAGCCTCCACAAAGTCTCGGAGTCTGGCTGGGCCCGTTTCTGGTATTTGCTGAGTTGTAGTCTTTGGGCTTAGACCATCCTGTAGGATATTCTTGTTGGCCAGCCCTGGGCCCTCCCGCTGCCCCAAGGCTAAGGCCCTCTCCACCCAGAAGCACCTAATTCTCTCTGGAGGGCGGGCCTCTCCTGGGGGTTCCAGGTGCCTCTGGCCGCAGGCTGAAATGTTTGTTAGAGGAATCCTGTCTTCCCCCTACCCCCCCACCCATTCCCCCCCCACCTCCCTCCTTCAGCCCCTCCCCAACAAGAGTTGGGCCCCACCCACCCCACCCTAACGCTGTCAGGAAGTCCCTGCCCCCATCCTCCTTTCTCCGCCACTGGGGGCCTGAGCTTCATCTGCTCCTCCCCCACACCATTTCCTGCCTCTTAACCTGGAACATCCTGCTGGCCCAGCCTCAGCTCTGCTCAGGTTTCCTTAGGAGGCACGGTGAGAGCGTGCCCACACTACACCAAGTTTTGGCAAGTCCGGCCCAGCTGACAGACTTTCTGTCACACTTCCCCACAGCTACTTAAACCACACTTTACCGTGTAATGGAATACCTTCCATTTCAGGAAGTGGAGGGGGCTCACCCAGACAGGATTAAACATGATGACAGTTCCCAAAGGTAGGGGCTGGAATTCAGGCAAAAAAGGAAGAGGGCAAGACCTGGGGCTGGGAGAATCAGCAGTTATAGAACCAGCAGCTGCCAGCCTGGGTTACAGGAATGCCCAAGGTGGGCAGAGGTGGTCACTTGGCTCAGAGGATCCCTGCCTCCACCCCTGCTCTGCAGAAGGAAACCCTACCCCTGAGATCAAACGTGGGGGAGAAGGAAAACAAGGTGAGAGGGAGCCCAGTGAGTAGAGGACAGAGCATCAGGGCTAGAGCTGCACTGGCCTCATACCAGAGGACAGGCTGGTAGCTAGACTGATTGTGGTGATCATTTCCTAATGTATATAAATGTTGACTCACTATTGTACACCTGAAACTGGGACGATATTGTGGGTCAGCTACACATTGATAAAAAGGGCTGCTATAGACAGTGTGCAGGTTTTTATAGGGACATAGATTTTCAACACATTTGGGTAAATACCAAGGGCCACAATTGCTGGATCATATGGTAAAAGTAGGTTTAACTTTGGAAGAAACTGCCAGGTTGTCTTCTGAAGTGGCTGTACCATTTTGCATTCCCACCAGCAATGGATTCGAGTTCCTGTTGCTCCACATCCTCACCAGCATTTGGTGTCATCAGTGTTCTGGATTTTGGCCATTCTCATAGGTGTGCAGGGGTTTCTCATTGTTTTAATTTGCAATTCCCTAATGCCATAGGGTGTAGAGCATCTTTTCGTGTGCTTATTTTCCATATGCATATCTTTGGTGAAGTCTTTTCAGGTCTTTTGCCCATTTTCTTTTTCTTTTTTAAAGATTTTATTTATTCATTTGACAGTGATAGACACAGCGAGAGAGGGAACACAAGCAGCGGGAGTGGGAGAGGGAGAAGCAGGCTCGCCGCAGAGTGAGGAGCCCAATGCGGGGCTTGATCCCAGGACCCTGGGATCATGACCTGAGCCGAAGGCAGACGCTTAATGATTGAGCCACCCAGGCGCCCCTACCAGATGTGTTTTTTGCAAATATTTTCTCCTAGTCTGTGGCTTGTCTTCTCAATCACTTGACAGTGTCTTTTGCACAGCAGGAGTTTTTTGTTTTGTTTTGTTTTAAGATTTATTTATCCATTTGAGAGAGAGCCTGCGGGGGGGGGGGGGGCGCGGGGGGCAGAAGGAGAGCGAGAGAATCCCAAGCAGACTCTGAGCTGAGTGTCGAGCCCGACTTGGGGCTCCATCCAATGACGCATGAGATCATGACCTGAGCTGAAAGAGTCGGACACGTAACCGACTGAGCCCCCACAGCCCCAGCACAGCAGAAGTTTGTAGTTGTAATGAAGTCTAGCTTATCAATTATTTCTTTCATGGAGAGTGCCTTTGGCATTATATCTAAAGCCATACCCTAGGTCACCTCGGGTTTCTCCTAACCTATCTTGTGATGATGGCTCTTCAGTGAAGCATACAGCCACTTCTTTCCAGAGCAACCAGCACCTCATCGCTAGGATACCTAGTGAGAGTGTGGGGCCAGATGTCCAGTCACTTGTCGCAACAGCTAGAATACAGGATCTCAAACAACAAGCTCAGTTCTTAACCATTCATCAGTGAAAACTAGAAGCTGAACTTCTTCACATAGAGGAGCAACACTGGGAAAAGAAGAAGTTCCTGGAAAGCAGATTCATTTAACAATGAACTTGAAAGGCTGTGTGGTTCATGGGTGGAAGCGGATACAGAGAAAACCGCAGTTGGAATTGCACAGGCAGAGGGACCGACCTGCAGAAGGCAGAGAGAGGGAGAGAGAGGCAGCAGCTTGGGTTGACCAGGGTCAGAGCAGTATCGTTCCTGAGGAAGAGCGAGCAGCTAACCAAACCAAACCAAAGAAAGGAGATAAGCTAAAAAGCATTTCCCTGGCAACAGAGGAGACACTTGGAAGACATGACAGAAAGCCAAGAGAATGATGAAGAAGGCACGTCTGCTCCTGAGGACAAGGGGAGGGCGCGGGAAGGGGGGCTGGTGACAGTGAGGCCGGCTGGAAGAGGTGCCACAGGGGAGGAGCCACCACAAGATCCTGTACCAGAAGGCGAGAAAAAAAGAAATGTTGCCTTGTTTAATGTGTTCTAAATAATTTTATAAATGAAAAATTGTTCTTTGAGTTCAGAAGAGAACAACAACAGAGGGATGGAGCCTGTAGAGGCTGCTTTTAGGCAACAAACAGGCTTGAGCAATGGAAATTTGATCAAGGCAGAAGAGACCCCAGCAACCACCAAGCTGAATGCAGACGGGCTCATTAAAGGACCCATCTCGAAATAACCATAGACCAATCACGATCAAGCACAGTTTCCTAGATTGCCAAAAAAGGGAAAATTGCATATGTTCCCATAGTCCCCACTCTGCCCTAGAACTGTGGTCCCCCCCCGCCACCGCCTGGTGGCAGACAGTCTCTCCTTTGCTGTCCTGCCCTCCGCTCCCTTGTGGTGTATTCAATAAACTTCTATCTCCTTTTTTCTGTCTCAGGTGAATTCTTTCACCGCCCACACTGCTGGGCGGTCCCCCATCCGATGCGAGCACCTTACCACCATCACTGCATGGCTGATCAGATGCTCTCGCCCAAGCCTTTGAGTCCTAATGGAGAGACAGGAAGGAGGAAATGGACAGTAGTCCCTTGTCCATGTCAGTGTCCGCCATCGTCCATGCCCCACCTTTCCTGTCCCCTCCTCCTCTGGGCAGTGGGGGCATGGGCCAGACTGCTCTGGTGTGAAGCTTTTCCTGTTGTTCCTCCTGCCTGGCTTTTGGGTTCTCTGGTTTTCCCAGACTCCTTCCAACACATCCCACCTTCTTTAAGCTCAGGTAGCTCTTTAAGTTGGTTTCTGTTGCTTGCTGTCAGGGACTCTAACTGACACATGCCTGGAAATGGCTATCCCAGCCATGACTCTGCATTTTCTCCCAGTTCAATAGTGACAAACTAGAGCTCTGTATCCCAACTTTAAATTTCTGAGACAACCAATCTGACTGGCCAGTTGAAGTTAGGTTGGACCAATCAGCCTGGCTCCAGAAGAAGGCAGAGGAACATGATGCTGACAAGGCGAATGGGGAGGCTGACAGCACATATGGTTAGGCCGACTGTGCAATGCATAACTCCAAGGGGTCCCAGTCACACTACAGACATGGTAAATATGCATACTCATCATGAAACTATTTTGGCAGATGGCAATAAAATGGATCGAGAAAGGGGCACTTTTTCCCCAATCCTTAGTAAAGCATCCCATGGGCTAGTGGCAACCCAGCGGGGCCCACACCCCAGCACGGAGGGGCTTGGTAGGCAGCTCTTAGAGAAGATAACATGAGCCACCTAGAACCCCACCAGGGGTTCTACATATCACACATAGCTGGGTGGGGGTGGGAGTTCAGTGGCCTTGATGTCTGGCACACACATATTATCCCCTCTTCATGGGCAAAAACTGGTTGTGAAGCACCTAACACTTAGAGAGTAGTTCAAGGCTTTGGCATGGGTGGCTTTGGAAAGGATGATGGGGAGAATGTCTGGGCAGCAAAGTCTGACAAGCCAGGTTCCATCCACCCAAGGAGTTCAGGGCTGCCGCACACGCCTAGCAAAATGCACCAAAAGATTTCTCCTCTCTGTAGCTCCCCTGGAGAGCGTTCATTCATTTGGCCACTGGCTGTGTGTCAGCTCTGCATTGTGGGCTGGGGCTATGGCAGGAATAAGAGAGGCAAGGTCTAGTCTAGTGCAGGAGACAGATGGGCAACAAATATTTCCTAGATTATGCATGTGCTAGGAGAGGGGCATGAGGAGAGTGCCCTTACAATAAGGGGATCAGACTGAGGGGTCAGAAAAAAGTGCAGGATGAGCAGGATTCAACCAGGTGAAGAGTGGGGTAGCGCAGATGAGGGCAGATTTTTTTTTTTTTTAAAGATTTTATTTATTTATTTGAGAGAGAGAATGAGATAGAGAGCCTGAGAGGGGGGAGGGTCAGAGGGAGAAGCAGACTCCCTGCCGATCAGGGAGCCCGACATGGGACTCGATCCCGGGACTCCAGGATCATGACCTGAGCCGAAGGCAGTCGCCTAACCAACTGAGCCACCCAGGCGCCCGATGAGGGCAGATTTATTTAAGCTACAGGCTAAGCTCCTGTTAGAAAGAAACCAAAAACATGCAATGGGTCGAATTAGATACAAGTGCTTTCTCTCCTGTAAAGTTCTAGCAGTAGGCAGGGTCCAAAATGAGTAGGTGTCTCAGCTCCATGAAGCCAGATCAAAGTAACAGTGGTTTAGGGGCACCTGGCTGGCTCAGTCAGAAGAGCGTGTGACTCTTGACCTCAGGGTTATGATTTCGAGCCCCATGTTGGGTGTAGAGATTACTTAAAAATAAAATCTTTAAAAAGCAACAACAATGACAAAGTAACAGTGGTTTAAACAAGAGAGGAATGTACTTCTTTCTCTCAGGGAAAGGTCCAGAGCTAGAGAGGCCAGGGTTGGTACAAAAATTCTGCTCCATTAAGTCTGTAGGGAAGTTATCTACTAGGGTTCAGTTGGGGAAGCGGAACCACTATATCATGGAATCAATGATTTATTATAGGAATTAGACTTTACACAGTTGTCAAGGGAGCTAGAGAAGTAAAGGTCACAAAGAGGAGGTAGAGGGTCCCAGAAAAGCCATGACTTAGCTTTCCAGAAGCACTGGGCCCATAAGAAATGAATGTTTATTGAAATATGTAAAATGTCAAACTTTGAACAAGAAGAAATAGAAAATAAGCCAACAACCAGGAAAATATATTGAATGAGAATTAAAGTCATCTCCTTTTAAAATTTTTTCTCAGCTCTTTTGGCTTTAGAACGAAGTTCTACCAAACCCATTGCATTACACGTGTCTTTTTATTCTGCTTCTTTATATTGCTAGTCCTGGGGAGCCTGACCTCTGAGGCCCAGCCAATTCCTAGAGACAGCAAAGGATTCACCTGCGAGCACGCCTTTCACATATAAACTAACAGGTCCAGAGCCCACATCCCTCTACCTCTTCTAGCCAGCCCTTCCCACCCCTGGCTGCTACTATTTCTTTGCCCCCATCACCCCCGGGGCCAGGGACCAGGCTACTGGGGATAGCCCCTACACAAGAGCCCGCTGAAATTATTTAAACTAGCCAAGCCTAAGCCCGCTTACCTTGCCTTATATCATCACCTCCTGGCCACGTGCCTCAGAGCAACTCAGTCTGGACTCCACGAGGGGACAGAGGAGTGTTGTTGGCTACAACAGAGGACTCAGTGGCATCCTAAGTATCCATCATTAGGACAGGTAAACGGGAGAGAGAGATGCATTCTGTGGAGTGAACAGGCAGCAGTTAGAAGCAATAGATTTGAGATATATAGAATAACAGGAAAAAAGTAAGGACTAGAAAGAGATCTAAAATGCATACATATACAAAACACAATATATTTTTCAAAGATCTATATATAGCTAAGGACATAAGCCAAATACAATATATTAAGTGTCTTTGGGAGAAAGGGGAAATATGAGCAGTGATAGAGATGAAGGGAAGAAAAATAAGCATATCAAAGAAGACAAGAGAAGGCCCTGTATGAGCCCATGATCCTGATGCATGGTCTGGGGAATATGGTGGATTCAACTCTGCATCTGAGGCCCACCCCAGCCAAAGGCTCCCCTCCCCCTGCCACAACCGCATAAAAGCCACATCCTGTACCAGATTTTTGGCTCCCTTAAAATCAAGTCTGGGGCCTCTAAGGTGGATCCTGGGGTGCAGGCAATGTTCTATTTCTTGACTTGCATGATGGGGTATTCATTTTATAACTAATCGTTAAACTGTACAAGTTGTGTTGATTTTTCTTTATTGTTCTTTACATCTTATTTCAAAACATGACCTCTTGAGATTCCTGGGTGGCTCAGTCAGTTAAGCGTCTGCCTTCGGCTCAGGTCATGATCCCGGAGTCCTGGGATCAAGCCCCGCGTCCGGCTCCCTGCTCAGTGGGGAGTCTGCTTCTCCCTCTGCCACCCTCCCCCTGGCTCGTGCTCTCTCTCTTTCTCTCTCTCTCGCAAAAATAAATAAATAAAATCTTTTAAATAAATAAATAAATAAAAACATGACCTCTTAGGGAGCCTGAGTGGCTTAGTCGGTTAAGCGTCCAACTCTTGATTTCGGCTCAGGTCATGATCTCAAGGTTGTGAGATGGAGCGCTGTGTCAGACTCCATGCTGAGCAGGGAGCCTGCTTGGGATTCTCTTACTCTCCCTCTGCCCCTCCCCTTCCTGCTCCTGTGCACTCTCTCTCTCTCTCTCTCTCTCTCTCTCTCTCTCCTCTCTTAAAAAAACAGAGTTCGATCGGTAGCGGGAGCGGAGAGCCGACCCCAGAGAGCCCTGAGCAGCCCCACCGCCGCCGCCGGCCTAGTTACCATCACACCCTGGGAGGAGCCGCAGCTGCCGCAGCCGGCCGGTCACCATCACCGCAACCACGAGCAGCGAGGCCAAGACCCAGCAGCCGCCCGCCGCCCCCCCCCCCGCCGCCCCCGCCCTCAGCGCGGCCGACACCAAGCCCGGCACCACGGGCAGCAGCGCAGGGAGCGGCGGCCCGGGCGGCCTCACATCGGCGGCGCTTGCCGGCGGGGACAAGAAGGTCATCGCAACGAAGGTTTTGGGAACAGTGAAATGGTTCAATGTAAGAAACGGATATGGTTACATCAACAGGAATGACACCAAGGAAGATGGATTTGTACACCAGACTGCCATAAAGAAGAATAACCCCAGGAAGTACCTTCGCAGTGTAAGAGATGGAGAGACTGTGGAGTTTGATGTTGAAGGAGAAAAGGGTGCGGAGGCAGCAAATGTGACAGGCCCTGGTGGAGTTCCAGTGCAAGGCAGTAAATATGCAGCAGACCGTAACCATTATAGGGGCTATCCACGTCGCAGGGGTCCTCCACGCAATTACCAGCAGAATTACCAGAATAGTGAGAGTGGGGAAAAGAACGAGGGATCGGAAAGTGCCCCCTTTAGATCTCTTTCTAGAGATCTAAAGCCCAGGCCCAACAGCGCCGGCCCTACCGCAGGCGACGGTTCCCACCTTACTACATGCAGAGACCCTATGGGCGTCGACCACAGTATTCCAACCCTCCTGTGCAGGGAGAAGTGATGGAAGGTGCTGACAACCAGGGTGCAGGAGAACAAGGTAGACCAGTGAGACAGAATATGTATCGGGGTTATAGACCACGATTCCGCAGGGGTCCTCCTCGCCAAAGACAGCCTGGAGAGGACGGCAATGAGGAAGATAAGGAAAATCAAGGAGATGAGACCCAAGGTCAGCAGCCACCTCAACGTTGGTACCGCCGCAACTTCAATTACCGACGCAGACGCCCAGAAAACCCCAAACCACGAGATGGCAAAGAGACAAAAGCAGCAGATCCACCAGCTGAGAATTCGTACGCTCCCGAGGCTGAGCAGGGCAGGGCTGAGTAAATGCCGGTTTACCATCTCTACCATCATCCGGTTTAAGTCATCCAACACGAAGAAATGAAGATGAAATTCCAGCAATAAGAAATGAACAAAAGATTAGAGCTGAAGACCTTAAGTGCTTGCTTTTTGCCCACTGACCAGATAAATAGAACTATCTGCATTATCTATGCAGCATGGGGTTTTTATTATTTTTACCTAAAGACGTCTCTTTTTGGTAATGACAAACGTGTTTTAAAAAAAAAAACAACAACCTAGTTTTTCTCAATACACCTTTAAAGGTTTTTAAATTGTTTCATATCTGGTCAAGTTGAGATTTTTAAGAACCTCATTTTTAATTTGTAATAAAAAGTTTACAACTTGATTTTTTCAAAAAAATCAACAAACGGCAAGCACCCGTTAATAAAGGTCTTAAATAATTGTCAAAAAAAACACCAAAAACAAAACATGACCTTTTTTGGAGCTTCTCTAGTGAAATGGGGATGGGGGCTTTGAACATTTGGTGCTCACCTTGCCACATACCTCTCCCTGCCTCCTTGTCTCTGAGGGGTACAGAAAAACACAGTTTCAAACCTTCAATGTGGTCCAACCCTTGTTCCACTGAGAAGCAAACTGCAGTTTGTGTGGGGCATCTTTGGGATGGCCTCTGTCAGCTTCCAAAGTGGGCTAAATCATCAGTGGTTGTAATGAGTCGTGACAAAACCAAGGCCAAGGGATGAAGGTTCTGGTCATTCTTGACCCCAGAAGGCTGCCCTCTAAGTGCCAGGCACTGAGCTGGGCACAGATGGTGGAGGTCTTAGTCCTGCCTGCTCGAGAGGCCAGACAGTACCCCAGTAACTGACCTGTGAAGTCTATCCATGTGCTTACTCTGCCTGGAAATCCTTCTGCTGTCCTTTTTCTGACCTTGTCAGGTCCGGTGCTTGTCAGTCCTCAACCTCAGCCAGAGTCCTCTTGGGAGAGAGTTAAGAAAGGGAGCATGTGGATTTCCTGCCAGCCCCCACCTGAACCCAGGTTCACCTCTTTGGCTTGAAGTCATCTGTCAAGAGGCAGCCTCCTCTCCTTTTGGGAAGTTACCTGTATGTCAGTTTCAGTGTGTGTTTAAAGATGTTCCATGGGTGAGGGGAGAAAAGCATTAAAGAGGCTGGTGAATATTCCCTTTTCCTGGAACAACTGATTCCTTAGCATCTCATAAAGTAAAACGTTAGATCTCTTCTTTTAATCTCTATTTCGTGTAAGATGACCATGGAGGTGATGTAACTTGCCCAAGGTCACCAGCAGAGTGAAGACTGCACAACAGATCTATCTCACTCCAGAGCATGTAGCCACCCAACCCTCTCCAGAAGCCATCAGGGTGGGGTGGTGGGGGTGTGTGTGTTCAAAACCAAGTACATTTCTAACTCAGGAGGGAGACTTGTGGGAAAATACCTTCTCATCCCCTCCAGAGAGAGACTGGGGTCTGTGCAGAGAAATGAACCTCTGCTGGCCTAGATGGCCCAGGGGTGCCAGGGGCCAGTGCCTCGTCTCATCCGTGCTGCTCTAGGGGTGGGCCCAGTGGATGCTTCGAGTGGGTGGAATGAACCGGGAAGGGCACCTGGGTGGCTCAGTCCATTAAGCGTCTGCCTTTGGCTCAGGTCATGATCCCAGGGTCCCGGGATCGAGTCCTGCTTCGGGCTCCTTGCTCTGTGGGGAGCCTGCCTCTCCCTCTGCTGCTCCCCCTGCTTGTGCGCGCTCTCTCTCTGATAAATAAATAAATCTTAAAAAAAAAAAAAAAGAACGGGGAAGGGTGAAAAGAACATAAACTGGTGGCTATTTGGGGGAATCGGAGCTATCGCGAGGTGATGAGAGTCCAGAGGAACCAATCCTGGGCTTTAAGAGGAAACACAAGGAAAGGGCTGTCAGGAGCCACTTGAGCTCTGGCATGCACTACACTTCGCAGGGGGCTGCCAGGGTCCGGGGGTGCTTGGTAACAGCTGGGTAAAGTGGAAAGAACCAGCCTCTGACGGGAGACCGGCCACACTGCAGGTCGAGGGACAGGAGCCCAACACACTAGAACAGCTGATGCGCTCCGCCTTGTGGCACGTCGGGGAACGGCAGCCCCGAGCTCTGGCCTGGGCATCTGGGGAAATTCCTTCCCGGCCCGGCTGGCACTGCTGGAGCGCCCACGGTGTGTTGTGTCTTGCACGAGCCATTTACATCCACCGGCTCACCTTCACAACAGCAGGCCCCAAACCGCTTTTCTTCATCAGCGCCTGTTCCTCCCTCCATCCCCAGGTGTGAGCCGAAGGCTGGCTTCCTCCCTGAGGGGTCTGCTGTCCCCCGTCCGGGGTCCTGTACCTCTGCTTGGTACTTCTGGAAAGCCTGGCTGGCTCTCTGACGCTTGTTTACTATTACTAGTTTATCTAATGGTGTACCTTCACCCATGGGCCATAATTTCCTCGGGCAGCTTACTCTCCTTTACGGTTGTGACTGAGAGAAGGAACCAGATGAATATGTGATGAATGAGAGAGTATTCCTGGCATGTATAGCTTGGACGCCAGGGACACCGCACCCTGCAGTGACGCCGTGCCCGAAGCTGGCACTCACTTTCAGGGAGAGTGTCTCTAAAGGCCATTAACCTTGAAATCTCAAGCACATCCCCTTGCAAAACCCCAGATGACTACATGTTATATTCCTCTGTATTTGCACTGTTCTCTCACTGGTGAGATCCTGGGAGAGAGGAAGCAATCAAGGAATTTTATGACATAATTGTCTGGTGTTGAGACAGGGTCCTGGAGAAGGTTGGTCCTGGCCGTGGTTGCTGAAATGGGGGAAGAGAATACATTAGGTAATGACCCCTGGCAGGTGAACCCTAAGAGGACACTTATTTATTTTAAAGATTTATTGATTTATTTTAGGGGGAGGGAGGGGCAGAGGGAGAGGGAATTCCAAGCAGACTCCATGCTGAGCGTGGAGCCCAACTCGGGACTCGATCTCATGATTCTGAGATCACGACCTGAGCTGAAACAAAGAGGTGGATGCCTAATGGACTGCACCATGCTGGTGCCCCCTAAGAGGACCTTTAAGCTGGTCCCGGATCCTGGGGCTCAGATCCGTAGGGTCAAGGATCACATCATCGATCTCTCACTATTGCCTTTTATGAGGTTTCCATACATGACCTTGGCCTCTCCTGGTCAGAGTTTTGTCCTCATTTGTCACCTGTGCGTAGTGGTAGAAATGGTAGCAGTGTCAGCAAAAACTTGGGCTCCCCAAGTGTGCCACAGAAACACCTCTGGCAAGTCTTAGAGCACCGGGCAGACTTCTAACAGTCTACTTTTACAGATGAAGAAACTGTTACTCAAAGACTAATATAACTTGCTCACAATCAGACAGCTGGTAATTGGCAGAACTACGATGGCGATCCAAGTCTGTGGCTCCAAATGTGTGCTTTTAAAATCTGTTTTGAATAAATAATATACTCACACAACACAAAATCCAAACAGTTCCAAACAGTGACGAGTCAGACTACCTTCCATCCTTTAGCTCAGGTATTCTGTTGCTCTCCCCAGAGAGCCAGAGTTATAATTTTCTTGGGTATCTTTCCTGAGCTTTTCTATGCATATTCAGACATATATATTCTCTCCCCACATAGCACATGTGGAGGGCAACCTCGCAAGTGCCCTATTCCGCATCCTGTTCCTCACACCTAACACTGTGTCTAGAGTTTGCTCCACATCCGCGTATTTAGAGCTGTCTCATTCATTTCATGGCTGTATTCTATTACACTGATAATTTATTGTCCTGGTCCTCTACTGATGGACATTGATTTGTTTCCGATCCTTGAGACTGCAAATAATGCTCCCGCGAATATGTTGGTACATATGCCATTTCACACGTGTGCATATATAACACATCAAAGCCTCTTAAGGCTTTGATTGTTTGCTCATTTGTTTGTTTGGTCATTCGTTCATCTAGGCCCTGAGGACACCAAGATGAATAGGACCTGGTTCCCTCCTGGAGGAGTGTGCACCTTGGCAGAGATGGTGAGCGGGGCATGGAAGAAGTACTGGCCGTTCTGCTTCTGGAAACTTGAGGCTGACACCTGGTCTGAAGAGTGACCTTCTGCAAGCTCCTGGAAGGATGCTGGGACTCATGTGGACCACACTCTTCTTCAGGCCGCACTGTGCCCTTCCCAAGCCTTCCTGTGTATGGCAGTTTTCTGCCCCGTTTGTCAGTCTTCATTTGAGTAGTGTTCAGGGAGGCGGGTTGGAGATGGTAGGAACAGGTGCAGAATGGAGAGCACCCGCTTGTGGATCTCTGTGAAGGCAGTGTGGGAAAACCCAGGATAGACAGCCTCTCCTGGTCTTCTGGTGCTCAGTTGGGTACCCTCAAGACCCCTCCTTTGCCTCAGGTGGTAAAGGCATGGGCGAAGAGTCCTCCCAAATCCTGGCACCCCCTACTACAGAGTAGAGGCTCAATTTTAGAGGCATCCTGTGCCCTGGGCTTTAGGATGTGAAATAGAAGGAGTCAGAGAAAAGGGAATTGGGAAAATAAAAACAAAAATGAAGGAAGGATCAGAGATGGAAAAAAGTAGGTCCACCAAAATGGGGATCACGCCTAGGGGAAAATTACAAAGACTGTACTTTCTTCATTCTCCAGGTTCACAGACCTCTGTCTGTCCCCAGACACCCCTCTCTTTGCAACTAAGACAGTGATGCTCAAACTAGCACCCAGTAAGTGGGGCTCAAATCTAGCCAAGTTGGGCAGGGCTGGCCCTTAAGGAGAGCTATCCCTGCAGCCCCTCCCCATTTGGGAAAGACTGTGAGTTGGACTTATGGCCTGATGTAGCCTTATGGATCAGACCAGCCCCAAGAAAAACAGTGCCTCCAGGCCCCAGTCTGGCCCCTGGTTCTACTCCACATCCGGCCTGTCTGCTAACCACTGACAATGGCCATATCAAATATATCTACCTGTTCCATCAGCTGGGGCAGCTGAGTTCTGGGTCCCTGTCTTCTGAGACCAAAATCTCTCTGAAGCTGGCCTGGATCCTCACTTAGGAGAGGCAGGCAGGGCTGTGGGGATGCTTGCCTTGTATGGCCATGGTCATAGGGAGAGAGAGTGGGGATACAGATGGGAGGAGAAAGGAGTTAGTCCTGGTACTGGGAGCTTTTACAAGTTAGGGGTGTGGTAGGCAGTCTCTGTGATGGTATCCAGTGATCCCTGCTTCCTGTGTAATCTCTTTCCCCTTGTAGAATCACCTCCCCTTGAGTGTGGGCTGTACCTAGAGACTTGCTTCTAATGAATAGAATATGGCAAATGTGAGAAATGTCACTCCTAAGATTAAGTTATGAAGAGACTGTGTATTCCATCTTGCTTGCTCTCTCAGGCTCTCTTGCTTACTTGCTCTGATGAAGCCAGCTGCCACGTTGTGAGCTGCCCTACCGAGAGACTCACATGGCAAGGAACTGAGGGAAGCTACCAGCAAACAGCCAGCAAGAAACTGAGGTCTTCAGTCCTCAGTCCAATAACCCATAAGGAACTGAATTCTGCCAACAACCATGTAAATGAACTTGGAAATAGATCCCTCCCCAGTCAAGGCTTCAAATGAGATCACAGCCCCAGATGGTACCTTGATTGCAACCTTGTGAGGGGAATGCACACTAGCAGAAGGTTGGATGAATGTTTAATGGGCTAATTCGTAGTATCTACCACACCTTCCACTGAAAGTGGAACTCCATCCTCCCTCCCAGAGATTCCATGGACTCAACCCAGCTAGCCCATACCCACAACCCCCTTCTACCTTAGCCCTGGCCTAATTGTCTCAGGGAAGAAGGACCCTCCCTATCCCGCCAATTGTAAAGACATCTTATTTGTTTTAGTGAAATGTGGCCTTGTTCTCTGGGTACAACCAACATTCAGTAATTCTCACTCTGCCTGTCCCTGAAATGCCAAGGTCAGGCTGGTGGGCTTGGGGTCATTGTTACCCAAGTCTCCAACTATTTCTGCCTTCACACAATAGGCCCTAATTAGGAGAGCCCCAGAACAGAGGAATCTTGGCTTATTGTCACTCAGAGGATTCTCCTCAATGCCGACCAGCCTTGGAGAACCTCAATCCTCGGTCCTCTCCAGGTCTTGTCTCCTAGTATCCTGCTGATGGAACAACGTGGACAGACTTGGTTATAACTCAGAGGCTGGCCTCTGGAGCTTATGGTCTCATGGGAGAAAAAGACAAGTAAATAAGCACTCACAAAACCTCATGATGAGTGTGACGAGAGACAAGTACCAAGGACATTTTCGGAACTGAGAAGAAAGTCTAATTCTTTCCCAAGGGCAGGGAAAGCTTTGCAGAGGGTAAGAGTTTACTGGGTCCTATGAAAGAGAAGACAGAAGAAATGACATGCACATGGCCAGGGCGGTTATGAGAGAGGGTGGTGCACTCAGGGAACAGCACGCTATTTGGAGAGCTGGCACTCCAGCGAGACAGGGACACAGGAACCACTGAAAAACTTTTTTATTTTTATTGACATGGAAAGATGTCCAAGATAGGTTATCAATGAATAAAGCAAGTCACATGAGAGTGTGTGTAGTGTGATCCCTTTGTATTCTGTGTTAAGGATATACCTATATAAGCACCTGCTTGCATCTGAATGTCTGGAAACTTACTGAAAGAAAACACAAGAAATCAACCCTTGAGGAGTTGGACTGGACTGGAAAGGAGAGGAGAGAAGAGAAAGGAGAAGAGGAAGAGGGGCACTCTTCCTTTTTACCCCATCCCACTTTGCACTGTTTGCATTTGCATTATTTCACAAAACTGATATGTTAAAATAATTTAATGGGGGAAGTGATGTAGCCATATTTTCTTTACAGAAAGATCACCTTCACAAGATTTGGGGAACAATTTGAATGTGGGATGGATATTAGATGCTATTAAAGAATTATTGTTAATTTGAGCCACATATGAAAAGAATCTTATTTTTCAGAGGTAAATAGTATGATATCTAACATAAAAGGATTTCTAAGCCCTAGGGAGATTCAGCAAAAGCTGGACCCCATGAATTTATCTGTGTGAGTTTCTCCAGCAGTGCTCTGTGGCCTGGGGGAAGAGAAAGCATGCGGTGGTGATGTGGCTTTGGGCCTGGGGTTTGTCAGTGACATGGGTTAAATGCAAGGACAGGCTGCAGCTGGAGAGGGGTTCTTGGCCATATGGAGGAGAAGGAGAGCCAGGAAGTCTCTAACCACAGGGAACAGCTGTGTGTATATGTGTGCTTGGCTACTCCACATCTGGACACACTCCAATCTGGGAGGAACCCCCCTTTGTGGGTGACTTGGAAGAAGGCAGAATCTCATCTGCCACTAGAAAAGCAAAGGGGCCAGAGCTTTCTCTTTCCATCCCACTATCTGCCAGCCTGTGGGCACATGACCCAAGTTAAGCCAACTAATGCTCCTCCCAGGGATGACTCAAAGATGCAGGGACAGGTGAAAAGTTATTCAAAGTGGGAACACTGGGGAAGGAAACACAACACCCGCAGCACTGAGTGCTCAGTGGCAGAGACACCAATGTTCAGTGGGGACTTCCAGCCAGAATATTCTAGTGGTTTGACCTTGGCTGTATCTCTTGCCTTCCTAGTTCTTGAACACTGGTTCTTTGGCATTTATATGGATTCTTTGAGCTACCCAACTCTTTTTTTTTTTTTTAAGATTTATTTATTTGTCAGAGACAGAGAGAGACATCAAGAGGTACACACAAGCAGGGGGAGCACAGGCAGAGGGAGAAGCAGGCTCCCCACTGAGCAAGGAGCCCAGGCAGGACTCGATCCCAGGACCCTGGGATCATGACCTGAGCTGAAGGCAGATAATCAGCCGACTGAGCCACCCAGGCGTCCCTGAGCTACCCAACTCTTTCCAAAAAACTCTCTTTACTCTTTTATATTTAGGGTAGCCAAAGTTAATTTTTATGCTTGCTGCCAAGAACCCTAACTGGTACATAAATTGGTACCACACAAATGATGGCAGGTGAAAGATCATAAGGAGAGATAGTGAGTTATTTGGCTTAGTTAGGGCTATAGGTCTACTGGAATTCAGGAATGGGAATTCAGTGGCTTATGCCATACAGTACAAACCATCTATTAAATTATTGCTTGTGATCACCTAGAATGAAGTATCCACTGAGGACAGGCTTTAGGAGACCATAGGGAAAGGAGTACCTGCTTCTAAAACCACAGAACAGCTTCTAGAAGTTGGATAACAAGTTCAAGCCCTATATCCTCAGCTCAAAATATTAACTTAAACCCATGGACTTCCTGTTGCTGCTGGGAGATATACCTTATTTCTTGTATCAACAGGGCTGACATAAATGAAAACCAATTTCAAGAATCTGATCTTAATGGTTCTTGAACTATAATGTTAGACAAATCATAGTCTTATAAAATTAGAATATTTGATTAGGAAAAAAAGGGAACCCCAAGAACCAGAACAGGGCTACATAAGAGACATTTAGAGGAAATCCCCAACTATCACTGAGCATCCCTCACCAGCTGAAGCAGCTCCTCCCCACTGTCTGGCAATGCCCTTCCCTTGACTGATGATGTGACTTTTCCTGGAGTTGCCTTGCAAGAGGACACCATTTATTTTCACGCTCCACCCCTCCTACCCAACATTTTCTTTAGATATGTCAAATCTCAGCATGCCAATTTTGGCCGGTGGTCCTGTCTGAAGGAGCACATTGTTGACAAACCTGGACTCCCAGCTGCCCAAACTAGAACACCAACTTCAGGATCTTTGATAAGTATGCATACATCAATCCATTCAGATTGCTCTAAGGTCACAACGTCACAAGCAGTATAGGCTCATAGGAATCTGAAGACAGATGAAGATAGGAACATTGGAGAAGATTTCTCCTGTGCAACTTGACCACCCACACATTATGTCCCTGAAAAGGGTCCCAGATGTTTCAATTCTCAAAGATCTTGGAAAGTGCTTTGGTGAAGGAAATAACAGAAGCACCAAAAAGCACTTTAGTAAGCCGTTCTCTGCAGGTTAGAGATGCTACCGAGAGATGGTGAGTGGCTCTCTGTTTCAAAGAAATGAATTGTGTGCTTCATTTATTTTTATTTTTTTAGAGGGGGGGAAGGGGAGAAGGAGAGGGAGAGAGAGGATCTCAAGAAGGCTCCATGCCCAGCACAGAGCTCAACAAGGGGCTTGATCTCATTACCCTGAGATCATGACCTGAGTGAAAATCAAGTGTCAGAGGCTTAGCCGACTGAGCCACCCAGACAACCCAAACTCTGTGTGCTTTAGACCAAGTAGCAACACTTAAGTAGCAGAGGCAAATGTCAATAGCACATTTGGCAGCAGAGGTCCCTGACCATTATAATTATTTTTGCTTCTTCTAACTAAGTGCATGGAACTAAAATAGCCCATAAGGTGCCACTTGATCAGTATTTTTTTAATGGTAAAAAAATGGTGAGTAGATGTTTGAGTTGAGTTATTGTGGCAAAAACTACAAATTGTTTCCCAATATCTATTTTCCCCTTCTCTCTCGTAGAAATAGGACCTCTGATTTTTAGCATAACTCACAGCTACCAAGAATAAAGACTACATTTCCCAGCCTCCCTTGCAGCTAGGTATGGCCATGTGACTAAGCTCCAACCAATAGGATGTGAGTGACAGTAATATGTATAATTTCCAGATTGTGTCTTTAAAGGTAGCGGTTATATCCTTCTTTCCTCCTCTTTCTCCATCTTGCTGCTCAGAATATAGAAGTGGTTATGAGACATTTTGGAATGTGGACCAGGGCAATATTCTAGTGATGCTGACAAAACAAGCTAAAAAGGAGCCTAGGTCCCTGGATGGCCTTGTGAAGTAGAGACATCCTACCAGCCCCTGGACAGCCTACATTTGGGATGTCATATAAGAGAGAAATAAACTCCCATTTTGTCTAAGTCTCTGTTATTTTAGGTCTCTGTTACTTAAAGAGTGAGTAACTAAGCAATGACGATAGATATAAGCCCCCAGTGACAGAGAATGTAGGCATCTCTTTTGATTCCCAGACCTGAGTCATTTCACAGACCCAAAGCCCCTTAAGTAAAAGGGAAATTAAGCATTTGTAATGAGGAATTCTGTAATAACAGCACAACAATGTTCTTTAATAATTATAGCTACCATTAATTATGAACCAAGCACCATTCCAAGCGCTTTACATGTATGAGTTCATTTAATCCTCAAAACTTCCCTATAGTTTATATACCAAAAAAAGTTGATGAATACCTTGCAGCAGGTACAAAAATTAACTCAAAATGGATTATAGATCTAAATGTAGAATTTAAACTATAAAACATTTAGAAGAAACAGAAGAAAATTTTTATGACTTTGGGTTACCCAAGATTTCTTAGTTATGACTCCAAAAGTCATAACTTTTTTTATGGATACTCATAAAAGAGAAAACTGATAGACTTCATAAAACAATTTAAACTTCTACTCTTCAAGAAACACTGCTCAGAAAATTAAAAGACAAACCAACACACTGGAGGAAAATATTTGCAAAACACATATCTGATCCAGGATTTGTATCCAGAATATATAAAGAGGTCTCAAAACTCAATAAAAAGAAAGTAAGCAATCCAATTTTTTAAATCGGCAAATTATTTGAAGAGACACAGACATATGGAAAGATGATTAACATCATTAATCATTAGGGTAATATAAATTAAACCACAATAAGATACCATTACTTTAAAATGGTTAAGGGGCACCTGGGTGGCTCAGTTGGTTAAGTGTCTGCCTTTGACTCAGGTCATGATCTCGGGGTCCTGGGATCGAGCCCCACATCAAGCTCCCTGCTCGGCGGGGAGTCTGCTTCTCCCTTTCCCTCTGCCCCTCTCCCCCACTTGTGCTCAATCTCTCTCTCTCAAAAAATGAAATCTTTAAAAATAATTAATTAATTTAAAATGGTTAAAATTTTTAAAACTGAACATACCAAGTGTAGACCAGGATATGGAGTAACTAGAACTCTCATACATGGCTCATGGAATTGCAAAATGGCAGAAGCATTTTGGAAAACAGTGTGGCAGTTTCTTATAAAGCTATACATACATACATACATACAAACAACTTACTATATGACCCAGCAATCCCCCCTTCTGAGTATTTACCCAAGAAAAAGAAAAATTATGTTCATACAAAACCCTAAACATGAATGTTTATATTGACTTTATTCATAATTACCAAAAGCAGGAAATAACCCTAATGTCCTTCAACTGATGAATAGATGCTTAAACTGTGGTATATCCATACAACGCAATACTATGCAGCAACGAAAAGTAATGAATTACTGATACATGCAACAGCATGAATGAACCTTCACTGCATCATGTTAAATGAAAAATGCTAGACTCAAAAGGCTACATACAGTATGATTCCATTTACATGACATTCTGGAAAAAGCAAACAATAGGAACAGAAGGCAGATCAAATGTTACCAGGAGCTGGGGATGAGGGAGAGACTGCCTACAAAAGGGTATGAGGGAATTGGGGGGGGGCAGGGAGGGTGATGAAAATGTTCTATATCTTGGTTGTACAAACTCCTTCTCACCCATCAGCGTGCAGCTGTAAGATCACCTCCTACAGGAAGTCTTCCCTGGTTGCCCCTCCCAAGCTAGTTTGGGAACACCTCCTACTGGTTTCACCAACAGTGGCATTCACCATACTATACTGTTATAATCTGTGAGTCTCCACAATGGTTACACAAATGGGTACATTTGTCAAAACTCAGAACTGCCCATAAAAAGGGCAAACTTTATTACATGCAAATTATATCTAAAATCTGACTACAGGGGGGAAAACTACCCAATAAAGTAGGCACTACCACCCCATTTCTACAGTTTAAGAAACTAAGACACAGAGAGATTTCACACCCAGGCCAGCTCCAGATCTGTGCTCTTGACCACAGAACTATATTGAATTCCCCTATTGACCTTCCTTCAAGGAAGCCTCAACTATTCCCAGAGGAATTAAGACCTAGAGAAAGAACCATTTACCCTTTTGAGAGGTTATTAGTCACTGGCTTTCAGCTAACACAAATGCCCCATTAGTCAGAGTGGAGGCTTATGGAGGTCATGAGATAATTTTTTGACTCAACTTGCCTTGCAGTGGGCTCGGTGGGATTGCAAACCCATTCCATTGCTATCTTCCTTTTTATCCTCAGGAACTAGCAAAAACTACCCAATAGTTGGGAAAGCAAAACAGAAACCCCTGGAACTCTTCCTACCAAAATAGTAGGTCAAAAGCTACTTTGGGTCACCTGGTTGGCTCAGTCGGTTGAGCACCAGACTCTTGATTTCAGCTCAGGTCATGATCTCAGGGTCATGAGACTGAGCCCCATGCTGGGCTCCATGCTCAGTGGGGAGTTCGCTTGAGATTCTCTCTCTCCTTCTCCCTCTGCCCTTCCCCATGCTCACTCTCTGTCTCTCAAATAAATAAATAAATCTTTAGGGACGCCTGGGTGCCTCAGTCGGTTGCCTCAGTCAGTTGAGCGTCTGCCTTCAGCTCAGGTCATGATCCCAGGGTCCTGAGACTGAGTCCTGCGTTGGGCTTCCTGCTCTGCGGGGAACCTGCTTCTTGCTCTGCCTGCCACTCCCCCTGCTTGTGCACTTTCTCTGACAAATAAATAAATAAAATCATAAATAAATAAATCTTTTTAAAAAGCTATATCCTGGGGGAATTGCAAAAATTACACCATAAAAGACATTAAAAGTGAAGGGTGATGTTTCCTCTCACGTCTCCATTTAATTATCAGAGATGGTAGGACATGGATGAGCCTTAGAGAAGGTTCGTATTTTCTATGGCCCATCAGGGCGCTGTATGGGGCCTATAGCACGTCACAGTGGAGGCAGCTCTCATGGCCCAATAAAGAACCAAGAGCCTTTTTTTTCCCCTCAAAAGAAAATAGCTACAGGGTGCCTGGCTGGCCCAGTCAGCAGAGCATGTGACTCCTAATTTTCTCAGGGTCATGAGTTCAAGCCCCATGTTGGACATGGAGCCTACGTTAAAAAAATAAAGAAGAACATAGCTACTTACAGAAGAAGGCCTGGGTTTGCTATAAATCTCTTGGTGTATATGAGCCACCAGGATGGACTGAGCCAGCTGCTATCTGGTCTACCTAGCCATGTGCTGGCTGTATCCTTTAGAGTCCATCAGGTAGAAATGGAATCTGTGGGATCAGGTCCAGGTAGGTCCTGAAGGCATAAGCAAGCATCCTATGCAGGCCACTCACCAGGGCCTGGACTAGGGTGAGGTGGACGACAGGCCTAAGGTGTAAATTTATTGAGGCCCTCACTCAGGTGCTGACCCAATATTTGCATGACCCTGACAGTGAGGGCCTCCTTACATTTTTTACCACAGGCAGCCAACTTGCCCGCCCCCCCCCCCCACATACTGTGATGTGCCACCCCTCACTCCACATCTCTGAGCCCATGGGGAATACCCTAACACCAGATGGCAGAGAAAGAAAAATTTCAAGCTTAATTTATAGCGCAGTAAGCCAACCCTGGCCAGAAACGGCCCATTGCTGTACAGAAGAGAAGAGAAGGCTTCCCCATGGGCAGAATGCGGAACAGTATCTTTTGCGGCTCACTCAGTCTGTAGGGAGAGGCGGCCCGACGTAAGCATTTGTATAGAGTGTATGGGCGGTGGCTGAATACAGATGGCAAGGACTTGAAAGGAAGGAAATTAAAGATTCTGGGGCAAGGAAGAGGAAGGAAAAAGGATAAAAAAGAATCTTTGGGGATGGATATAGAGTGTGAAAATATTTGTGTTTTAGGGAATTGGTCACTAAAAACCTCCCACTACAGAAAGCATTCTTAATCATCAAGTGGAGATAACCACCCCCAACACCCGGATCTCAGTCTCCTATCCCAGGGAACCTCAGGGCCTGCTTTGGAACAGATGGTCCCAAGATGGAGATGAAAGCTCTGTATGAATTCAACATCTCACCGAAGCTAACCTGGTTACCATCACTACAAGACGCCCAATTTGCCAGCAGCAGCCATCAACCCCAAGTCCCCCATACTGTTCTATAACCCCAGGGAGACCAGGGAGCTATCCAGTGGATATGCCTTCACTGATCATCTGCCAATACTATCATCCATGGACTTACTCTATGCCTTATAACTATCTGATTTCCCCACAGCATGGCTTCTTAACAAGAATTCATTTTGCAGTTAAAAAAAAAAAAGAAGCTAATGTCCATGAGATTCACTGATCTTACTTATGTATCCCATCACCCAGAAGCAGCTGACTTTATAGATCCATGGAATAGTGTAGTAAAGACTATGGCTTGTCCCCTCACACTCCGTCTCCCTTCCTCCTGAGCATATGGTTGTCCACCCAGGGACTACATGTCCCAGCCTCCCTCATGGCTAGTTCTCCTCCATGGAATGTGGGTGGAATTGATAGGTACAGCTTCCAAGTCATCTTCTGAAAGAGCTTGCTTTGGAGTTGCTGCACCCTTTCCTTCCTGCCGGCCAGGACTGACAACTTTGGAAGGCACTGTTGAGGCTGTCAGAGTTTCCTCATTAGCTTGGGTCTCTAGATGTGTTCACAGAGCAGAGCTATCTTTCTTCCCTAGTTGTAAGACAAAAATAAACTTTTATCTTGTTTGAGCCATTGTGTTTTTGGAGTCTTTTTAGAACAACTTAGAATTTTGTGGTGGTGGGGTGCAGTACTTCAAGGAGGGGGTATATGCTTTGAACCAGAGATTAATATCAGGATGCTACTTCTCCCAGAGCTCCAGAAAGAGGGGTGGCACTTTCTACAAGTACCCATTGACCCCCTCATTTCCTGTGACTCTTGTTTCTGCTGCATTAAGGTTAGAGAGTCTTGGAGGGAAGAAAGTTCCCACCAGGAGAAACAATATTTTTACTGAATTAGAAGCAGAAATTGCTGCCTGGTCACTTCTGGTTGCTCTTGCCAATGGATGGATAGATTAAAAGGGGATAGTGGGATTGGCGAAGGTGATTAATTCTGAATATCAAGGTCAATTAGGATTTTTACTCTACACAATAGGCAACAAGAAGTACTCATGGAACCAACTTGGGTTGTCTCCCAGCGCTGTTAATGTCCAGTGGTAAAAGTTAATGGAAGACCACCACAGCCTTCATAGGCAGGATCATCAAGGGCTCAGATCCTCAGGAACAAAGGCTTGCTTCTTCCCCGAGTACAGAACACAAACCCGCTCAGGTGCTGGCTGAAGGCAAAAGAAACATGGCATGGAAAAAGGAGGAGGGATGTCATAAATACAAAATAGAATCTCATACTGCAGAAAGAAAGATAGGGGCTTTCACCTCCTAAACTTTATCATGGCAGATGCTTGTATATTTTAACTTACTTGCATTTTTCCAGTTTTTATTCCCTTGCTGTTGTGTTATGTATGATGATGATTAACCTTATAATTTGGTCTAGTCCACAGGTTGCAGAATACTGAGACAAGATTCCAACGGAACTAGAAGGGGAATAAAATAAAGATCCTGACCCTAACCTAGAGCTATGAGGTCTGGATTGTCTCCTTGGGGGCAAGTTGAATACAGTCTGTATGAGCGATAGATAGCAGCATATGTTGGATGGGAGCATTTTGTGGGGGAAAGGACTGTAAATTCAGAAAGAAAGGCACATTGTGGATGTTGAGCCAAAGGGGTGGACTGTAGTGACATCATTTTCTTTTTTAAAAAAGATTATTTATTTATTTGTCTATGTGAGAGAGTGAGAACAGAGTGAGCAGGAGAGAACACGAGCGGGCGGAGGGGCAGAGGGAGAAGCAGACTCTCCACTGAGCAGGGAGCCCCACCCTGGGCTTGGGCTCCATCCTAGGACCCTGAGATCATGACCTGAGCTGAAGGTAGACGCTTAACCGACTGAGCCACCCAGGCACCCCATGACATTATCACTTTCTTCTTTTTAAACCTAGCATCTGAACACTCTTCCTGATTTGGGAGACATTCCCCAAATGAGGTAAATATTGGTGGAGGAGTTGCAGCTTTTCATATAGAAACCTAAGGGATTATGTTTGTTCTCTCCCCATCTCTGACAGCTGGTGCCTGGACCTGTGTCCTAGAGTTAGCCAATCAAACGATCCCACAGAACGCTTGGAATCTTGAGGGAGTGAAGGTCCTAACGATGCAAGGAGACTAGAAATTATACACAGTGATGCCCATGCCCAGAGTCTAGTGATGGGGTGTCCGCAGCAGTGCCCTAATCAATCTTTCCTGCCCCTTGACCCTGTGGTGTTTCCTAAAATGGATTTTCCTTAATTCTTCAGCCTTCCTGCCTCTCCTAGTATCCCTGCAATAAGTGAATTTTTCCCTTGAGTTAGCTGAACCCAGACTTACACACTGATGGGCTTGGGGAAAATCAAGTGTTCAGGGAAGGGGAGTATTCTCTGCAGGCTAGGGTTGAAAAGTACTCTCTGAACCTTGTGTAGGTGAGACAGGCTTCTGTCCTGTACTGGTTGGAGGGGGTTGATGTTTCCCCCAGGTCTCTTTTGTGGACTCGGGTCACTAAGAAGACCCATTTATCAGGACCACTGGGGTGGCTATTGACAGGTGCCAAGCCTGCGGCCCAGCGATCCAAAGGACTGGGCACTCCTACCGCCTACTCCTACCTCCAAGGGCCATAAAGGCAGAGATGTAGGGAAAGTTCAGCCCTCTGGAGCGGAGCGGTCAGGGCTGGGTTGGCTCTTCCCTTTCCCCTAGGATTCCTGCCCTTCTCAGGAATGTAACGAGGAGGCTGCAGCACTCACCGTGAGGACCCTCCCAGCCCAGCCGCTGGGGCAGCTTCCCAGCCATACAGGCGCAGCTGTGCTTTCTGCTCAACGAAAACAACAGCACCTGGACTTCTCTCTCAGCCTGGCCCCGAGAGGAGCAGGACGCAGGTGGGACTGGAGAGGAGGCGGCTCTGGGTGGTGCTTCTTTGCATCCGAGAGCCACGTGGAAGTGCGCCTTTCTCCTTCCAGGTTGGAGCCCTGGAGCCCTCGCCCTTGTCCTCCTGGCCACTGGATGAATCCTGACCGGAAGGCCCGCACTCCTTCATGAGCTCCCAAGCGCTTACCTCTCTGCCGCTGGGCGCGTCCGGTTCCCGGGAGCCGAGGCGCGGTGCCACGTCCGGGCCGGTGGAGCGCGGCGCTGGAGTCTCTGCCCCAAACTCACGGGAGCGAATCTGCGGCCCGGGGTCCCGCAGTGGAGCGGGACAGGGCATGGCTCGGCGCCCCTTTCCCATCAATACTGGAGGGGAGTCGGGGGGATGGTCCGGAGCCGGCAGAAAAAGCGAGGGAGCCGCGTCCTCTCCTGCCCAGGCCCGGGTCTTGTCCCAGGAAGCGATGCACCCACAGGAGCACCCGAGGGCTGGTCTCGAGAGGGCCGTGCGGCCTGGGCCTTGGGCGCTGGAGCGCAGGAATAGAAAGCAAGCCCTTCTAGGCCACGGCCCCCGGGCGCCGCCTCCCGGGACACCCTCCGCAGCCCAGGATAGCGCAGGGCGGCGGGAGTCCCTCCCAGCCTGGCGCGCTCGGGCTCACGCGGCGGAGCGCAGGGACCCGCCGCGGAAGAAACGGCCGGGTTTGCGGGATTCTCCGGCCGCCGTGGCGTCGAGGCAGTCAGGCCCGCAGCTCTCCCGGCCGGCGGAGTCCCGGCCAGAGCCGGGTGGAGGCTCGAGTCTGCCGACCGGTCGGAACCAATAGCTGGACGCAGGCGGCGTTTTCTTCCCGGACGGCCTGCCGGGCCTCAAAATGAGCGTCCGTTTCTCGTCCTTTTCGCATTTCTGGTAGATTGCAACCCGGCGTCCCCTGCCCGAGTGTCCTTTGCTGTCCGGGCGCCGACAGTCCGGACGCTTGTGAATCGTTTCCTAACCTTCCCGACAGAGCTTTCCGCCCGGACGGGCGGGAGGCCGCGGCTCGCGGGAAGCGGAGCTTCCCCACGCCCTGGGCGGTCTCTGGCGCACCGCGGGGCCGCTCCCTGCAGGTGGCCGCTCACCGGGCTCCTGTGAACTGGCAGCGACGCCCGGTGACAAGCGAGGAAGCGAGACTGCTGCGTGGAAGGGAGCGTGGAGCCCACCCCCCAGCGCAGAAGGCTCAGGGATTGCAGGGAGCCTCCTTTGAACTGGGAGCTCTGCTCAGTTTGTGCAACCAAAGGCCCCCAGGCCTTCCAAAGACCCGCCGCTTCAGCCGACTGCCTCTGGAGAAACATCGCGTCTCTCACACACCGCCGCCCCTCCATTTTCTCTGCCCTAGAAGCCTCTCCCACCGGGTCTAGGCCGGCTGCTGTCACCGGCCCTGTACACGGGCTGGAGGAGCCTTGGCGGGCCAGTGCCCTGCGAGCCTGTCGTGAAGGACCGCACCTCACCGTGCCCTAGGACAGTAGTTAAAAACGCAGAGGTGACTTGGGACTTCTGTGGGGTTAATAAACTGCCTTCTCTCCCTCTCCTCCTGCCCACCCCTCAGCGGAATCCACCCATTCGGTAACCGTGCCGCTCCTGTGCTGACCGGGAGGAGCCCAATCTCTGGCCTGAGATATGAAAGGGAAAGTCAAAGCCTGTGGATATTCCGAAATAGGTTCAAGAGTATCTGCCTGAGCGTCTGTGAGCTCGCAGGCCAGGCTCCTAACACGTGTGCCAGCCTGCTGGAGCTGGCTTCCCCTTGACGGCAAGGGAACTGGTGAAAGACCGCGCGAGGGCCCCTTAAGCGCATTCCTGTGAACCCGCAGCATCCGCCCCGCCGTTTGTGTGCCGTCGGGTGGTGGCCCTGTGGCCCCTGGGACCACATGGGTGAATGCACGCCCTCCTGCGTTTGCCTGGACTGGAGGCAAATGTGAGGGTGAGGTCTGGAACAGCAGCTGGTGTGTAACCAAGACCTCTGGGGGAACGAGGGGGTAAATGTCTAGACACGCAACACGACTGTCGAGCTGTGTGGACACGGGGTCTCAGGCTGACACCCTGCCTGAGCGTGACATTGTGCGCTTGTGCACACGCGCGGAGGGGTTTGTGTGGGGGAGTGGTGAGTCCGGCTCCGGCAACCACCCCACCCCTGCCGGGCGCCTGGAGGCCGGGGAGGGCTCTAGGGCTGGGTGGGTCTTCACTGAGGGTTCCCTTCCTTGGGTCTCCACCCAGCCGGGCAGGGTCAGCACCAGCTCCTTCCCCACCCGCCCGCCCCACGGACAGCCGGGCGCCTGTGAAAGCGGGGGACTCGCTAATCTCCTTGCTCGGAGGAGGGGCGGGCAGAGCACTTAATGCACAATAGCCCCCCCTCCCCCCGCCCCGGAGGCGCTGAGGAGGGAAAGCTCCTGGAGGGGAGGCCCGCCACTCCACTTTCCCCAGGAAATCAAGGGTCTGGGAATGGGATGGGGAGGGCGGCGCCCCTGCAGTTTGTAGGATGTGCCTCCTACCGCCCCACCCCTGCCTGGTGCGTAGAAAAATCGGGTCAAGCCACCCCGGGGTTCCCTGCGCCTTTCCTGGAGTACCAGCCAAGAGCCAAGCGTTTTCTACCTGCGTTATCTCCTTAATCCCTTCGGTAATCCGGGAAAGGGTTGGTTCTATAATTTGGGCAAGGAAACGGTAGGCTCCTAAAATTTAATTAACTTGCCGGAGGTTAGGAAGCAGAGAAGCTGAGCTCAAAACCTAGGCCGACGTCCAAAGCCACCTCAGCAGCCGCCTAGGAGTGAAAGAGGATTTTAGAAAGAGGGACAGGTGCAGGAGAAGAGGAAATGGGAGATCGGAGGGGGGCCACTGTAGGTGACAGGGAAGGGGCAGGACACAAGATAACAGGGAGGGGTGAGGCATGTGGCATAGGGTAGAGTGCCTTTTTTTTTTTTTTTAAAGTAGGTTCCACACCTAGCGACGAGCCCAACCCGGGGCTGGAACTCAAGACTCTGAGATCAAGACCTGAGCTGAGATCAAGCCAGATGCTTCACTGACTGAGCCACCCAGGCACCCCTGGGAAGAATGCATTTTAAAACATATCAGAAGGGGTATCAATCGTGTCTATATATTTCATTTCTTTAAATAAAATGGAAAAAATACTCCTGGGCAATAAAATAAGGCAAGTTGGAGAACCCAGGATTAAATCTCAAAGGGTGATAATTTACGACCTTGATCCTCCAAGCAGCATCAACAGCACCTGAAGTTTGTTCTAAATTCAGGATCCAGGCCCACTCCAGATGTGATAAATGAGAATCTGCATTTTAACAAGATCCCCAGTGATTCCAACATATTCAAGTTTAAGACACTGGCAGAATCTATTTATATATAAGTTAATACAAGTGAATACACCTTCCCATGTTTGACATAGAGCTTACATACATACATACATACATACATACAAATAAAAGGGCCCCTGGCTGGCTCAGTCAGCAGAGCATGCAACTCTTGATCTCAGGGTTGTGGGTTCAAGGCCCTTGTTGGGCATACAGCTTACTTTAAAAAAATGAATACACCTTATAATGTATATAAAAGAACCTTCCCAGGGACACTCCCCTACAACTCTGGAGGAGGCGGGGAAGAAGGGAAGGCCATGCTCTCTTTTCCTTTCATATTCTGACTGAACTTTACTGTCTAAATGGTCAAAAAAAAAATCCCTGCCAGCTCTCAGAACTTCAAGCTGCACTCTCCCATCCACCCCAACCTGTTCGCCCATTCTCCAGCCCAGAGCTATAGGCTTTGCACAGAGTAGATGGAAAAGGAGAGGAAGGATTTTCCTTCCTGGTTCTCTACTCCTTTGTCTAATAAAGTGTAATTCATTTGGTTCTATTTTTAACTTTCTGCTTGTTTGAATCCTCCCACCCTGCTGACCCAGAAGAGGGAGGGGAAGTGCAGAGAACCTCCTTCTAATCCTAGAGGGCTCCTAGAAGGAGGCAAGCCCAGGCTGGGAAGGCCCAGAGGATGGGTGCTAGACAAGTACGGGGAAGAAGGAGGAGGAGGTCTCACAGGGCTGGCAGTGCTCCAGGATGGGTCCTTGAGGGGTGGAGGGGACAGTCAGAGCTGAAGGAGGCCCAGTGGACTGGAGTGGATTGGAGGTGGTTTTTCCAGAGCCCTAGGAGGCAATCTCCCAATGGATCTCTGGGCTAAGAGCCTCCACAATAAGAGAAATCCAATGAGGAGGCTGGTGTGGTCTCACCTCCAATCCTTCCCAAATCCACCGCACCCCTGGACTCAGCCATCCCTCCCAGAGACCCTGGCTCTAGGGTTAGACCCTGGGTAGGGATACTGCCCCCATTACCAACTGCAAGCTCTTAGGCAAGTTGCTTAACCTCTCTGGTCTTCCATTTTCCTTGTCTGCAAAGTGGGATGAAAATACCACTTACCTCACAGGATGGTTGTTGGAAATGTACAGGCGACCCTGTATTAGTACTTTTAAAACCTAGTGTAGTGCCTTGAACACAGCAAACACTCAATACTGTTATTTATTAATATTATTACGGTTATTGGGGCGCCTGGGTGGCTCAGTTGGTTAAGCGTCTAACTAGGGCTCAGGTTATGATCTGGGGGTACTGGGAGCCCGTGTGGGGTTTCCTGCTCAGTGGGGACTCTGCTTGTCCCTCTCCCTCTGCCCCTCCGCCCGCTCTTTCTCAAATAAATAAATACATAAATAATAAAATATTTAATATTATCGTTATTATTTTCCACCATGGCTGGTAGCAGCCGCCCCAGCACTCCCAAGGGTCCCTCAGACCCAGGTTCCCAGGGCCCTAGCTCCAGGCGCCTCTCCCCACGCGGCCCCTAGAGGGCGCCCGGAACTCACTCGTCCTGCGTTTTTGCGTTGGCGCCTCAGGTCTGGCTCCCACTGATGGGTGACTCCTGAAGTCGCCGCCGCCGCCGCCTCCAGCTTTTGGGTCTTGCGACTCCTCCCGAAGGAAGGGAAGATCTGTAGGCTCTGGGACTACAGGGCGGAAATGAGGGGGCAGGAGCAGCTCCCACCAAAGCCTCCCTGAGGGCGGCTCGCAGCAGTGGGGACCTTGCACCCCTTATGCTCCCCAGACCCTAACAACCAAGCACACAAAAGGAGGCCGGATTTCCCTAGGCTTCTGGGAGGCAGTGGCGACCGCTGGACCTTCCGAGCCTAGCTAGGGTCCTTAGCTGGAATTCCTGGCGGCCCGCTGCCCCCAAGCCCAGCCTCAGCGTCTTGGGGTGTCGTCACCCACAGGAGCCGCAGGGCTGGCAACAGAAGCACGGGCCTAGGAAATCCCCACCCCGCGCCGCCCGCGGGCGAGTTAGGCCTCCCCCCTCCCGGCAAGGGGAGGAGGGCGGGGAAGGGGAAGGGGAGTGCCCCTGGCGGAGTGGCTGCGGGGTAACCGCCTGTGGGAGCTTCGTGGGGCCTGGGCGGGTGTGAGTTGGAGGGAACCGAGAATGCTCGCAGTGGAGACTGTGTGTGCGCGTGTGTGCGCGCCTAGCACCCGCGCACCCGCGGCTCCCTCCCCTTGTGCAACATCGCGCATCCCAGGGGTCGCACAGTGGGAGGCCGCATGTGAGGTTGCACACAGCGATGCAGGCTGTGACTGAGGAGATGTGGGTTTCTAGGCACCCCCAACACAACGTGGGTACCCCACTGCTCCTTCCACTCACCACCCTACGCCCTCCATCGAACACACCGTCTTATTCTGCTCTGAGCTCCTTGGAAAATCCACACTGGCTCTAGCCCTTGCTCAGTCTGTTCTATCGGGCTCCCCAGGGTGAGGAGTCCAGGGGTGGGTGTAGGGGAGTGGTGCCGGGGCCTCCCCGGGCTGGCATTGGGCAGCCCATTCGAGCCATGCGGGGAAAGCGGAAGTACCTCCTGTTAGTTGCCCGGGCAGCGGCCTGGCTGTGGGGCTCGAAACTCTGAGCTGCTTAGAGAGCAAGACTCCGAGGGCTGTGTGGGAGTGAGTCGTGTGTGAAGGTGGGTGTGAGGAGAGCAGGGAGAGCAGAGCAAGAGAGAGGGGGTTTCCTCCGCATCTGGCCTGAGGGGCCCTCCAGGCAGCCCCAGGGCCCCAGCCCCCCTCCCCTCCCCTCCCCTCCCCATAGCGCTGAGGCGGAAGGAATACCAAGGGCTCCAGCTCTGCACAAGCCGGAGGGAGGTCCCTCTTAGTAGTCTCAGACACCTGGAACATACCTTGCCCACCTGCAAGTCACACCATAAACAGGATGCCCTCCGGAGTCCTGGGCCCAGGGCAAACCCCACACCCGCGGCCACGGTAGGGGCGCCACAAGGCAGTGCTCAGGCCATGCCCACACAGCCCCTGAGCACAGATCGGAACAAAGCCCTATTTTAGTTAACAGCTTGAGCCAGATTCTCTGTGTACCGCCGGCCGCACAGCACGGGCCTCTCGGACCCCAGCCCTGCCTGGGTTTCTGGGCCCCGCAGGCCGCCACCCACTCAGCCACCACGCTGGGCTGCGCCTGGTCTGGCGGGGGCTCCGGGCTCAGTCGCCGCCGAATTTGGTCAGTGCAGTGGGCTCCCTCAAGCCAAGGAAGGAAGCGGACCTTTCTGCTCCGACAGGTTCGTGAATTCCTCTTCTCTTTCCGCATCTCTCCACACAACTATTCGGTTACTGAATTCCTTTTCTATTTTTTGAACAGAGACCGACCATTTCCGGCAGGCGCGGTGGCAGGCCGGGAGTTGTGAGCTTTCGGCTGCGGGCAGTTGGCCCTGACTGTGACCCTCGCAGCCCCCTCCCCACCAGCCTTCGCCCCACTCGGGACCGGGTGTGCGGGTCCAGCTGCCCCCCGGCGGGCCCCGCCGCCGTCCCGGTCTTTCCCCGCCGCCGCGGCCCTCGGCCGACCCGGGATTCGCCGAGATTCGGTCCCAACGAATTCCCCGCGGAGACAGGGAAGTCGTGCGCGGCCCCTGGGTGCCGAGAGCCCCGGTACCCCGGGGGAATCTGGCACCCCTGGGACCCCTCGCCCGAGGGCCTGGGAGCGCGGGAGGGGCCCGGGAGAGCGCGCGCCCCCGGCCTCCCGCGACCCGGAGCGGCCAGAGCCAGCGCCTATCCCGGGAGCCGGAGCGCCGAGCCGGGTGGCCTCCAGCGATGGGCGCGCGGCCCCAGGGCTGGGGATCCCCGCCTGCCGGATGCCCACTTCCCCGCGAGTCCCCGACAAGCTGGACGGGGTCCGAGAGCAGTGGCGCGGAGGGGGCATTCGCCCGTATGGTTATGAGTGTGAACCCTAGCTGTTTGCGAAGATCCGGGAAGCAGGAGGTACTTCGGGGAGGGGTGTATGATGCCTAATTTTGCTCAGAGTTTGTCTTGTAAGAGGGGACGAGGGGCTGGGGGCAAAGCCTGGACTTTGAAGCGGGTTTGGGGGCCCTGTTTGTGCCGAGCAGTAGCCCGCATTCCTGCCTCGGCTCCTCACCTGGACTGTCCACGGCCAGAAAGTATGGAGCAGCCTCCGGGGCCAGCAGCCTCTGGAGGGATCCTGGGGATTGGGAGGTGGGAGGAAGGCTCCAGTCTCCTCTGAGGTTCAGAGACTCTGGAATCTTACAGCGGGGAGGCACTAAAGGTGCGTCTTTAAAACACAAATGAAGAAGATACGGGGCCACGCAGAGAAGGTGCGGGCCAGGCGGCTCCAGTCCCCGCGGGAGAGGAGGGATCTTCCAGACCTGCCCAGGCAGATGGAAACGAATTCGCTGGTTCCGGGAGGCCATGTCCGGATTTCTCCCGGCCAGGTCCTGGGTGTTTCAGCTGGTGCAGCGGGGGAGCCAGCTGCAGACCCAGTGTGGTGGCCAGAACCTTCTCCCCCAAGACCAACACAGTTTGCTAGGGCCTTGCCTGGTCACCCAGTGGGCCTGGGAGGTGGGAGCAGGAGGTCCAGGCTTAGTCCTTTGGGCCCAGAATCCTCTTCTCCTGAGGAGATCAGGGTCCAAGGGGGCCACGGATAAGATGGATGAGCACTGCCCCTCCGTCAAATTTCCCTTTGGGCCTCCTAGGGTGTGAGGTTGTTGTGCTTTGTCCCCCTCTGGTATATCAGGTCCAGGATAGCAGCCTGGGCAGGGATGAAGGACAGTGTCTCTGATGGCACCCTCTGGGTACACACAGCTCTGTATGCCTGAACAAGACCCACACCCACTCGCTTCTAGCTTCTAGCCACAAAGTTCTTTCACTCTCCCATCCCAAAGAAGGAGCCTCCTATCCCCACACTTTATGCCCCCCAGGATGGCATGTCCCCAGACCCTCCACCACCTAGCTTCTTCCAGAAAAGCAGCCCCAAATCAGTTTTGTGCACCTGAGACCGGTCTAGTGCGTGGGGGACTAGATGTTATAGGGAGCGTTGTGTACCGTGGCTGCTGTCCTGGCCCCCGTAGTCCGGGTCCCTGGGAAGTCACTTACTATTCAGATCTCTCCTAGGCCAGACTAGTGCTGGGAGTGGGAAGTCCCACTTAGAGGATCCTGGCCCAGTTACTGACTCACTGTGCTCCAACCTGTGTGGCTTGCTGGGTAAAGGCCTAGAACCCTGGAACTCCTAGCAGATGTTGGTATGTCCCCCAATGTATCTGCATAGCCCACCTTAGACCCCCCACGAGCTTTGCACCATTACACCCACTCGGTGACAACCACACACACTCACCTGCAGAGTCACCCACAATGATCCACACTCCCCCCTAATTCACACCCCCATTGCATACTGTCACACACACATATATACAGTAAAATACACATCTCATGTATTATTACATGTCAAACATGATTAAATGTCACACATGATTACATATCACACACAATTATATTCATACAATTACAGATGACTCACAATTACAAACATTCACACATTTAACACAAACATAGATTCACGAGGAGAAACGAATAGGTACTCTCACACACATTAGCACACGATTCATACACAGTCACAAATACGGGTGGGTGATCACAATTACCCAAAAAGAAACAATCACATTCACACATGGTTACAGACGCACCACTGCAAGTTCGTGCGTACAGTGATAGTTTCGATTTGCAACTTAAGCAGAAACAAGCACTTACAATAATTGCAAACACAGTGACACGCTTGAACACGATCACATTCATTATCAGTATCATCCGATTGTCCACACCATCACGAACACACAATTCACACCCGCGACCCTCACACCCAGAGACAGCATATCCTCTAGAGCATTAGCCGTCCTGGGAGAGCCTGGCACTCCTTCCTTTCCGAGGTCTGCCGCCTCACTGCTTGTCCCCCTCCTCCCCTCTCCGCAGAGCCCGCAGGTCCTGGCCCCCAGATGTCCCTCCTGCGCAGACACCCGCGCTCTCCCAGCAGTGCCCCTTCACCCCAAGCCCAAATAGCTGCAAGTTGCTGGGCTCAGCAAGGAGCAGGCAGCCCTGACTCCGGATCCGGAGGGTTTTATTTTTTTTTTCCACATAAATTACACAAGCACTTTATAAAATGGTTACACAGAAAACACCTTATAAGTGCATAACTTAAGCTCCCCTATGAACAGGATCTGGAGAAATAGGCTGAGTTTGTGTGAAAACCTGCCTGTGCGTACCTGGGTGTGGCTAATGTGTGATGGGGGCCTGGCAGGCCGTGGAGCTGTTGTGTGTGGGATAGTGTGTCACAGTGTGGCCGTAGCCTTGTGTTTGTGAGAAGTGCCATGCTGTTCACAATGAAGCTGGGTCACCCCTAGCTTATGCCTGATAGAGTCAGGGGTGTGAAGGCCATGACACTCTGCCGTAGGTCCTCTGTGTTTGACTCTGGGTGACACCAGGAGGGACAGTAAAATCACCTCTGGCAGGGCCTTTGGGTGTCGTGTGTGATGGGGAGTGGAATACAGAGGGGGTCTCCCCAGAGCAAGTTCAAATGACAGCCCATGCTGTCCTCTGAGGACCTCAGAAGCTCTTCTTCCCCCATCTCCTCTGCCTCTCTCAGTCCCACGTTAAAAATCAGAATAAAATAAAATAGACGCAAACTGGAGAGGACTCTGAACAGTTCCAGAGGGCGCAGGACCAGTTAGGCATCTGGAAGGAGGTCCGTGTCCCTGTCTCCTGCGCTCTTTTTTTTTTGCCCCCATCAAAGAGGAAACAGCGTCGGCAGGAGCTCGAGGGCCGGTGCGGAGGGGCGCCGCGTTCCCCTCCCGCATGCAGTCTGAAGCGGGAGAGGGGAGAGAGTCCTGGTTCTCAGCCTCAGCGCCCCCTTGGCTGGACCTGGGCTCTCGAGGGGTGGGGCAGGCAGGCTCACTCGCAGGCCGAAGCCACCGACGTGACGCTGGTGATTTTGGTGGAGTCGTCGGACCAGGGCTGCAGGTTCTGCAGGGCGAAGAGCGAAGAGTTGTGCACGCACAGCGGGTCGGCGGGCAAGGGCTGTGCCAGACTCTTCTGGAAGGCCTCTTGCTGCAGCTGCAGGAGGATTCGGTTCGCCTGCTGCCTCTCAGCCTCACGCTCCTCGGCGGTCTGCCGCCTGTACCGGGGACAAGCCATTACCCACGCTTCGGTGTGCTCCCGGGAAAGAGCCTGGAGGAGCCCTGCTCCCGTCACGGCTCCCAACTCCAGCTTGGGCCTCTTTAACACACACCCTTATCTTGAGGGTCCTACTCCGACAAAGACTGGAAACCCCAAAAGTAAATGGAGCGCGGGTATCCCGGGGGAGCTGTGGGAAACTCCGCTAGGCCCAAGCGTCTGGGGCTCTCCGTCTCCCACTAGCCTAGGATGGCGCAGCCAGGGTTAGGATGGCATCTTGCCTCTCCCCAGCTCTGCCGTCCCAAGCCTGAGGTGCCCCACCCTCCCCACCAGCCCAGGGCAGAGACAAGGGCCGGCGGATTAGGAGCTGCCTTGCCTGACCTCTCTTCTCGCCCTTTTCTCTGCGATCCTGTCGCAGGCTTCCTGCCTCCTGCGCTGAGCCCTGTGCCCTGCGGGGACTCCCGCTGGACCAGCCGCCTTCCTCCGAGGCGGTCCGGGGAGGCGATGACTCACTTATTCCATTTAATGCCTTCCCTCCACCCCGTCAACTGAGATCAAACGTCTGTCTCTAAGGTGGACAGACCTAATGGGAGTCCCGGGGGCCTCCAGAAGCAATTTGTAGGCGATCGATGAAGCCGGGCGAAGCCGGCAAGGGCCTCTCCCAGTGGTGGACTCCCGCCTCCCTCCCGCCGCCCCTTCTTGCCTTTTGCTCCATGCGTCTTTCCGTCTCTCGTCTTACCCTTCTCTCCTGCATTTCAAACTGCCTGACTGGTTCTCTTCCTTTTAGGCGTTGTGTCTTTTTCTCCCATTTTCTCTCACCCCCACTCCCTTCGTTCTCTCAGAATTAAGAGAATTTGTTTGAAACGAAAATGGAGATTTAATCATCCATTGCTTTCCTTTATTATCCTAAGACTTCTCCAGGCTGCCTGGTTTTTCCTTTTCTTCCTAGGGTGGGCTATTTATCTTTGCCCCCTCCCCTCTCTCTGCCTGCCACTCTCTTGTCTTTCTCTGTGCCCCTCTCTTCCAGGGGCTTGCGTTGCTCCCTCCCCTCGCTTAGGCTGCAGCCTGGTGGGGCCTTGGGAACACTAGTGCCCCAAACCCTATTCAGCTAGCCCTTGCTACCTCTTTAGCCTTCCAGAGGTCTGAAGCCATACCCCCATTTTTTCCCCAGAGACAGGAATGGGGGGGCAGAGTGGTGGGGCAGTGGCTTCCTTTGTGGCCACGATGGCAGAATCCCAGGCAGATTCCTCGCCTTCATTCAGAAAAAGAGGAAACTCCAATTCCTTCCTCCAGCTCTAGGCCCCTCTGGCCCGGAGCTGCGGATTTCGCCCAGACCCTCCTGCGCTCTCCCCCTAAGGCCTGAACTAGCGAGAAACTTCTCAAGTGTGGAGAACGGAGTATGCGAGCCATATGTGCCAGAGGGTGCAGGAGTGCAAGTGGGTGCAGCTGGAGAAAGCGCCGGTAGTTGCGGTGAATAAGTCTGCCAGAGTGTGGGACTCGCGTTACGAGAGAGAGAGAGAGAGAGAGAGAGAGAGAGAGAGAGAGAGAGAAAGAGAGAGAGAGAGAGAGAGAGAGATGTATGTGGGGGGGATTTTAGTGTGGTTGTGGGTGTGTGACGGGAGAAGAGTAAATGTGTCTCCTTCTCTCTCACCACACCCATCTGCTCCTAATTGATTCCCCTTTCAGTGGGACTCTCCAAAACCCCGCTACAGCCGGTGCGGATTGATTTTCCTCTTCCAGAGTCGGGGATTGGCTGCGAGAGGGCCGCGCCGAGTGCCTGGGGAGAGGGAGTCAGCAAGACCCAGGCCGGTGGAGCCTGGCGGCTCCGCTAGGAGCCCCGGCTGGGGCGCAGAAACAAGGCGCGGGCCATCCGGCCTCCAGTCTCATTTGGAGGAGACATCTCTGTAAGCGCGAGTTTGCGCAAACAGAAAGTCCCTCAGGACTCACTGATCCCCAAAGCACGGATTGCCTGGACTGTGCTTGAGCCCCGCCATTTCCCCAAGCAGCAGCGGAGACCAGCCGCGTCTACACCGGCACTGAGTGTGTCGGCCAGAAAGCCAAGAAGCCTCCCGTAAAACAGAGCCGGGGCTCTCCAGCCTCAGCTCGGTCGCTCCCCGTTCCCGGCCAGCCTAGCAGGGAACCGATCAGAAGCCGGCGAGTGGAGGGGGTGTGAGCGCCCCAGGAGAGACCCCGGGACAGAGAGCTGCCCGCCCAGCGCGCTCACCTCCACTTCGTCCGCCGGTTCTGGAACCAGGTTTTGACCTGCGCGTCGGTCATTTTGAGCGCCTTGGCCAGGGCTGCGCGCTCGGCCGAGGCCAGGTACTTCTGGCGGTGGAAGCGCTTCTCCAGCTCGCAGATCTGCAGGCGCGTGAAGGACGTGCGCGGCTTCTTCTTCTTGGGGGGCGTCCGGTTCTGATAGGGGTGACCTATACGGCGTGTTACAGTGAAGGGTGAGAGGGCCACTGGAGCGGGAGACAGACAGACGGCAGAGGCAAGCGGCAGAGCGTCAGGAGGCGTCCCAGGCCCGACTCCCCGCGATCAGCGAGCGCAGCGGCCAGACCCCAGGAGCGGGGCGGTGATCCTCCAGTCAGCCCTCAGCTCCAAGCCCGAGGCGGGCAACGGCCCCCTCCCGCCCGCCAGGCCGCCGCCACGGAGGCCTCTCTAGCCCGGGGCTCCCACGTGCCCAGCCAGAACCCGTGCAGTCGCCTCCCCAGTCTCCTTGAGGGGCATGTCTGAGGCGAGCTAAAGGTCGCAGGCCCCCGCTGCCCCAGGCCTCCGGCCTCAGAGAAGCTGCCCAGCAGCAAGGGTCAGTGTGTGTGGGGGAGCGGGGTGGACCCTGGGTCCTGACCTGAGCCACCAACACGCAGCAACATCCCCAGACACATCACATAGCACGGGGGTAAATTACAGATCCATACACCCAGTCTGACACAGGGGACAGGGACACAGGCAGACACATACAGGACAGGGGGCAACACAAGTGACAGTTATTCACTTCCTCAGAACCTTCTTCAAGCCTGAAGCAAGATTAGGGTGTGCTGTGGCTAGGTCCTATGTGGGACCCTTTCACCAGAGACCCAAGACCAGTGGGTTCTAGGCTGAGGGTTCCATTAGAGCCCTTCAAGGCTGGCCTGGCCTGCGTTGGGGGAGTGGAATGAGCAGCAGGCTCTGCCCCCCAGGCCTGATAAGACTTGGGGTGGGGACTGGGGTCCCTTGAGTACAGGGTCCTTCCTGGAGGCCCAGAGCAGAATGCCTGTATTGCCTCTGCTGCCCCCCCCCCCTTTGTCACAGACCTAACCTGTGAGCCAAGGTTCCAAGGCCAGAACAGGAGCAAGGCGCCTGGGGTGCCTTGGGGTCGCCTACCTGAGAGTGTAGCTCTAAGCTGCCTATTTCCTTTCCACCATTGGGCCCAGATCCCTAGCCCCATGGGAGTCCCACGTCGCCATCCGCAGCGGCCCGTACCTCCTGCCTCCTCTCTCTAAGTCCCGGCCAGGAACCCAGGCTCAACTCGTGGTTACTTCTCAGCGGGCATGGGAGCGGGGCTGGGCGGGAGGATCGAGGATCGAAGCCTCGGATCCTAGGAATGCTAAGGGGCTAAGTGAGGCCGGAGAAAGGGGCCCGCGCGTGAGCGAGAGCTGAGTGCCGAGAGCGGAAGCGAGAGCGGAGGGAGCCGCGGCGAGCGGAGGAAGGCGCGGAGCTGGCAGCCGAGAGGGCGGCAGCCGGCCGCCGCCGAGTGCGTAATCGTCCCAGGAGTTGTCCTTCGGCCGCCGCGGATCGATCGCCGGCCAGGCCGTTGCATTATTCACACTGGAGGGAACAGGGCTGGGCCCCGAGGGGAGGACGCCATGCCACGACCGAACGAAAATGAAGCAGGAGGCTCAGCCTCACGCTGCCACCGACCTGGACGAAGCCCGCAGTCCGGGAAGAAGGGCCCGCCAGCTCTGCTGCTTTACTCAGGCTCAGGGCCTCTGCCGGGCCCGGCAAGGGCAACGGGCACTGGAGCTCCGAGCGCGAAGTGGTGTGTGTGTGTGTGTGTGCGTGTGTGCGCGCGCGCGCGTGTGTGTGCGTGTGCGTGTGTGTGTGTGTGTGTGTAGGGAACGAGAGGTGGGGAACCTGTTCTTTCCTTGCGTCTGATTCTGGGGCTCGCCGCCTCAGCCAGAGAACGTTGGCCGGGACGGAAGAAACAGTTTGTTCACATCGCTCCCCTTTCTCCAAGATTACCGAGCCCCAAATGTCGGCGGAAGGTAGTCCCCAAGCTACATCCCCCTTTCCTCCGCCTGACTGAGCCCCAGGGACTCCGAGAGGGGATCGGGGAGCGCTTTTCAGTGTGGGGGTCCTGCGGGAGAAACGGAGAGGGGCCCAGACTGGGAGAACTCTTCTCGAGCATGGCGATTCCGCGAGCGTGGAAAGGTGGCGGGCAGCTGCACTTGGGGGAAGCACCGAGAGGAGCTGGGCAACCTGGTGCACAGAGGGGGCTGCCGGGAGCCACCGGGCGGGGAAAAGGTAGCGCAGAGCCCGGGCCGCGGCCAGGCGGGGCGCGCGCGGGCCGGACTCACCTGTGAACCTGTCCTTTGTGTATCTGCGGTTACTCTCCATCCAGGGGAAGGTGAGGCCGGTGAGGTTGTTGACACCCGGCACCGCAGGCACGGAGGGCACGGTGGGCAAGCCGGTAGCCAGAGGCTGAGGGTGGGCCACCGCTCCAGCTAGCGGCCTATGCGCCGGCACCCGAATCACCCCCGCAGCGCTCAGGGCCCCCCCCGCCGCCGCCGCCGCCGCCGCCGCCACCGCCACCGCCGCCACCGCCGCCGCCGCCGGGACCAGGGCCGCCCGCCAAGGCCATGTTCACGTTGTAGGAGCCAGCCAGCGGGCCCATGCTGCAGGCGCCGCCGCCGCCGCCGCCGCTCGCTGGGCCACCAGGGCCGCTCGGACCGCCAGCACCATAGGCCCCCGCGCCCCCGGCCCCCGCCCCGGCTGCGGGGCCCCCGCCGCCGTAAGCGTAGGCGCCTCCAACCAAACAGCCAAGGCCGTATTCTCCGTCCTGGAGGCGCGAGGCGGGCCCCATGCAGCCGCCTTGGTCCGGGCTGTTGAGGATCTGGTCGATGCCGAAGCTGATGGGCTCCGCATGGCCCGGGTGGAGATGGTGCGGGCCCAGGTGCTCCATGCTGGCCCCCGGCCCCGGCCCCGCGGGGGGGCCCGGGCGGCGGCGTTTGCTGTGTTTGGCTCGGGGGGCAGCGCGCAGGGGCGCGGAGGCGGCAGCGGCTCCTGGCTGCGCGGCGACTTGGAGGCGAAGTGCGCGGAGGGCTAAAGTAGGGGGGAGGGGAAGGGAGAGGGGGCGCCGTATTCTTCCCCTCTCCGGCTGCTCCTTCCCCTCTCCGGCTGCTTGCTAGATGTTGACTCTGGGACATCAATCACCGGGCGAAAAAGCCCGGTGCGAGCGAGTCTAGCCGTTTCGGCCGGGTCTCTCCATTGGCTGTGCGTGGAGAGGAGCGGGGTGAATGACAGCGCGGGGGAGGGGCGGAGAGGGGGAGAGGGAGGCCGGGAGCCGAGACTGATTCAGGAGCCAGACACAGAGAGACGGAGACCGAGGCTCGGAGAAGTAGTTCAGGAAGAGAGAGAAGAAGGGATTCGGAGACTTAAAAGGAGAAAAAGAACAGGAGGCGGCCCTTCCCAGAGACCCATGAACAGACGGACCCAAGGAGGTGGAGGACAGAGACCTCTTCCCAGCCTGGCAGGAGTCTCCCCAGTTTGAATTGGGCCAAAGGGGTCCAGCTTGCTAGGCCTCTGGGGAAGGGTGTCCGTGAGCTACTGGAGAACCTCCCCAAGGGCTCAGCTGGGAAGCACCTGTCCTTCAACAAGAGGATTTACTCCAAACTTCAAGTCTGGCTTGTTAGAAAGTAGAAGACTGTCTACTCCCCAGGTATGGAGCCCAGGCCCCTGAGGCGGGAAGGTGAGTTCAGGCTTGTCCTTTTTTAAAACACAGGCCTATGAACAACTGGCTATATGTTGTTGGAAAAATCAACAACCACCCCCAACTCAGCCTATTTAGAGAAACTGAGGAAAGGAAGACTTCCTGAGAGGCAGGCACAAGTCAAGGGAGTTGGCTTGCGGCCTGCTGCCAGGGTGCCCATGCCTCAAGATACCCCTTTCCTTTTAAATAGAAGCCTCAAGAAGCAGTTCCCACAGTGTGTGAATGAATTCAGTCAGATTGCTTTCACCTAGCAACTAGCCCAGGGCTGGCTATTCCAAGCAAAAAACCCTTGGACTGTGGTGAGAGGAAGGAGTTATTTTCTTACTTTTGGAATCCTGCGAGGGAGGCGTAGGGGACTTAAGGCAGTGGGGGCTGGGTTTGGTGGGACCAAGATCAGGAAAGTGCATCCGGACAAATTGAGGCCTTTTAAAGTTTAAAGTCAGCCTGTGGCTGACTGGCTTAGAGCCCAGGAGAGAAAGCGGAAACTCCCTTTTTCTGCTTCCTCTCTTTTCCCTCTTCAGTAGGGAAAGGTCTGCTCCCTCGAAGGAGCCAAGCTCTGGGAAGGGTGCAGGTTGGATCACTTGGGATCTATTTCTGGTCTATATCAGATTCAACAGGTCTTCAAGGAGGGATTGTCTCTATCAGGCAAGATGCTAGAATATGAAGGTTTGCATTCTGCTCATCAAATCTCGTTACAGTCTATTTGCTTTGGTCATGTCTGTTATTTCCACTTGAAGAGATCTCCTTGGAAGCAGGGAATGGTTTACTCATCTCAGTCCCCCCCCCCCCCCCGCCCCAGCTGTGGAGTACAGCCCCAAACCGCAGGATATACTCATCCTGGGTGAAAAATGAAAGAATGAATCTTATTATTCAACAAATATTTATTGAATACCTACCATGTGTCAGGCATTGTTCTTGGCATTGAGAAAATAGCAGTAAATAAAACAAAGGTCCTGCCCTCATGGAGTTTACATTCCGTAGAAGGGGTTAGACAATAAACAAAGAATCAAATACATTACGTCAGATGGCGATAAGTATTATGGAGAACACTATGAACTTCACTAACTCTTCAAGATGAGTATTATCCCCATTTTATAGATGTAAGAAAGCAAATTTCAGAGAGGCTAAGTGATCTGATCAAGACAGAGGAGCTGGATTTGACTTGCTTTTATAGGTTAGTCTGGAAACCTGGCTGCTGGTTGGAAGCACATCTCTGTGGGGAAAACCTTGTCAGGGCTCCAGGCAGGTGGACAAAGGCCCACTCAGAGCAAGGCCAGATGTGAAGAAGGTGGTGGTTTGTAAACACTAAGCAGAAATAGGAGAGAGCTCTACTCCCTTGCCAGTTTGCTCCTCTCCATCCACCCAATCCAGGTTCTACACCTCTACCCAGGAGATGCCATAACTTTCATCAAAAATTGTTTGAACCTGTCCACTGTAAACGTCAGATCATCTCAACAGATCAGAGCTTCACTCAGTTTGAGAGCCAATAAAGGAAGGTTTTGTAACTTTCAAAAAATATTGTTTGAACCTAAATTTGTCTCTTTCCTGCCTCTTGTCTTGGGGGAACCAAAGCAGAGATAAACATAAGTGTTTTACTGAGAAACTACTATGTGCTAGGCACCATACCACACTGATCTCATTTAAGACAACAAATCTGTGAAGTTAATGGAAAAATCTCCCATTTTTAAATAACTAAGAAAATTGAATGAATGTTCATAGCGGTGTTGGTCATCATGTGATGAATGGATAAATAAAATGTGGTATAATCATACAATGGAATATTATTCATCCAAAAAAAGAATAAAAAGGAAGTCCTGATTCATGCTACAACATGGAAGAACCTAGAAAACATGATGCTAAGTGAAAGAAGCCAGGCACAAAAGGCCACATATTATATGACTGCATTTATATGAACCATTCAGAATAGGCAAATCCATAGAGGCAGAAAGTAGATTAGTGGTTGTCAAGGGTTGGAGGAGGAAGGGTAGGAGGTGGCTGCAAATGGATACAAAGTTTCTATTTGGAGTGATGAAAATATTCTGGAATTAGATAGTGATAATGGTTGCACAACTTGGTGAATATATTAAAAACCACTGAATTTATGATTTAAAGGGAATATTATGGTATATGAATTATATTCATTTTTAAAAAGAAAAAAACAAAAACTGAGACTTGGTAAGATGAACAAACTTGCCCAAAGTTCCACAGACAGAAGATTGATCTGCGTTCCCAAAATCTGAACTCTTTTCCCTGGATGAGGCTGAAAAGTATGGAGAGAGGTGCTTCTGCTTCCTTTGAGGCTGAATCGCAGTGGCCCTGGTCCTTTTCATGACTAACTACAGTTCTGCCTGCTGCAATTAAAACCCTGTCTTTCTAAGTTATCCTTAGAACAACTTCCCTTTGCCACTCTCTGGCCCATGCAGGAAACCCCCTGCATGTTCCTAACACTCTCCCCATTCCTCCCTCCCTTCTCCTCTGGATGAAACTTTCCAGTACCTATGTCTTTCTGACCTTGCCCATTTGGGCACCTGCCTTACTTACTTACTGCATCTTGAACTCCTCAGATCTGGCATCAGTTGGCCAGGGTCCCTGGCAGGAGATTTCACCCTTGCTGGCCTAGCCCAAGGTTGGCAGAGGTCACAGCTGCCTAGTGGCCCATTAAGACTGTTGGGATGCTCTTCTCATCAAAATCCTGCAACCCAGGGACATCCTGACTTTCCCCTGCCCTTACATCTGTTCGCCTCACCGGTCTCTTCCATACTCCCCTCCACCCCACATCGCTCCTACTTATCAGAGTCAACTTTTCTCCCAGTCCAGTTCTGAGGTGCTGGCCTCCCCCAAGATGAGGTTCTTTGTGTCCAACTTGACCTCAGCCTTTGTTTTCCAATGAGGTAGTTGCTGAGGGCCTGGGGTACCCTTTCAGTCCCTTCTCTTCCTAGGAAGTTGAGACAAGAGGGTCAGGAGTCACTGGGTTCTGGTCCCCGCCCCTCCTGGAAGCAGTGTTCCCTGAGCACACTGCTGCAGGTTGGAAAGTTTTTCTGAACCGGGAGGAGACTCACACGGAGCTTACCTCCTGTGGTGCAGCTTTTGCATCTCCCCAGTGTTTCTGCATGCCCGTGTAGAGTAGCCCTGTTAGGAGGGAGTAGGGGAGGAAAAGAAAGCCGGAGGACAAAGCACAGTGACATCCTAGGCACCCTCAGTCACGGTGATTATCTCATGTTGTCCACCAGTAACCCTGTGATGTTATCTCCATTTCACAGATGAGAACACTGAGGCACTGAAAGTCAGGAAGGGACAGGAACTAGACTCAAATGCTGTTTTTCTGACTCCAATCATTAGAAGCTGATTTCTCGACATCAAACTTGGTAGATGTGGCCCTTGCTTTGCAGGAGTATCTTGCACACACATCTAGGTGAGTTCCAGCCCTAAGGCCACCTGGTAATCCACACCCCCCCCCCCATGCACCATCCACTCTCCTAGCCTGCAGAATAAAGAAGTGCCTCCAATTAAAAGAGGAGCAGCTGGGGCTGAGGCTGGGGTTGGGGGAGGAGAAACAGGAGGGCTCAGCCACCGAGGGCGGCCCCTTTGGATCCCACAGGGTTCCCTCCCCCCGTCTGGGAGAGACCCCTGGGCCAGGGGTTGTCCTTTAGCTTAGGGGGGTGTGTGTGTGATAACTTAATTACTTTGTGTTTGTGGGACTGTGTGTCCATGAGGGGAAAGCCAGATGTGAAAGTGTGGGTGACAGTGAGGATGGTCATGCAGATATACTGGGCATGTCTCTGAGGAATAATTTTTTAAATTTACGCAACAAATATGTATTGGGTGTCTATTATGTACTAGCGTTAGGCTGTTGGGATTCAACTGCAAGCAAAACATGTCTGTAAGGGGGTTGGGGGAGAGGAAGGGAGTCTGGGTCGTTTTTACAACTGGATTTGTCTGTGTAAGAATGCAAGTGAATGTGTGTTTTCTGTAACAGATAAAGAGTGTGTTTCTCTAACTTTTCCTGTATAATGGGCATATATGACGGGCTGAGGGTATCCCTCAGCTACTGTACGAGTGTAATCATGATGTGTGTGTGTGGGTATCTGTGGGAGAGGTGTCTTATTTTCTAGTGTAGTTGTCAGGGAAATGGCCATATGTGGGACTGTGGGTGTGGAAAGGAGGTGACAGGATATGCCCAATAGATATGCAGCAGGGAAAGGGTAGAACAAACTGAGAAATGTGTAAGGGGATGTGTAAGATGAAGCAGTTCATGGTGGGGCCATTGGGATCTGGATTTCCAATACCAAAGGTGCCAGTTCTGCCTTGCTCACCTGCCTCAGGAAAGGGGGCAGAAAATGGAGGGGCAGGTGCAGCTGGTGACATAAGCAGTTAGAGACCCAGTAAAGGGCACTCCACCTCCAGGGTGGGAGGGTGTTCTCTCTAGGAAGCTAGGTTGAGGAAGTGGGGGGTGAGCAGGTCAGGCTGGTTCCAGCTACACAACTTAGTGATTTCTCAGGGCTGGGGGTAGGGGTTGTCCAGGGCCAGCCCCAGGTGCTCCTACCCAATCCTTAGAGTAACAAGGACTGAGGATCTCTCCAACATGGAAGGACAGGCATACATTTCATCAGTGGAGGGACCCCAAATAGATTGAGAACAGAGGGACAGGGGACAGACCTCCTTTCCTGCTCTAAGACACATCTCAGCTGTCACCGAGGTTAGGAGCCAGCACCTTTCTTCTCCTCCCACCGCCCCTACCCGAAGGTCTGCTTGAGCAATGGGGTCATTAAGTCTAGGCCCTGCCCTGTAAGGCTCCCCTTCTTGGCTTCTGACACAAAGGAAGCTGTTGGCCCCATCACCTCTGGGCATTGAGCTAGGGCCTCAGGCCTCTCTCTGACCAACTCCCTTCCAAAGGAGGCCTGGAGACCCCCAGATACTACCATCTAGAACTGGTGCCCTTGACAGAGTATATCTTTGATGCTAGGTCTTCTCTCAGGATGCCAGAATGGGGATAGAGCTGGGCAGGGGGTGGGCTGAGGTTCAGGGGAGGACAGAGTTCTGCGGCGCTGCCATCCCCTGACAGCTCCTGAAGGGCTCCCTGGGCACCAAGTTTAGTTTTCCACCACTGGACCCCAGTAGAGCACCCCAGCCTACGACCCAGGACCACAGGCACACCCCAGCGTGCCCATTCTTGGCCTCCATCCTTGGCCCTACCCAGCTGACAAGTGGGTCTGAGCTGGTCAGAGGGATTGACGAAATTTCCGGAGGCAGAGAGCATTCCACAGCCAGCTCCTGAGCGTGGTGCAGGGGAGGAAGAAGGAGTAGGGAGAGCACTAGCTTGCTGCAGGCCAGGACTCTGAGGGCCATTACCACCTTCTAGGCACCTACTCCCTGCGCTGGGGGGCTGGTGGGCCAGCCTTCTGCGGGTGTGCGGTTCTCTCACTCCGGCCCCTCAGCCTCAGTCAAGCTGAAGGTGGGGGAGGGAAGGCTCCGGCTGGGCCACAAACCTGCAGCGGCCAGATCTACCCAGACTTCTCGCCTCCGTTAAATTCTTCAGCCTGCCGGGCGCATCCATTTGGGCTGCAGAGGAAGGGCGGGTGGAGACCTCCCAGTTCCGGAAACCCGGTTCAGTCCCGGGCTCTGGTGGGGGAGCCTGAAGGTCTCCCGGTCACCCAAAAGAGCTTGGGCCACCTTGGCTTGGACAGGTTTGGAAAGTTCCACGGGCGCTCAGGGCACGTCGGAAGCTGCAGGAGCTCCCTGAGCCACGGCCACATTGCACTGAGAATGGAAAACCCGGGCAGTTCAGACCGCTGGCGACTGAAAGGGCCCGGCCGCCGCGCCTCCGCAGCCGCGCCTCTGCCTCCGTGCTGCGCAGGGTGGGCTCGGGAGGTGTCCTCCGCATACACGAGTTGAGCGGGAGTTGGGGTTTGAAATGAACTCGCCAAGCTCCTCCTCCATCAGGGCCCGGGGTGGGATGAGGGGGACCGAATTCCAGTTCTGCCTGGGAGTCCCAGCTGCCGGGCTGCTGCTGGCGAGGTCCTGTGTTCTACACTCCGGCCTGACTGCACATAGCCCTCGCGTGTACGCGAATGGTCCCTGGCAGACACAGCCAACACCCGAGGCTTTCCAGATACAGCGCTGGAGCAGATCCAGCACCGTCTCTCTCAGGCCCAGACTCACAGACCCACACTCACCCTTGCACACAAAAAGGCACACTCCTGTGTGCAATCCCGGCCGCCGCTCTCGAGGCCTCCTTCACGCATCCCCACACAGGCACACTGGCTTCCTGCGCCTCAGATAAAAAACACATCTCTCCCTCTAGGCACACACTCTGCCGGCCACATTGGGCCCACAAGCAGCCACACAGTTTCCCAACTTTTCTGGGGAGGCCGAGGGCAGGGAGGGCGGGGGCGGGGGGCGGGAGCCGCAGGTGCCAGAAGTTGAGGTGGGGGTGCCTAAGGGGGAGGAACTGTATCCATATGTATGGGTTCCGCACACAAAGAGCAGCTGCCCTAAACCGAGCCCCGGCGGCGGGCCCAGAGTCGCACCGAGGCGCCAGCGACCCAGCTAATTGAATTAGACCGGCCAGGCCCCGCCACCCGCTCGCCACCCGCGTGCGTTCTGCCACCCGTCCCTGGCCGCCGCAGGCGCTCGTTGGGTGCCGAGGGACGGATTGAGGGAAGGAGGCACCGCCGCCTGAGCCCCTGCCCAAGGCGTCCTCTCCCCCCGGAAATAATCTCATTGTTCTGCGGGCTGCGTGTGGCATGGGGCGCCTGGGATCCCCAACTGGACTGCGAGGCTGTGATTAATGGGACAGCAACGAGGGAGCTGACACGGGGAGGGCCCGCGGCCCTCCTCCGCCCACCCTCCTCCCTGGTTCTCAGCTGTCTTGGGTTCGGGTGCCCCTTCCCCACCGAGTCTGGGGAAGTGAGGGCGCAAGGGGGAGGGAGGGCAACGGGCCACCGGAAATTAGACCAGTCGATGTCTTAGTGAGGGGGGCGGGCTGCGTTAGGGCATTGAGAGCTGTGAGTCCCTCTGCACTGGGGGTGCTGGGGATGTGTGTGACTGTGGCTTAAGTGAAGAGTGTGGGGCTGTGTGTGAGATGCGTATGGGGTATGCTTCTGTCTCTGGGGGCTGTACCAAGCCCAAGGCCAGAGAGCTGGGTTGAGCCCCTGGCACTGCCCTGGGTCCCCAGGAAATGCCTGCTCGGGCACCTGCCTTCTCATAATAGATTTCAACAGCCACCTCATCCAAGACCCCACCCACATCGCCAGACCACCAGCAGTTGAGAGTGTGGCTCCTGAACCCATCCCCCACCTCCCTGCCCCCACCTTTCTGGATAACAGTTTCCAAGTACAGGCATCTTTTTTTCCAGCTCTTCTCCCACTCTGACATCCTCTGCTCCGGTGCTCGCAGTTGAGACTCTTAGTGCCCTAAGCACGGAAAGCTCCCTGATGTGTGGCTGGGAAATAACTCCTCTGTCCAAGGTGGCCTTCGAGTCCCTGAGGTAGGTAGCATGTCTGTATGTCTGCCGTGCTCTAAACTGCAAGTGGCTGGGGGCACACCGGCTGGCCCCTCAATGCGGACACACACCCACTGGTGCTCTCAGCACCAGTGACACCTCCTTGTCTGGTGAGCTCCACCCAAGAGTTGTGGAGACCTGGGCTCTCAGGCAGGTGGGCACACAGCCATGCTTCTGGAAACCACAGGGCAAGCTCACATCCTCACCTTCTCCACCCAGAAGCAGGAGATGGGGGACTGGCCCAGAGTGTGTGTGTGTGGCCGGAGTGGGGGGAGTGCCCTAGGGACAGAGCCATGGATCCTAGGAGGGCGGAAGAGGACCGCCCCCCCCCCCCCGAGAACCTAGGGTTTGGGTCATCCAGCGGTGAGCACTGCTACTGAGACCCTGTCCCAGCAAGGACGTCTGGCTCTCAGACTTCCTGCTTGCTGTTACCCTCCACTGCTGCCCGCTGAGCTTTGCCAAACCGCCCAGGTGATGCAGCCAAGGCAAGGTACCCTAGAAATCCAGCTAGGGGTGGGAATGAGCCAAAGCTGGGGGCCTCGCGCCCGCCAGAAGGGCTCAGTGCATCTGGCAGGGACCAGGGCCCTCTGGAGGAGTGACACCAAGGGGAGCAGTGGCTGGTGCCTCTACCCACACCCCCTTGCCCTGATACCCGAGGCTCCAGAGAGGTGGTGGGGGTGGGGGCTCTGGTCTGGAGCAGGCCCAGTGGGTCACCCTGAGAGCGCTAGGCGCCAACACTGCCCACTCTCTCAGGCCCAGGGCCAGGCCTCGGCGGCCCTCAGTATATTTCCTGGGACTTTTACTGCAGCACCAAGATGAGCAGTGACATCCCCCTCTCCCCTTTCATAAATATTGCATCTTCCCAATGCAATTACAGGAGACGGAGCGGCATGAGCGTTTACTAAATAAGATTATGGGGTAATGCTAATGCAGTTTATGTCTGCGCTCTGACACCAGACAAACTCCCTATTAATAACCTCTCAATGAGGCGCGAGGCTCCGAAGGCAGAGCCGGGGGCAGCCCAGGGCTGCGCACTAGGTAAGAATGGTCACAGCATGGCCACTCCATGCTGGGGGCGGTTCCCGCGGCTCCTACCCTCCTCTTTGGGCCTCTTGGCTTGGAGTTCCCGCCACACTCCTTAGGAGGCAACCTGGGCCTCCACCCTCAATTCCAGAGTCTCACTGACACCCTACTTCCTCCACTTCACTTCGGTTTCCCAACAGTTTGGTCCCAGCTGGTGCCCCTCCCCTCTCTTTGGAATCCACACTGCTGGAGGGGCCCAATTCCCCCTCTAAAGGATGTGCAAGGCACATTCTTCTCTGGCTTAGGAACCACTCACCATTGCCTATGGGAAAATCCAAGCCCTTCATCCCACCATTCAAGGCCTTCAATTTACTGCTTCATTGGTAGTACCCTCCCCCTATCCCTGGCTACCATTCACCATCAGCTGTATCAGCTGATGTATCAGCTGAGACAAATACTCTCATACCTTTCCACTTACACCCATCTCCTCAGGGCAATACTCTGACAACACCCACTTCTCTCCTAACACACACACACACACACACACACACACACACACACACACACACACA